>NC_079196.1:230710623-231310623 GCF_029499605.1 Hyla sarda
CTATATGTATATTGTGTATACAGCTGTGTGTGATCTTATATATGTATATTGTGTATACAGCTGTGTGTGATCATATATATGTATATTGTGTATACAGCTGTGTGTGATCTTATATATGTATATTGTGTATACAGCTGTGTGTGTGATCCTACATATGTATATTGTGTATATAGTTGTGTGTGATCCTACATATTTATATTGCTTATACAGCTGTGTGTGATCCTACATATGTATATTGTGTATACAGCTGTGTGTGTGATCCTACATATGTATATTGTGTATACAGCTGTGCGTGCGATCTTATATATGTATATTGTGTATACAGCTCTGTGTGTGATTCTACATATGTATATTGTGTATACAGCTGTGTGTGATCCTACATATGTATATTGTGTATACAGCTGTGTGTGTGATTCTACATATGTATATTGTGTATACAGCTGTGTGTGTGATCCTACATATGTATATTGTGTATACAGCTGTGTGTGATCCTACATAAGTATATTGTGTATACAGCTGTGTGTGTGATCCTACATATGTATATTGTGTATACAGCTGTGTGTGTGATCTTATATATGTATATTGTGTATACAGCTGTGTGTGATCTTATATATGTATATTGTGTATACAGCTGTGTATGATCTTATATATGTATATTGTGTATACAGCTGTTTGTGATTCTACATATGTATATTGTGTATACAGCTGTGTGTGTGATCCTACATATGTATATTGTGTATACAGCTGTGTGTGTGATCCTACATATGTATATTGTGTATACAGCTGTGTGTGATCCTACATATGTATATTGTGTATACAGCTGTGTGTGATCCTACATATGTATATTGTGTATACAGCTCTGTGTGTGACCCTACATATGTATATTGTGTATACAGCTGTGTGTGTGATCCTACATATGTATATTGTGTATACAGCTGTGTGTGTGATCTTACATATGTACATTGTGTATACAGCTGTGTGTGATCCTACTTATGTATATTGTGTATACAGCTGTGTGTGTGATCCTGCATATGTATATTGTGTATACAGCTGTGTGTGATCCTACATATGTATATTGTGTATACAGCTGTGTGTGATCCTACATATGTATATTGTGTATACAGCTGTGTGTGATCCTACATATGTATATTGTGTATACAGCTGTGTGTGTGTGATCCTACATATGTATATTGTGTATACAGCTGTGTGTGTGATCCTACACATGTATATTGTGTATACAGCTGTGTGTGTGATCCTACATATGTATATTGTGTATACAGCTGTGTGTGATCCTACATATGTATATTGTGTATACAGCTGTGTGTGATCTTACATATGTATATTGTGTATACAGCTGTGTGTGTGATCCTTCATATGTATATTGTGTATACAGCTGTGTGTGATCCTACATATGCATATTCTGTATACAGCTGTGTGTGTGATCCTACATATGTATATTGTGTATACAGCTGTGTCTATTATCCTACATATGTGTATTGTGTATACAGCTGTGTGTGATCGTACATATGTATATTGTGTATACAGCTGTGTGTTATCCTACATATGTATATTGTGTATACAGCTGTGTGTGTGATCCTACATATGTATATTGTGTATACAGCTGTGTGTGATCCTACATATGTATATTGTGTATACAGCTGTGTGTGTGTGATCTTATATATGTATATTGTGTATACAGCTGTGTGTAATCCTACATATGTATATTGTGTATACAGCTGTGTGTGTGATCCTACATATGTATATTGTGTATACAGCTGTGTGTGATCCTACATATGTATATTGTGTATACAGCTGTGTGTTATCCTATATATGTATTTTGTGTATACAGCTGTGTGTGTGATCCTACATATGTACATTGTGTATACAGCTGTGTGTTATCCTACATATGTATATTGTGTATACAGCTGTGTGTGATCCTACATATGTATATTGTGTATACAGCTGTGTGTGATCCTACATATGTATATTGTGTATACAGCTGTGTGTGATCCTACATATGTATATTGTGTATACAGCTGTGTGTGATCCTACATATGTATATTGTGTATACAGCTGTGTGTGATCCTACATATGTATATTGTGTATACAGCTGTGTGTGATCCTACATATGTATATTGTGTATGCAGCTGTGTGTGTGATCCTACATATGTATATTCTGTATACAGCTGTGTGTGGTCCTCCATATGTATATTGTGTATACAGCTGTGTGTGTGATCTTACATATGTATATTGTGTATACAGCTGTGTGTGTGATACTACATATGTATATTGTGTATACAGCTGTGTGTGTGATCCTATATATGTATATTGTATATACAGCTGTGTGTGTGATCCTACATATGTATATTGTGTATACAGCTGTGTGTGATCCTACATATGTATATTTTGTATACAGCTTTGTGTGATCTTACATATGTATATTGTGTATACAGCTTTGTGTGATCCTATATATGTATATTGTGTATACAGCTGTGTGTGATCCTACATATGTATATTGTGTATACAGCTGTGTGTGTGATCCTACATATGTATATTGTGTATACAGCTGTGTGTGAGCCTACATATATATATTGTGTATACAGCTGTGTGTGTGATCCTACATATGTATATTGTGTATACAGCTGTGTGTGATCCTACATATGTATATTGTGTATAGCTGTGTGTGATCCTACATATGTATATTGTGTACACAGCTGTGTGTGTGATTCTACATATATATATTGTGTATACAGCTGTGTGTGATCCTACATATGTGTATTGTGTGTACAGCTGTGTGTGATCCTACATATGTATATTGCGTATACATCTGTGTGTGTGTGATCCTACATATGTATATTGTGTATACAGCTGTGTGTGTGATCCTACATGTGTATATTGTACTGTTGGTACTAGCTCTTCCCGGTACCCCTGTGGCAGTTTGTCCAAGAGCAATAATTGGGGCTGTTTTTGGGGCTATTGCTAAGCCCCGGCTTTGTAATGGATTCCGTCTATTTGACAACTTCCACTACTAAGCCTAAGTAAATAAATAAATAAATAAATAAAAACACACACATTTAAAAAGTAAATTTCCCCCCAAAAACACTCTTCCCACAAGCCTTTGTTAACCATTTTATTAACCCCTTAGGGGCTTGTTTTTTGCGACACCAATTGTACTATGTAATGACATCACTTATTTTATAATATACCGTAACCTGCGGTGAAACCAAAAAGAATATTTTTGGAGTGAAATAAAAAAAGAAACACCATTTTGTAAATTTTGGGGGCTCCTGTTTCTATGCAGTTCACTTTTCGGTAAAATTGACACCTTATCTTTATTCTGTAGGTCCATGCGGATACAAGGATACCCAATTTATATAGGTTTTATTTAATTTTAATACTTAAAAAAATTATAAACTACATGTACCAAAATTAGTATGTTTAAAATTGGCATCTTCTGACCCTATAACTTTTTTTATTTTTCCCTGTACAGGGCTGTATAAGGGCTTATTTTTTGTGCCGTCGTCTGTAGTTGTTATCGGTAACATTTTTGTTTTGATCTGACTTTTTGGTCGCTTTTTAATAATATTTTTATGGTATATGAAGGGACTAAAAATGCACAATGTACAATTTTTGACTTTGGTATTTTTTTACGTGTACGCCATTGACCGTGTGGTTTAGCTTACCTAATATTTAATAGTTTGGAGATTTATGCACGTGGCGTTAACACATATGATTGTTTTTATTCTTTATTACATTAATTTATTTAAAAAATGGGAAAAGGGGGTGATTTAAACTTTTAATAGGGAAGGGGTTAATGAACTTTTATTAAAAAACTATTTAATTTTTTTTTCTTCTTTGCAATCTTCTGATTGCAAAGCACTGATCAGTGTAACCGGAGATCTGCTGCACAGGCATGGAGCAGTAGATCACTGATTGGACGATGGAGAGGCAGGTGAGGACCTTCCCGTTGTCCGGTAAGCTGATCGGGACATCTTTTACTTTGGCTTTAGACGCCGTAGCTGGTGAGAACGGTTTAAAGCTGTTAAACTGGACCAGGGCGTACATGTACGCCCTGAGTCCTTCAGGAACGGGGATGCAGGCGGAACATGTACGCCTTGGGTCCCCAAGAGGTTAATATTAAATAAAATAAGCGCTGGTCATCGACCTGGTCCACAGTATACACAGATCTGAAATGAGAAGAAAAAAGAACCCTGAAAAAAGGTTAATACAGTTATGGCGCTCTCTCCTGGGGAAAGCGCCCATAAAGCACGGTTTTCAGACCAGGAGCCTCCAGCAGTTGCTAAACTACAACCTCCATCATTCCCAGACAGCCTTTGGCTGTTGTGAGTTGTAATTTAGCAACCGTGATCCTCCAGTTTAGCAACAGCTGGAGGCACCAGCATCATGGAAGTTGTAATTTAGAAACAGCCAGTGTAGCTCGCTCATCTCCCACCTACCCACGCCACAAAAAACATTTTCTCACTTTAAGGGCATGCTAGGAGTTGTTGTTGTGTGGCACAGGCTGGTGGGAGATATGGGGGTCAAGAGCCAGGGAAGCTTGTAACCCACTCTCATATCTCCCATCGGCCCGTGATGCACATCTAGGACTCCCAGCATGCCCTTACAGTGAGGACATGCTGGGAGTTGTAGTTCTGTGGCGTGGGCAGGGGACAAGCATGCCAGAGAAGTGGGCAGCATTGCACTCCGCTCCCCGGCGGGCGCACAGGAATATGAAACTAAGGTATTGTAGATATTTCCCACCTGAAGCTATAATTGTCGTGTAAAACATCTGGCTTGGCAAAAATCGTTCAGGCCGGCGTACCACTAAAAGTCGCACGTGCAACAATTTTGCGGCAAATATACACAAAACACAGTGTAAGGCTAGGTTTCCACTTGTTTTTTTTTCTGGCAGTTTTTGGAAAACTGCCACTGCAGTTTTTGAGCCAAATTCAGAAGTGGATCCATAAGGTAGGAGAAGTATAAGTTCTTCCTTTATATGTCCTAGTCCTTTTGAATACATTTCTAGCTTTGGCTCAAAAACTGCAGTGGCAGATATCCAAAAACTGCCAAAAAAAAAAAAAAAAACAAGTGGAAACCTAGCCTTAATCCCTTGATGAATACCCCCCACCCACCCATTGTGTATACAGCTGTGTATAATATATAAGAGGGATAATATATGAGGGATAATATATGAGGGATAATATATGAGAGGGATAATATATGAGGGATAATATATGAGGGATAATATATGAGGGATAATATATGAGGGATAATATATGAGAGGGATAATATATGAGAGGGATAATATATGAGGGATAATATATGAGAGGGATAATATATGAGGGATAATATATGAGGGGTAATATATGAGGGATAATATATGAGGGATAATATATGAGGGATAATATATGAAGTATAATATATATGAGGGATAATATATGAAGTATAATATATAAGAGGGATAATATATGAGGGGATAATATATGAGGGATAATATATGAAGTATAATATATATGAGGGATAATATATGAAGTATAATATATAAGAGGGATAATATATGAGGGGATAATATATGAGGGATAATATATGAGGGATAATATATGAGGGATAATATATGAGGGATAATATATGAGGGGTAAGATATGAAGTATAATATATGAGGGATAATATATGAGGGATAATATATGAGGGATAATATATGAGGAATAATATATGAGGTATAATATATGAGGGATGATATATGAGGTATAATATATGAGGTATAATATATGAGGTATAATATATGAGGGATGATATATGAGGTATAATATATGAGGTATAATATATGAGAGGGATAATATATGAGGGATGATAATATATGAGGGATGATAATATATGAGGGATAATATATGAGAGGGATAATATATGAGGGATAATATATGAGAGGGATAATATATGAGAGGGATAATATAAGAGGGATGATATATACGAGGGATAATATATGAGGGATGATAATATATGAAGGATAATATATGAGAGGGATAATATATGAGAGGGATAATATATGAGAGGGATAATATAAGAGGGATGATATATATGAGGGATAATATATAAGATAATATATGAGGGATATTATATAAGAGGAATAATATATAATATAATACTATAGAAGAGGACTAATATACAAGAGGATAAATACATAAGAGGGATAATATATAAGTCATAATATATGAGTTATAATAATAAAGAATGATAATATAAATGATGATAATAATAACAATAATATAAATGATAATATAAGAGGGATAATATATGAGGGATAATATATAGTATAAGAGGGATAATATATAAGATAATACTATATAAGAGGAATAATATACAAGAGGAAAAATATCTAAGGAATAATATATAAGAGGAATAATATATAAGAGGAATAATATATAAGAATGATAATATAAATGATAATAATAATAATAATAATATAAATGATTATATAAAATGAATAATATATAAGAGGAATGATATATCAGAGGAATAATATATAAGAATGAAAATATAAATGATAATAATATAAATGATTATATATATAAAAGGAATAATATATAAGAGGGATAATCTATAAGGAATGATAATATAAATATTAATAATAATAATAATAATAATAATATAAATGATTATATATAAAAGGAATAATATATAAGAGGGATAATCTATAAGGAATGATAATATAAATATTAATAATAATAATAATAACAATAATAATAATAATAATAATATAAATGATTATATATAAAAGGAATAATATATAAGAGGGATAATCTATAAGGAATGATAATATAAATATTAATAATAATAATAATAATAATAACAATAATAATAATAATAATATAAATGATTATATATAAAAGGAATAATATATAAGAGGGATAATCTATAAGGAATAATATATAAGAGGGATACTATAGAGCTGTATGCCTCTTCCAAGTGTACCCAGGAAGCGCCGCATGCGCCATACAGTAAAACGGGCCAATCGAGTAGGGAGGGGGGATTAGGCATATGGATTAGCCGGGCGAAACGCCCACCCAGCAAAGATGATATCACAGTGCTCAGAGCATGGTTTGTTGCTCTGCCCACTGGAACACAGCAAACACTGGAACGCAGCGAACACTGGAACACAGCAAACAGTGGAACACAGCAAACACTGGAACGCAGCAAACACTGGAACGCAGCAAACACTGGAACACAGCAAACACTGGAACACAGCAAACACTGGAACGCAGCAAACACTGGAACGCAGCGAACACTGGAACACAGCAAACACTGGAACACAGCGAACACTGGAACACAGCAAACAGTGGAACACAGCAAACACTGAAACGCAGCAAACACTGGAACGCAGCAAACACTGGAACACAACAAACACTGGAACACAGCAAACACTGGAACGCAGCAAACACTGGAACGCAGCAAACACTGGAACACAGCAAACACTGGAACACAGCAAACACTGGAACGCAGCAAACACTGGAACGCAGCAAACACTGGAACGCAGCGAACACTGGAACACAGCAAACACTGGAACGCAGCGAACACTGGAACACAGCAAACACTGGAACGCAGCAAACACTGGAACGCAGCAAACACTGGAACACAGCGAACACTGGAACACAGCAAACACTGGAACGCAGCAAACATTGGAATGCAGCGAACACTGGAACGCAGCGAACACTGGAACACAGCAAACACTGGAACACAGCAAACACTGGAACGCAGCAAACACTGGAACGCAGCAAACACTGGAACGCAGCGAACACTGGAACACAGCGAACACTGGAACGCAGCGAACACTGGAACACAGCAAACACTGGAACACAGCAAACACTGGAACGCAGCGAACACTGGAAGGCAGCAAACACTGGAACGCAGCGAACACTGGAACGCAGAAAACACTGGAACACAGCAAACACTGGAACGCAGCGAACACTGGAACGCAGCAAACACTGGAACGCAGCGAACACTGGAACACAGCAAACACTGGAACACAGCAAACACTGGAACGCAGCAAACACTGGAACGCAGCAAACACTGGAACACAGCGAACACTGGAACACAGCAAACACTGGAACGCAGCGAACACTGGAACACAGCAAACACTGGAACGCAGCGAACACTGGAACACAGCAAACACTGGAACACAGCAAACACTGGAACGCAGCGAACACTGGAAAGCAGCAAACACTGGAACACAGCGAACACTGGAACACAGCAAACACTGGAACGCAGCGAACACTGGAACACAGCAAACACTGGAACACAGCAAACACTGGAACGCAGCGAACGATCGTTAAGCTGTAAATATCATTTTGATCAGTACCACCCCCGCACTACAATGCTTTGTGAAAGGTTAGTGTGGGGGATATTGATGACCGATTTCCGTTAAATAAAATTAGCATGCTACTACACCAGTCTCAGACTGTCATTTTTTAACTTTCCAGTCAGAGGACACTGATCCCTCCCTTCATTTAGGTGAAATATATAATCGCACATGCGCACTATGTGAAATTCATTACAAGTTTGCACATGGGAAAAAAAGCATGTATAACGCATATGCAAATTTCGTGAACATAGGACAAATATTTGTCCACATATTCATGAAATATCGCAAATTCGAATATGGCCCCTGCCGCTCATCACTAGTGGCTAATACTGGACATCACCAATCGCGGTGATGCCCTGTAATAACCCCTTACTTTAAAATGTTTCCTAGGACCTCAGCGGAGCTAATCCGGCATCCCGATCAGCTGAGAAGACACAAGGAGGGTCCCTACCTTTCTCCTCGGTGTCCCATCAGCGATCTACTGCTCCATGCCTGAGATCCAGACAAAAACACTGATCAATGCTATGCTGTGGCATAGCATTGATCAGTGTTTGTAATCAATATATTTCATGTTATAGTCTCCTATGGGGGCTATACAAGTGTAAAAAAAAAGGGGAAAAAAAAGTTAATAAATGTGATTTAACCCCTTCCTTAATAAAAATTTGAATCACCCCAATTTTCCCATTAAAAAAGGTAAACAAAAATAAACATAAGCAAATGTGATATCGCCGCATGACTAAATGTCTGAACTATAAAAATATAACATTAATTAAACCACATGGTCAATGGAGCACTGGTAAAAAAAAAAGACATTCCAAAGTCCAAAATTGCGTATTTTTTGGTCACTTTGTATACCATAAATTTTTTTATAAAAAGCGATCAAAAAGTCTCATCAAAACAAGAATGGTATTGATAAAACTTCAGACTACAGTGCAAAAAGTGAGCAGACATACCGCCCTGTAAGCAGAAAAAAATATAGTATATAAAAGTTATAGGGGTCAGAAGAGGACATTTTTAACCCCTTAAGGACCCAGCCATTTTACACCTCAGGACCCGGCCATTTTTTGCAATTCTGACCACTGTCACTTTAAACATTAATAACTCTGGAATGCTTTTAGTTATCATTCTGATTCCGAGATTGTTTTTTCGTAACATATTCTACTTTAACATAGTGGTAAAATTTTGTGGTAACTTGCATCCTTTCTTGGTGAAAAATCCCAACATTTTATGAAAAATTTGAAAATTTAGCATTTTTTTAACTTTGAAGCTCTCTGCTTGTAAGGAAAATGGATATTCCAAATAATTTTTTTTTATTCACATATACAATATGTCTATTTTATGTTTGCATAATAAAATTTACGTGTTTTTACTTTTGGAAGTCACCAGAGGGCTTCAAAGTTCAGCAGCAATTTTCCAATTTTTCACAAAATTTCCAAACTCACAATTTTTCATGGACCAGTTCAGGTTTGAAGTGGATTTGAAGGGTCTTCATATTAGAAATACCCCACAAATTACCCCATTATAAAAACTGCACCCCCCAGAGTATTCAAAATGACATTCAGTCCGCGTTTTAACCCTTTAGGTGTTTCACAGGAATAACAGCAAAGTGAAGGAGAAAATTCACAATCTCCATTTTTTACACTCGCATGTTCTTGTAGACCCAATTTTTAAATTTTTACAAGGGGAAAAAGGAGAAAATGTATACTTATATTTGTAGCCCAATTTCTCTCGAGTAAGCACATACCTCATATGTCTATGTAAAGTGTTCGGCGGGCGCAGTAGAGGGCTCAGAAGCGAAGGAGCGACAAGGGGATTTTGGAGAGTACGTTTTTTTGAAATGGTTTTTGGGGGGCATGTTGCATTTAGGAAGCCCCTATGGTGCCAGAACAGCAAAAATCCCCCACATGGCATACCATTTTGGAAACTAGACCCCTTGAGGTACGTAACAAGGAATAAAGTGAGCCTTAATACCCCACAGGGGTTTCACGACTTTTGCATATGTAAAAAAATAAAAATAAAATTTCACTAAAATGTGTGTTTCCCCCCAAATTTCACATTTTTGCAAGGGTTAATAGCAGAAAATACCCCCCAAATATTGTAACCCCATCTCTTCTGAGTATGAAGGTACCCCATAAGTTGACCTGAGGTGTACTATGGGTGAACTACAATGCTCAGAAGAGAAGGAGTCATATTTGGCTTTTTGAGAGCAAATTTTGCTCGGGGGCATGTCGCATTTAGGAAGCCCCTATGGTGCCAGGACAGCAAAAAAAAAAACACATGGCCTACCATTTTGGAAACTAGACCCCTTGTGGAACGTAACAAGAAATAAAGTGAGCCTTAATACCCCACAGGGGTTTCACGACTTTTGCATACGTAAAAAAAAAATAAAAAAAATAACTAAAATGTGTGTTTCCCCCCAAATTTCACATTTTTACAAGGGTTAACAGCAGAAAATACCCCCCAAAATTTGTAACCACATCTCTTCTGAGTATGGAGGTACCCCATAAGTTGACCTGAAGTGCACTACGGGCGAACTACAATGCTCAGAAGAGAAGGAGTCATATTTGGCTTTTTGAGAGCAAATTTTGCTCGGGGGGCATGTCGCATTTAGGAAGCCCATATGGTGCCAGGACAGCAAAATAACCCCCACATGGCATACCATTTTGGAAACTAGACCCCTTGAGGAACGTAACAAGGGGTACAGTGAGCATTTACCCCCCACTGGTGTCTGTCAGAACTTTGGAACAGTGGTCTGTACAACATTTTTAATTTGCACAGCCCACTGTTCCAAAGATCTGTCAGACACCAGTGGGGGGTAAATGCTCACTGCACCCCTCATTACATTCCGTGAGGGGTCTAGTTTCCAAAATGGGGTCACATGTGGGGTTTTGTTTTTTTTGCGTTTGTCAAAACCGCTGTAACAATCAGCCACCCCTGTGCAAATCACCTCAAATGTACATGGTGCACTCTCCCTTCTGGGCCTTGTTGTGCGCCCCCAGAGCACTTTGCGCCCACATATGGGGTATCATATGGGGTATGAAAAGTATAGGGCAACACCAGCATGTTAGTGTAAAAAGTTTTTTTTTTTACACTAACATGCTGGTGTAGACCCCAACTTCACCTTTTCATAAGGGGTGAAAGGAGAAAAAGACCCCCAAGATTTGTTAGTCAATTTCTCCCGAGTACAGCGATACCCCATATGTGGCCCTAAACTGTTGCCTTGAAATACGACAGGGCTCCAAAGTGAGAGAGCGCCATGCGCATTTGAGGCCTGAATTAGGGATTTGCATAGGGGTGGACATAGGGGTATTCTACGCCAGTGATTCCCAAACAGGGTGCCTCCAGCTGTTGCAAAACTCCCAGCATGCCTGGACAGTCAACGGCTGTCTGGCAATACTGGGAGTTGTTGTTTTGCAACAGCTGGAGGCTCCATTTTGGAAAGAGTGGCGTACCAGACGTTTTTCATTTTTATTGGGGAGGGAGGGGGGCTGTGTAGGGGTATGTGTATATGTAGTGTTTTTTATTTTTTATTTTATTTTGTGTAAGTGTAGTGTAGTGTTTTTAGGGTACAGTCACATGGGCGGGGGGTTACAGCGAGTTTGAGCTGCCGCGCAAAATTTGCTGCATCGCAAACTTGCAGCCCGATACTCACTGTAAGCTCCCTGCCCATGTGAATGTACCCTGTACATTCACAGGGGGGGGGGGGGGGACCTCCAGCTGTTGCAAAACTACTACTCCCAGCATGCCTGAGAATGTTTGCAACAGCTGGAGGCACACGGGTTGGGAAACACTGAGTTAGGAAACAATGTTTCCCAACCAGTGTGCCTCCAGCTGTTGCAAAACCACAACTCCCAAACATTCTCAGGCATGCTGGGAGTAGTAGTTCGGCAACATCTTTAGAGCCAGATGTTGCCGAACTACAACTCCCAGCATGCTTGGAGTTGTAGTTTTGCAACATCTGGAGGACTACAGTTTGCAGACCACTAATACAGTGGTTCCCAACCTGTGCCCTTCCAGATGTTGCAAAACTACAACTCCCAGTATGCCCAAACTGTCCAGGCATGCTGGGAGTTGTAGTTCTGCAACATCTGAAGGGCCAGATGTTACAGAACTACAACTCCCAGCATGCCTGGACAGTAAGGGCATGCTGAGGATGTGTAGTTTTGCAACATCTGGAAGGGCACAGTGGTCTCCAAACTGTGGACCTCCAGATGTTGCAAAACTGCAACTCCCAGCATGCCCAGACGCCAAGGGCTGTCTGGGCATGCTGGGAGTTGTAGTTTACAGGGTCCTATTACAGCAATGCATGTCGCTTTACGGCGACGTGCATTGCTGTAAAGGGCCCGACCGCGGCTGAAGATCTACTCACCTGTCGCCGCCGCCGCCATCTTCATCGTCTGGATCCTGGTCTTCAGGGACGAGGTAAGTACCGGGGCCGGTCCCCAGCACTCCCAAGTCCCCCGCCGCGTCCTCCGGTCTTCCTCCCGTCCTCTCCGGACTTTCAGGGGCCGGGCAGGACGGGAGGAAGAAACCGCCCCCCCCTCCTGCGATTGGTCGGTTAACTAACCGACAGATCGCAGGGGATCGGAGGAGGTGGCCGGCTTGCCACCTCGCTCCGATACTCCAGCATGGTCCTGGCTGTCTGCGACAGCCGGGATCATGCGAAATTACCGGGCGGTCGGGTCCCAGAGACCCGATCAGCCCGGTATCGCCGCAGATCGCAAGGGCGATTTCCCTTGCGATTTGCGGCGATCGCCGACATGGGGGGCCTACATGGCCCCCCTCGGCGTTTGCCCTGGATGCCTGCTGAAGGATTTCAGCAGGCATCCAGTTCCGATCTCTGCCCGGCGAGCGGCAGAGACCGGAAAACGCCATGACGTATGCATACGTCATGGGTCCTTAAGACCCAGGGTGTGAAGACGTATGCATAGGTCATGGGTCCTGAAGAGGTTAAATTTTAACATTTTCGTGCAATTTTGGTTGTTATTTTCGCCAGAAGTAAAACAAAATCAAACCTATATAAGTAGGGGATCATTTTAATCGTATGGACCTACAAAATAAAGAGAAGGTGTAATTTTTACCAAAAAGTGCACTGCATAGAAACGGAAGCCCCCAAAAGTTACAAAATGGTGTTTTGTTTTTCTATTTCGTCCGACAAATATATTTTTTGGGGTTTCGGAAATTTTTGGTAAAATAATTGCTGTCATTACAAAGTACAATTAGTGGCACAAAAATCAAGCCCTCATATGGGTCTGTAGGTGCAAAATGGAAAGGGTTATGATTTTTTTAAAGGTAAGGAGGAAAAAACGAAAGTGCAAAAACAGAAAAAACTCTGAGTCCTCAAGGGGTTAAATAAAAGTATGGGAAAAAAATTTATATAAATCATCGCATTAACTTTTTTATTAAACAATTATAGTGGGATTAGGGTTAGTTGTTTCATGACGCAACGTTAAGTTCTGGCTTAGTAACGGACATCTATCAGACTGCTTCCGCTTCTGAGCCAAAAATAAGTACGAGAAAAGAAAGCACAAAAAAGGATAAAAAAAACCTCTAATTAAAAACTCCCCTGAGATCTCTCCTGATTTTACAATTTTATTAAAGTTAAAAGAAAACATAAAAAATAAATATGTAGTGCTTTTCCTATAGATATTTCACAGTGGTTACCGTTTATACTCTAGTATAATACGTCCAGAATAAAAGCCGAGGCCCCTAATTTCACCCCAAAAACCCAGGAAAAGTTATTGACTCGACTATAAGCCTAGGGGGGGAAATACATCATCCCCCGTCATCATCCCCCCCCCCCCCCCCCTTCATCATCACCGCCTGTCAATCCCTTCATCAGTGGTCTTCAACCTGCGGACCTCCAGATGTTGCAAAACTACAACTCCCAGCATGCCCAGACAGCCATCGGATGTCCGGGCATGCTGGGAGTTGTAGTTTTGAAACATCTAGAGGTCCCCAGGTTGAAGACCACTGCGGCCTTCGTCATCATCCAGACCACCCTTTAGTTTTCTACTCACCTCCCCTCGGTGGGAAGTTAGGGTGAGCTGGTCCGGGCCATCTATGCTGCAGGGACAGTCCGGTGGGGAGGGTTAGTCATTCCGGGCTGTCCATTTTCACCGGGGGGCCCTCTTCTCCGCGCTCCGGGCCGGCCCCGGACTAGTCACGTTGCCTTGATGACGATGCACAGGGACGTTCATGCGCAGGAAGGGGGTATTAGTTCCGTGCAGCACCCGCATTCTATGTGTCCCGGAAACACAGAGCTTTCCAAGACTGGAGACATCACACCACACCCCCTTGTGACATTACGTTGTCAGGCCGTCTCCCATAGGCATGAATGGAGGGTGGTGGTGTAACATCACAAGGGGGCATGGCATGGCATCCTGTCTCCAGTGGAATGGCATCCTGTCTCCAGTGGAATGGCATCCTGTCTCCAGTGGCATGACATCCTGTCTCCAGTGGCATGACATCCTGTCTCCAGTGGCATGACATCCTGTCTCCAGTGGCATGACATCCTGTCTCCAGTAGCATGACATCCTGTCTGCAGTAGCATGACATCCTGTCTCCAGTGGCATGACATCCTGTCTCCAGTGGCATGACATCCTGAGCTCCAGTGGCATGACATCCTGTCTCCAGTGTCATGACATCCTGTCTCCAGTAGCATGACATCCTGTCTCCAGTGGCATGACATCCTGAGCTCCAGTAGCATGACATCCTGTCTCCAGTGGCATGACATCCTGTCTCCAGTGGCATGACATCCTGTCTCCAGTGGCATGACATCCTGTTGCACGGGGGATAAGCAAAGAGGCGCATGCACTGGGATCTGTGTGTCAATCACACAGCAGTCCCAGTGCTGACGTGCAGGGGATAAGCGTGGCGGTGGCGGGGCATTGAGAACCTCGCGCCACGCCTATCCGACTGTGTGCGGCTTCCTTCAAAACAGTTTTTTGGGGTAATAAAGGACGGCAGACAGAAGGTGCAGATTGTGTATTAGGCAGTGCCACTGGAGACAGGATGTCATGCTGCCTTGACGACGATGCACAGGGACGTTCATGCGCAGGGAGGGGGTATTAGTTCCGTGCAGCACCCGCATTCTCTGTGTCCCGGAAACACAGAGCTTTCCAAGACTGGAGACATCATGCCACACCCCCTTGCGACATTACGCTCCTTCCATTCATGTCTATGGGAGGGGGCATGACGTTGTCAGATGCATGGTAATGTCACAAGGGGGTGTGGCATGATGTCTCCAGTCTTGGAAAGCTCTGTGTTTCCGGGACACAGAGAATGCAGGTGCTGCACGGAACTAATACCCCCTCCCTGCGCATGAACGTCCCTGTGCATCGTCGTCAAGGCAGCATGGCATCCTGTCTCCAGTGGCACTGCCTAATACACAATCTGCACCTTCTGTCTGCCGTGCTTTATTACCCCAAAAAACTGTTTTGATGGAAGCCGCACACAGTCGGATAGGCGTGGCGCGAGGTTCTCAATGCCCCGCCACTGCCACGCTTATCCCCTGCACGTCAGCAAGGGTCGTGTTACTTCACAAGGGGGCATGGCATGACATCCTGTCTCCAGTGTCATGGCATCTTGTCTCCAGTGGCATGGCATCCTGTCTCCAGTGTCATGGCATCCTGTCTCCAGTGGCATGGCATCCTGTCTCCAGTGGCATGACATCCTGTCTCCAGTGTCATGGCATCCTGTCTCCAGTGGCATGGCATCCTGTCTCCAGTAGCATGACATCCTGTCTCCAGTTGCATGGCATCCTGTCTCCAGTGGCATGACATCCTGTCTCCAGTAGCATGACATCCTGTCTCCAGTAGCATGACATCCTGTCTCCAGTGGCATGGCATCCTGTCTCCAGTAGCATGACATCCTGTCTCCAGTAGCATGACATCCTGTCTCCAGTAGCATGACATCCTGTCTCCAGTGGCATGACATCCTGTCTCCAGTGGCATGGCATCCTGTCTCCAGTGGCATGGCATCCTGTCTCCAGTGGCATGACATCCTGTCTCCAGTAGCATGGCATCCTGTCTCCAGTAGCATGATAACCTGTCTCCAGTAGCATGGCATCCTGTCTCCAGTAGCATGACATCCTGTCTCCAGTTGCATGGCATCCTGTCTCCAGTAGCATGACATTCTGTCTCCAGTAGCATGGCATCCTGTCTCCAGTGGCATGGCATCCTGTCTCCAGTGGCATGACATCCTGTCTCCAGTAGCATGGCATCCTGTCTCCAGTAGCATGATAACCTGTCTCCAGTAGCATGGCATCCTGTCTCCAGTTGCATGGCATCCTGTCTCCAGTAGCATGACATCCTGTCTCCAGTTGCATGGCATCCTGTCTCCAGTAGCATGACATCCTGTCTCCAGTTGCATGGCATCCTGTCTCCAGTAGCATGACATTCTGTCTCCAGTTGCATGGCATCCTGTCTCCAGTAGCATGACATCCTGTCTCCAGTGGCATGGCATCCTGTCTCCAGTAGCATGATAACCTGTCTCCAGTGGCATGGCATCCTGTCTCCAGTGGCATGGCATCCTGTCTCCAGTAGCATGACATCCTGTCTCCAGTAGCATGGCATCCTGTCGCATGGGGGATAACTCTAACCCCCTAAGCCTCTAGCTCTAACCCTAATGCGAGGGATAGGCGTGGCGGTGGCAGGGCATTGCGAACCTCGCGCCACGCCTATCCTACTGTGTGCGGCTTCCATCAAAACAGTTTTTTGGGGTAATAAAGGATGGCAGACAAAAGGTAAAATCACTGCCAAATACACAATCTGAACACAGTACAGAGGCTGCGTGTAGGTTTTCCGGCCCTGATTTGATGACAGTTGCGCTTTAAAGAAGGCGTGTGTGTGACTGGTAACGAAATGTAAATATTTTTTGGATAAACAAGGAAATAAGATTCTGTATAGAAAGTACCTGCTGATTCATTCACTGTGTTCATTGTGTCTCTCATGTAAATTTATCTTCTCGGTGACTGTTTTGTTGGACTTTGGTCTATTTCAACCTTATAAACGATGTTACTATATATAACACAGCGTCTACAATGTCTTTTTATGGTTTTCGAAGACACCAGGGATCTCCACATTATTCTCACCCGTATCCTGTTGCCCTCTTATGATGTCACCTTTTAGTTTTAACATTGTGACTAGAGATGAGCGAATCGAAGCTGACGAATCCGAATTTGTTACGAATTTCAGGAAAAATTTGCTTCACAACTAATCCCAATATCGCCGCAATTCGATCGCACAAATCGCTCCATTAAACTCCATTTAGTGCGGTCCAGGCTCCAGGGCATCTAAAATTGCAGATCCACATGTGAGGAGATGAGGCAAGGAATCCTGGGAAGGCGAGAACAAGGGTAGGTGGAATGACCCTGAATCACATGCATCATGCAGCCTATCAGCAGCCAGCCACCCCTGTGATGTCACAGCCCTTTATACTTGGCAGCCATCTTGTGGCCAGCTATTCCAGCGTTTTATTTCAGAGAGAGCGTTTCATCGGGGGGAGAGATAGAGCAGAGTGTACGTTGCACAGAAAAACTGCTTCACAGCAGCGTTTCACCTCAAGCCCAAATCACTGCAGAAAAGCACTGACAGGGAAGGGAGAGAAAGTACACTTTTGGGTGTAATGCACAGAGACTCCACTTCTGCAGTGGGGTGTACAACAACTCTAAAGCTTAAAGGGGTACTCCACTGGAAAAATAATTTTTAATCAACTGGTGCAAGAAAGTTAAAGAGTAGCTATCACTAACATTAATGTCCCTAATCCCCCTCCCCATCTGTCCCTGACACTACCTATGTCTATCCCGACATTTATTTTCCTCAAATTCCCCATAAAAATACCTTAATTCCACAAGCCTTGGTAGCTCAGAGTTGAGCAGTCGCCGGTGTGACGTAATCTGAAGCCTGACCGGGGATCACTTCCGCCCGTCTTCCTGTATGCTGCGCTCCCTCTCGGGAGCGCGCATACAGGCATTATACAGGGCAGGGACGGTGTGAGGTGAGCGTTGGAGTGAGATGAGGCATAGAGGGGGACGGGGATATTCAAATTTTGAGCGCCACGCGTGAACGAGCGATGTGCTCGCTCTCTGCCTGTTTCATATACAGACAGAGAGCGAGCTGTGAACGAGCATTTTGGACCATGCTGGCCCAAGTTGCCCGGCCATCAGTGGTCCGAACGTGCTCAACGTAAGGGGGTGAAAAGGAATCCTGAGTCATGTAGGGTGACACCTAGTGGCCAGGTTTTCTAATGTGAAAAAAAATGTAAAAAATTTTTTTTTTAATTAACATATATTAGAAATATGTTTATTTTTACATAAACTTTTTAATAAAAAAACTAATTTTAATGAGAGTACCCATTTGTAATAGATTTGTAAATTACTTTTATATTGTACAATGTAAATTACATTACTATTAAAAAATCTTAATCCTTTAAATACTTATCAACTGCTGTATGTGTCACGATGCCGGCTGGCAGGAGGTGGATCCTCTGTGCCAGAGAGGGATTGGCGTGGACCGTGCTAGTGGACCGGTTCTAAGTCACTACTGGTATTCACCAGAGCCCGCCGCAAAGCGGGATGGTCTTGCTGCGGCGGTAGTAACCAGGTCGTATCCACTAGCAACGGCTCAACCTCTCTGACTGCTGAAGATAGGCGCGGTACAAGGGAGTAGACAAAAGCAAGGTCGGACGTAGCAGAAGGTCGGGGCAGGCAGCAAGGATCGTAGTCAGGGGCAACGGCAGGAGGTCTGGAACACAGGCTAGGAACACACAAGGGAACGCTTTCACTAGGCACAATGGCAACAAGATCCGGCGAGGGAGTGCAGGGGAAGTGAGGTATACATAGGGAGTGCACAGGTGAACACACTAATTAGAACCACTGCGCCAATCAGTGGCGCAGTGGCCCTTTAAATCACAGAGACCCGGCGCGCGCGCGCCCTAGGGAGCGGGGCCGCGCGCGCTGGGACAGGACCGACGGAGAGCGAGTCAGGTACGGGAGCCGTGGAACTGACCGGGGCGCTGCCGTAGTGAGAATGTTGCGAGCGCTCCGGGGAGGAGCGGGGACCCGGAGCGCTCGGCGTAACAGTACCCCCCCCCTTGGGTCTCCCCCTCTTCTTGGAGCCTGAGAACCTGAGGACCAGACTTTTGTCTAGGATATTGTCCTCAGGTTCCCAGGATCTCTCTTCAGGACCACAGCCCTCCCAGTCAACCAAAAAAAAAGTTTTCCCTCTGACCTTTTTGGAGGCCAGTATCTCCTTAACGGAAAAGATATCAGAAGAACCGGAGACAGGAGTGGGAGAAACAAGTTTGGGAGAGAAACGGTTGATGATGAGTGGTTTAAGAAGAGAGACATGAAAGGCATTAGGAATACGAAGAGAAGGAGGAAGAAGAAGTTTGTAAGAGACAGGATTAATTTGACACAGAATTTTGAAAGGACCAAGATAGCGTGGTCCCAATTTGTAGCTGGGGACACGAAAGCGGACATATTTAGCGGAGAGCCATACCTTGTCTCCGGGAGAAAAAGTGGGGGGAGCTCTTCTTTTGTTATCGGCAAACTTCTTCATGCGAGATGAAGCCTGTAAGAGAGAATTTTGGGTCTCTTTCCATATGGTGGAAAGATCACGAGTTATTTCATTCACAGCGGGCAAACCAGAGGACAAGGGAGTAGGGAGGGGGGGGGAGAGGGTGACGGCCGTACACCACGAAAAATGGGGACTTAGCAGAAGATTCGGAGACTCTGAAGTTATACGAGATTTCGGCCCATGGTAGAAGATCTGCCCAGTCATCCTGGCGGGAGGAAACAAAATGCCGTAAATAGTCACCCAGGACCTGGTTAATTCTTTCTACTTGCCCATTGGATTGAGGATGATAAGCAGAAGAGAAGTTTAATTTAATCTTGAGTTGTTTACAGAGAGCCCTCCAGAATTTTGACACAAATTGGACGCCTCTATCCGAGACGATCTGCTTGGGCAAACCATGCAGACGAAAAATGTGTACAAAAAATTGTTTTGCCAACTGAGGCGCTGAAGGAAGACCAGGAAGAGGAATAAAATGTGCCATCTTGGAAAATCGATCAACGACCACCCAAACAACGGTATGGGGGTAAGTCTG
Organism: Hyla sarda; assembly: GCF_029499605.1. NCBI lineage: Eukaryota > Metazoa > Chordata > Amphibia > Anura > Hylidae > Hyla > Hyla sarda. The sequence goes on from NC_079196.1 coordinate 230,731,088, forward strand.
TAATAAAGTCCATACCAATCAGAGACCAAGGCTGTTCGGGGACAGGCAGAGGATGAAGTAGACCAGCAGGCTTCTGGCGAGGAGTCTTATCCCGGGCACAGACAGTACAGGCCCGCACAAAATCAACAACATCCGTCTCCAGAGTCGGCCACCAATAGAAACGAGAGATGAGTTGCAAGGATTTTTTGATGCCCGCATGGCCTGCGAGGTGGGAGGAGTGACCCCATTTGAGGATTCCGAGGCGTTGGCGTGGAGAAACGAAGGTCTTCCCTGGAGGAGTTTGCCTGATGGAGACTGGAGAAGTGGAGATCAGGCAGTCAGGAGGAATGATGTGTTGCGGAGAGAGCTCTACTTCCGAGGCATCCGAGGAACGAGAGAGAGCATCGGCCCTAATGTTCTTGTCGGCAGGGCGAAAGTGAATTTCAAAATTAAAACGGGCAAAGAACAGAGACCACCTGGCCTGGCGAGGATTCAGCCGTTGGGCAGACTGGAGATAGGAGAGATTCTTGTGATCGGTGTAAATGATAACTGGAAATTTTGATCCCTCCAGCAGATGCCTCCATTCCTCAAGTGCTAATTTAATGGCCAGTAGTTCTCGATCCCCGATGGAGTAGTTCCTCTCCGCCGGAGAGAAGGTCCTAGAAAAAAAACCACAAGTAACAGCATGCCCGGAAGAATTTTTTTGTAGAAGGACCGCTCCAGCTCCCACTGAGGAGGCATCAACCTCCAATAGGAAGGGTTTAGATGGGTCAGGTCTGGAGAGGACGGGAGCAGAAGAAAAGGCAGACTTGAGCCGTTTAAAAGCGTCTTCCGCTTGAGGAGACCAGGACTTAGGATTGGCATTCTTCTTGGTTAAAGCCACGATAGGAGCCACAATGGTGGAAAAATGCGGAATAAATTGTCTGTAATAATTGGCGAACCCCAAAAAACGTTGGATAGCACGGAGTCCGAAGGGGCGTGGCCAATCTAAGACGGCAGAGAGTTTATCTGGGTCCATTTGTAGTCCCTGGCCAGAGACCAAGTATCCTAGGAAAGGAAGAGATTGACATTCAAACAGACATTTCTCCATTTTGGCATAAAGTTGATTGTCTCGAAGTCTCTGAAGAACCATGCGGACATGCTGGCGGTGTTCTTCTAAGTTGGCAGAAAAAATCAGAATATCGTCCAGATACACAACAACACAGGAATATAAGAGATCACGAAAAATGTCATTAACAAAGTCTTGGAAGACGGCAGGGGCGTTGCACAGGCCAAAGGGCATGACCAAATACTCAAAGTGTCCATCTCTAGTGTTAAATGCAGTTTTCCATTCGTCCCCCTCCCTGATGCGGATGAGATTATAAGCGCCTCTTAAGTCCAGTTTGGTAAAGATGTGGGCACCTTGGAGGCGATCAAAGAGTTCAGAGATAAGGGGTAGGGGGTAGCGGTTCTTTACCGTGATTTTATTAAGTCCGCGGTAGTCAATACAAGGACGTAGGGAGCCATCTTTCTTGGACACAAAGAAAAATCCGGCTCCGGCAGGAGAGGAGGATTTGCGGATAAACCCCTTTTTTAAATTTTCCTGGATGTATTCAGACATAGCAAGAGTCTCTGGGGCGGACAGAGGATAAATTCTGCCCCGGGGTGGAGTAGTGCCCGGGAGGAGGTCAATAGGACAGTCATAAGGCCTGTGAGGAGGTAAAGTCTCAGCTTGTTTTTTGCAAAATACGTCAGCATAGTCCATATAGGCAGGGGGTCACGGCAGGGAGTACTGGGAACCGGTTTAAGGCAGTCTTTGAAACAAGAGGTACCCCAGCTCTTGATCTCCCCTGTGGACCAATCAAGGGTTGGGGAATGGCGTTGAAGCCACGGTAGTCCAAGGAGAATTTCGGAGGTGCAATTGGGGAGGACCAAAAACTCAATTTTTTCATGATGAGGTCCGATGCACATAAGGAGGGGCTCCGTGCGGTAACGTATGGTACAGTCCAATCTTTCATTGTTAACGCAATTGATGTAGAGGGGTCTGGCGAGACTGGTCACCGGGATGTTGAACCTGTTGGTGAGAGAGGCCAAAATAAAATTTCCTGCAGATCCGGAATCCAAGAAGGCCATAGTAGAGAAGGAGAAGGTAGAGGCAGATATCCGCACAGGCACAGTAAGACGTGGAGAAGCAGAGTTGACATCAAGGACTGTCTCACTTTTGTGCGGAGTCTGCGTACGTCTTTCCAGGCGGGGAGGACGGATAGGACAATCCTTCAGGAAGTGTTCGGTACCGGCACAGTACAGGCAAAGATTCTCCATGCGGCGTCGTGTCCTCTCTTGAGGTGTCAAGCGAGACCGGTCAACTTGCATAGCATCCACGGCGGGAGGCACAGGAACGGATTGCAGAGGACCAGAGGAGAGAGGAGCCGGGGAGAAAAAACGCCTAGAGCGAACAAAGTCCATATCCTGGCGGAGCTCCTGACGCCTTTCGGAAAAACGCATATCAATGTGAGTGGCTAGATGAATGAGATCATGCAGGTTAGCAGGAATTTCTCGTGCGGCCAGAACATCTTTAATGTTGCTGGATAGGCCTTTTTTAAAGGTCGCGCAGAGGGCCTCATTATTCCAGGATAGTTCAGAAGCAAGAGTACGGAATTGTATGGCGTACTCGCCAACGGAAGAATTACCCTGGACCAGGTTCAGCAGGGCAGTCTCAGCAGAAGAGGCTCGGGCAGGTTCCTCAAAGACACTTCGGATCTCCGTGAAGAAGGAGTGTACAGAGGCAGTGACGGGGTCATTGCGGTCCCAGAGCGGTGTGGCCCATGACAGAGCTTTCCCAGAGAGCAGGCTGACTACGAAAGCCACCTTAGACCTTTCAGTAGGAAACTGGTCCGACATCATCTCCAAGTGCAGGGAACATTGTGAAAGAAAGCCACGGCAAAACTTAGAGTCCCCATCAAATTTATCCGGCAAGGATAGTCGTAGGCTGGAAGCGGCCACTCGCTGCGGAGGAGGTGCAGGAGCTGGCGGAGGAGATGATTGCTGAAGCTGTGGTAGTAGCTGCTGTAGCATCCCGGTCAGTTGAGACAGCTGGTGGCCTTGTTGCGCTATCTGTTGTGACTGCTGGGCGACCACCGTGGTGAGGTCGGCGACAACTGGCAGAGGAACTTCAGCGGGATCCATGGCCGGATCTACTGTCACGATGCCGGCTGGCAGGAGGTGGATCCTCTGTGCCAGAGAGGGATTGGCGTGGACCGTGCTAGTGGACCGGTTCTAAGTCACTACTGGTATTCACCAGAGCCCGCCGCAAAGCGGGATGGTCTTGCTGCGGCGGTAGTAACCAGGTCGTATCCACTAGCAACGGCTCAACCTCTCTGACTGCTGAAGATAGGCGCGGTACAAGGGAGTAGACAAAAGCAAGGTCGGACGTAGCAGAAGGTCGGGGCAGGCAGCAAGGATCGTAGTCAGGGGTAACGGCAGGAGGTCTGGAACACAGGCTAGGAACACACAAGGGAACGCTTTCACTAGGCACGATGGCAACAAGATCCGGCGAGGGAGTGCAGGGGAAGTGAGGTATACATAGGGAGTGCACAGGTGAACACACTAATTAGAACCACTGCGCCAATCAGTGGGGCAGTGGCCCTTTAAATCGCAGAGACCCGGCGCGTGCGCGCCCTAGGGAGCGGGGCCGCGCGCGCCGGGACAGGACCGACGGAGAGCGAGTCAGGTACGGGAGCCGGGGTGCGCATCGCGAGCGGGCGCCACCCGCATCGCGAATCGCATCCCGGCTGGAGGCGGTATCGCAGCGCACTCGGTCAGTGGAACTGACCGGGGCGCTGCCGTAGTGAGAATGTTGCGAGCGCTCCGGGGAGGAGCGGGGACCCGGAGCGCTCGGCGTAACAGTATGCTCCACAGGAAGTTATTTTCTTTTTGAATTTCCTTTCTGCCTGACCACAATGCTCTCTGCTGACACCTCTGTGTTCATTTATAAACTGTCCAGAGCAGGATAGGTTTTCCATGGGGATTTGCTGCTACTCCGGACAGTTCCTAAAATGGACACTGTGGTCAGGCAGAAAGAAAATTTCAAAAAGAAAGGAACTTCATGTGGTTCATAACAGCAGCTGAGAAGTACTGGAAGAATTAAGATTTTTTAATAGAGATTTTTTTAATAATTTACAAATATGTTTAACTTTCTGGCACCAGTTGATTACATTTTTTTTCCCAGTGGAGTACTCCTTTAAAGGCGCCAGTTAGACAGAGCAGTAATAGCCATTGTCACCTACTATTAGTGCCTAATATTGCTGTACTGGGCTCTACTACATAGCGATTCTGTACTGCTGCAGTTGGTTGTACAACAAGTATTAAGCCTATCAGGCTATATTTGTGCGAGGGGCTGGAACTTTTCCGCTCCTAAACAACTAAGTTAGGCATACAGGTGTTGTGGGTGGGGAGTAGGTGTAGATAACACCCCCTGCTCTTACTGGCGGGGTGTACATGACGTTTTTTGGAATGGTTTCGGTGGGAGTAGAGCCCCATGGTGGCTGGTTTCACTCTCCAGGTCGGTGTTGAAAACTTCAATTTAGAAGAGTTTGGTAATGTTATATACAGGTTTGCTGGCTCTGCCCGCAGTGGTGGCGGGATCCCGGATCTAGTGAACGCAGGTCATGGTCTGGTAAGGCCGTAGGTAGGAGCTGCGGTAGTTTATATCCCCAATGGGCTTAGCAATTAGTACTAAATTGTCTGGCTTATAGAATCTGCAGGGTCACTCACTGTTCGGCACTTTGCACTGCCTTTTGCATGCTGCTGGCGGCCTCTGACCTCTGCTTGGTCCTGCCCGGGTCATGTGTGCCTCAGCCAGAAATGCTATATTCTGGTTTGAATCACCCGGCGCAAGCCTTAAAGGGGTACTCCACCCCTAGACATCTTATCCCCTATCCAAAGGATAGGGGATAAGATGTCTGATCGCGGGTGTCCCACCGCTGGGGACCCCCGCAATAGAGCATGCGGCACCCACCTGTTTCTGCTCCAGAAGCGCTGGAGGGTCTGGGTCCCGACCACCGAAACGGAAGTCTGTGACGTCGTGACTCCGCCCCCGTGTGACATCACGCCCTGTCCCCTCAATGAAAGTCTATGGGAGGGGGCATGACGGCCGTCACGCCCCCTCCCATAGACTTGCATTGAGGGGACGGGGCATGAAGTCACACGGGGGCGGAGTCGTGACGTCACGGACTTCCGTTCCGGTGGTCGGGACCCAGACCCTGGTGTGTGCCGCATGCTATAATGTGGGGGTCACCAGCGGCGGGACCCCAGTGATCAGACATCTTATCCCATAGCATAGCATAGCATTTATACTGTTTATAAGTTCATTGCATATATAAGAAGTATACATTCATAAGGTCATAGGTTTTTCCTTCCTAATCCTTGTTGGGGAGGAAAATCAACACAAGAGGAAACTTTTGACCTCATATCCCATCCTCATATATTGTTGTCATATCCCAACCCCATATCCCGTCCTCATATCTGAACCTCATATCACGTCCTCATACCCCAACTTTATATCCCATCCTCATATCTCGTCCTCATATCCCGTCCCCATATCTCAACCTCATATCCCGTCCTCATATCCCTCCTCATATCCCATCCTCATACTCCGTCCTCATATCTCATTCTCATATCTCGACTTCATATCCCGTCCTCATATCCCGTCCTCATATCCCGTCCTCATATCCTGTCCTCATATCCTGTCCTCATATCCCGTCCTCATATCCCTTCCTCATATCCCATCCTCATATCCCATCCTCATATCCCGTCCTCATATCCCGTCCTCATATCCTGTCCTCATATCCCGTCCTCATATGCTGACCTCATATCCCGTTCTTATGTCCCATCCTCATATCCCGTCCTTATGTCCCATCCTCATATCCTGTCCTCATATCCCATCCTCATATCCCATCCTCATATCCCATCCTCATATCCCGTCCTCATATCCCATCCTCATATCCCATCCTCATATCCCGTCCTCATATCCTGACCTCATATCCCATCCTCATATCCCGTCCTCATATCCTGACCTCATATCCCAGCCTCATATCCTGACCTCATATCCCGTCCTCATATCCCATCCTCATATCCTGACCTCTTATCCCGTTCTTATGTCCCATCCTCATATCCTGTCCTCAGGTGCGACTGATTTGTTATGAAGATATTGTAAGCTGAAAATAGAAGGGAACGTGGTTTTGTGGGACTGGGTGTGGTTTGAAAGCCAGACTGATGCACAAAAGGGTAGACAAAAAGGGGTGGTGGGTAAACAGTGGGTGTGTCTTTGTGAGATGGGGAGTGGCTTACAAGCCGGACTGACACATTCACCAGGAGATGTAGAGCGGAGCTTGTGGAGTAAGTTTCTTGAAGTCCCATATACTTGCATGGGACTTGAAACAAAAACCCATAATTTAGGTAAGGGTTAATTTAACTATCATATATATTTTTTTGACATTTAAATAACATGTGACCAGGTATTATTGAAATATCTCCAGCCATATGGAAGTTATGCCAGAACATACATTTCCCATAGATTTGCATGAGACTTTAAACAAAAACCCCGACCCTCACAAATCGGGGTAGTTAAGGGTTAAATGAACTATTCTATATTTTAAGTGGACATATAAGTGACATGTGTTATGGATATAGAAATGATGTGTTTTTACATCCATGATATCCCATATTATACATTTCCCTGCCCCCACGGTCTAAAGCTTAGTTTTCAACACAGCCAGAGTAGGCGGGGCTAAAGAACCTGTTTTTTCCACGTTATGTAAGGAGAGTAGGCGGACACTAAGGCAAATGGGTGGGGCATTAGGGGATTTTACTGAAAAACATATAGTCCTCTCGCTCTCTTTTTTGGATCATCCTTGAAGAGGGGAGAATCTTCTGCTCCTTAGCCTGGGATGGATAAGTATATTGAGGGACATTTATCAATGTTTGCTTATGTATTCCTTTTTTTAGTTATTTTTTTCTTACTATTTTTGTGCTTTCAGCCTGTTGATAAATCTCTTTCACTTAAAGGGGTACTCCAGTGGAAACCTTTTTTCTTTTAAATCAACTGGTGGCAGAAAGTTAAACATATTTGTAAATTACTTCTATCAAAAAATCTTAATCCTTCCAGTACTTATTAGCTGCTGAATGCTACAGAGGAAATTCCTTTCTTTTTGGAACACTGATGACATCACGAGCACAGTTCTCTCTGCTGACCTCTGCTGTCCATTTTAGCAACCGTGCATAGCAGATGTATGCTAAGGGCAGCATGGTGGCTCAGTGGTTAGCACTGCTGCCTTGCAGTGCTGGGGACTTGGGTTCAAATCCCAATAAGGACAACAATAAATAAAGCGTTATTATTATAATAATAACGTCAGTAGAGAGAACTGTGGTCGTGATGTCATCAGAGAGCATTCCAAAAAGAAAAGAATTTCCTCTGTAGTATTCAGCAGCTAATAAGTACAGGAAGGATTAATATTTTTTAATAGGAGTAATTTACAAATATGTTTAACTTTCTGCCACCAGTTGATTTAAAAGAAAAAAGGTTTTCACCGGAGTACCCCTTTAAGCAATTTTTCTTTTTTTTGCTTTGGTTTTGGCTTTTTCTGCTCCATGTCTGAGCTGGAATAAATTTAGTAGGTTTTTTCATGCGATGCGACTTTTTTGCGACTTTCGCACTTGATAAATCTCTGACCCCTATGGGACCTATAACACTGCAAAAAAAAGTTTAAAAAAAAGCGTTAATAAAGTTCATTTAACCCCTTCCCTAATAAAAGTTTGAATTACCCCCCTTTTCCCATAAAAAAAATAAAACAGTGTAAAAAAAATAAATAAATAAACATATGTGGTATCGCCGCGGGTGTAACTGTCCAAACTATAAAAATATATAATTAATTTAACCACACGGTCAATGGCGGACGCGCAAAAGAATTCCAAAGTCAAAAAAAGCGCATTTTGGTCACTTTTTATACCATTAAAAAATGAATAAAAAGTGATCAAAAAGTCTGATCAAAACAAAAATCATACCAATAAAAACTTCAGATCACGGCACAAAAAATGAGTCCTCATACCGCCCCGTATGTGGAAAAATAAAAAAGTTATAGGGGTCAGAAGATGACATTTTTAAACGTATACATTTTCCTGCATGTAGTTATGATTTTTTCCAGAAGTGCGACAAAATCCAACCTATATAAGTAGGGGATCATTGTAACCGTATGGACCTACAGAATAATGATAAGGTGTAATTTTTTCCCGAAATATGCACTGCGTAGAAACGGAAGCCCCCAAAAGTTACAAAATGGCATTTTTTCTTCGATTTTGTCGCACAATGATTTTTTTTTCCGTTTCTCCTTGCATTTTTGGGTAAAATGACTAATATCACTGCAAAGTAGAATTGGTGGCGCAAAAAATAAGCCACAATATGGGTTTTTAGGTGGAAAATTGAAAGGGTTATGATGTTTAAAAGGTAAAGAGGAAAAAACGAAAGTGCAAAAACTGAAAAACCCTGAGTCCTTAAGGGGTTAATATTTTATTAAATGTTATCAACTTTGCTGGTTACCGAGTGATAGTTAATTTGGTGGGTATGCACTGCTGGTACAAGACATTTCTGCCAAAATACCTTGTACAATTATTTCATAGTTGTACAAAACGTAATCAGTGTCTCTGGGGGTTCACAAACATATTCAGGCCCTATAAATTTAGCCTGAACTACCTGCTTCCGTTTCATATAGTTGTTGGTCATTTCGGGGACTCTAACAAAGAGAGACACATGGTCGGGGGAGGGGCATGTTTGTTTTACTCTAATTCTAAAACCACAAATTGGTGTAGCATGCAGGATTTTCCATAATAAGTGGAACTGCAGACAGGATTATCACCCTCGAACCACAACAAATGGCGTAGTCGGCAGGATTTTGCCGGAAATTGAGTATTGGCAGTTAATAACCAAATTGACAATAATAGTTTAATTACTTTTCTAATTTGGTGTATCTTTTTGATAAAATTTGTATATTTTCGCAATGTAATTGAGTGAGTCTACAAGAGACTTATTCATAAACTGTGACCTATGGATTATTGCCTTAGACAGGAGGAAGCCCTTACAGATTTTGTTGTATGATACAATAGGTTAAAGGGGACCTCTCATCAAATAAACTTTTGATATATTTTAGATTAATGAATGTTGAATAACTTTCCAATAGCATGTTAATGAAAAATATGCTTTTTTCTATTGTATTTTTCCCGATCAGTCCTGTCAGCAAGCATTTCTGACTCATGCTGGAGTCCTAAACACTCAGAGCTGCCAGCCTGCTTTGTTCACAGCCAAACAGGCTGCGAACAAAGCAGGCTGGCAGCTCTGAGTGTTCTCCTTTGTGAACAATGCAGACTGGCAGCTCATAGTGTTTAGGACTCCAGCATGAGTCTGAAATGCTTGCTGCCAGGACTGGTAGAGAGACCCCTAGTGGTCATTTCAAAGTGGAAAATTAAATAGAAAGAAGCATATTTTTTAATAACATGCAATTGTAAAGTTATTCTGCAAACATTAATCTATAATATATCAAAAGTTTTTTTGATGAGAGGTACCCTTTAATCTGTTAGATGTGGTTATCACGTGTAGCACTGTACTAGTTATACAGGATCTTTATAATCTGTTGCTTTTGTTCCTTGTTTAAGGGTAACTTGTATTGCATTAGTGATTGTCACTGGTAATTAATAGCATTGCTTTTCTAGGTAATGGTTGGTTGTATTGCATCCATGATAGTTATTTAGTGATTTGTCACTGGTAATCAATAGCATTTCTTTTCTAGGTAATGGTTGGTTGTATTGCATCCATGATAGTTATTTAGTGATTTGTCACTGGTAATCAATAGCATTTCTTTTCTAGGTAATGGTTGGTTGTATTGCATCCATGATAGTTATTAGACACAGACTGTAAAGCGTATTGAAAGTCTCCTGTTGTACATGTGTTGCTAGATTGTGATTGTACCTTTAGTTGTGCGATCTGTAACTCTGCACTATATTTTCTAGTGTCGGAGGGCGTATACACAAGTGTTTGTACGAGATACCCCAGTGTAGCCTGTTTGTTTACGTGTTTGGTGATTGTCCTGCCATCTGATATTGTGCTTGAGATTCTGTTGTTCAGAATGAGTTTCCTAAGAAAGAAGTAGAGTGCATTGAGGGAGGATAGAAGGCCCAAATTTGGGGCTGTACCACATTGGGCTACCACTATGGGCCGATGGAATGCCATAGCGGATGAGCTGATACATTTTAGTTCCCCCGTGTACCCAGAGGTTGAAAAAGAAATAGGAGGTATGGCATTAAGGTTGGATTTAGGGGTTTAATCCAAAAATGAGAGCCGAGCTGCGGCTGAAGTTGGTTGGATTCTTTTACATGCCCTAAAATGTGAGGTGCAGAGAAAGGAGGAACTTGAGAAAGAGTTGTAGACAAAAACACAGAGCATCCTTGATAGAGATAGGCAGATACGCCTGCTGGAATCAGACATACTGGAATGGGAAAACCAATGTATAGAGACTGTTCCCATGAGTAAACATACCTTTTGCATGTTAATAATGTTTTACTTGTTTTGTCTTTCAGGAAAAAACTAAATGGAGGTACATAAAGAAGATCCTAACCATGTGCAGTTTAAGTCTCTGCACTAGGGCCATACCACAGGGTGGTAAAAATAGCAACCAATTTGTTAGTTTAAGGTTGATATTTACAGGAGCCCCCCCAAATTAGTGAGGGAAACAAATTAGTAATAAACTAACTAACCACTTTGATTTTTCAAGAGGTGGGGGAGGTTTAGCAATAGCTAGTCCTTCCACTAGAAGGCAATATGCCTAGAGGGACTGAGGTAACACTCACACTCAAATATTAGTTAGCAATGGTCGGAATAATGCTGGGAAAGTGAGTGTGGATATGCAGAGTGGAGTTCAACTGTGTCTAGTGTTGGGTTTTACCAATGTTCACTGATCAGCACAGGCAGAAGAGAATCTCTGATGGACCTGGAAATACTAAAATTGTATTGTTGGAAAGTGACTCTAAACCTGTTTATTTTCCATTCAGCAGATTTAAATGTCCCTTTAGACATGAACAGCGTGTTATATGCAGTACGTACAGTTATAGTGTTGTATACAGTACATACGCTCACATGTTATATGCAGTGCGTACAGTTATAGTGTTGTATACAGTACATACTCTCATAGTGTTATATGCAGTACGTACAGTTATAGTGTTGTATACAGTACATACGCTCACATGTTATATGCAGTACGTACAGTTATAGTGTTGTATACAGTACATACGCTCACATGTTATATGCAGTACGTACAGTTATAGTGTTGTATACAGTACATACGCTCACATGTTATATGCAGTACGTACAGTTATAGTGTTGTATACAGTACATACTCTCATAGTGTTATATGCAGTACGTACAGTTATAGTGTTGTATACAGTACATACGCTCACATGTTATATGCAGTGCGTACAGTTATAGTGTTGTATACAGTACATACTCTCATAGTGTTATATGCAGTGCATACAGTTATAGTGTTGTATACAGTACATACGCTCACATGTTATATGCAGTGCGTACAGTTATAGTGTTGTATACAGTACATACTCTCATAGTGTTATATGCAGTACGTACAGTTATAGTGTTGTATACAGTACATACGCTCACATGTTATATGCAGTACGTACAGTTATAGTGTTGTATACAGTACATACGCTCACATGTTATATGCAGTACGTACAGTTATAGTGTTGTATACAGTACATACTCTCATAGTGTTATATGCAGTGCGTACAGTCATAGTGTTGTATACAGTACATATGCTCACATGTTATATTCAGTGCGTACAGTTATAGTGTTGTATACAGAACATACGCTCACATGTTATATGCAGTGCGTACAGTTATAGTGTTGTATACAGTACATACTCTCATAGTGTTATATGCAGTGCGTACAGTTATAGTGTTGTATACAGTACATACGCTCACATGTTATATTCAGTGCGTACAGTTATAGTGTTGTATACAGAACATACACTCACATGTTATATGCAGTGCGTACAGTTATAGTGTTGTATACAGTACATACTCTCATAGTGTTATATGCAGTGCGTACAGTTATAGTGTTGTATACAGTACATACTCTCATAGTGTTATATGCAGTGAATACAGTCATAGTGTTGTATACAGTACATACTCTCATAGTGTTATATGCAGTACGTACAGTTATAGTGTTGTATACAGTACATACGCTCACATGTTATATGCAGTACGTACAGTTATAGTGTTGTATACAGTACATACGCTCACATGTTATATGCAGTACGTACAGTTATAGTGTTGTATACAGTACATACTCTCATAGTGTTATATGCAGTGCGTACAGTTATAGTGTTGTATACAGTGCATACGCTCACATGTTATATGCAGTACGTACAGTTATAGTGTTGTATACAGTACATACGCTCACATGTTATATGCAGTACGTACAGTTATAGTGTTGTATACAGTACATACTCTCATAGTGTTATATGCAGTGCGTACAGTTATAGTGTTGTATACAGTACATACGCTCACATGTTATATTCAGTGCGTACAGTTATAGTGTTGTATATAGTTCATACTCTCATAGTGTTATATGCAGTGCATACAGTCATAGTGTTGTATACAGTACATATGCTCACATGTTATATTCAGTGCGTACAGTTATAGTGTTGTATACAGAACATACGCTCACATGTTATATGCAGTGTGTACAGTTATAGTGTTGTATACAGTACATACTCTCATAGTGTTATATGCAGTGAATACAGTCATAGTGTTGTATACAGTACATTCGCTCACATGTTATATTCAGGGCGTACAGTTATAGTGTTGTATACAGTATATACGCTCAGTGTTATATGCAGTGCGTACAGTTATAGTGTTGTATACAGTACATACTCTCATAGTGTTATATGCAGTGCGTACAGTCATAGTGTTGTATACAGTACATACGCTCACATGTTATATTCAGTGCGTACAGTTATAGTGTTGTATACAGTACATACGCTCACATGCTATATGCAGTACGTACAGTTATAGTGTTGTATACAGTACATACGCTCACATGTTATATTCAGTGCGTACAGTTATAGTGTTGTATTCAGTACATACTCTCATAGTGTTATATGCAGTGCGTACAGTTATACTGTTGTATACAGTACATACGCTCACATGTTATATTCAGGGCGTACAGTTATAGTGTTGTATACAGTACATACGCTCACATGTTATATTCAGTGCGTACAGTTATAGTGTTGTATATAGTTCATACTCTCATAGTGTTATATGCAGTACGTACAGTTATAGTGTTGTATACAGTACTTACGCTCACATGTTATATGCAGTGCGTACAGTTATAGTGTTGTATATAGTTCATACTCTCATAGTGTTATATGCAGTACGTACAGTTATAGTGTTGTATACAGTACATACGCTCACATGTTATATGCAGTGCATACAGTTATAGTGTTGTATACAGTACATACTCTCATAGTGTTATATGCAGTGCGTACAGTTATAGTGTTGTATACAGTAGATACGCTCACATGTTATATGCAGTGCGTACAGTTATAGTGTTGTATACAGTACATACTCTCATAGTGTTATATGCAGTGCGTACAGTTATAGAGTTTTATACAGTACATACGCTCACATGTTATATTCAGGGCGTACAGTTATAGTGTTGTATACAGTACATACGCTCACATGTTATATTCAGGGCGTACAGTTATAGTGTTGTATACTGTACATATGCTCAGTGTTATATGCAGTGCGTACAGTTATAGTGTTGTATACAGTACATACGCTCACATGTTATATGCAGTGCGTACAGTTATAGTGTTGTATACAGTACATACTCTCATAGTGTTATATGCAGTGCGTACAGTTATAGAGTTTTATACAGTACATACGCTCACATGTTATATTCAGGGCGTACAGTTATAGTGTTGTATACAGTACATACGCTCACATGTTATATTCAGGGCGTACAGTTATAGTGTTGTATACTGTACATATGCTTAGTGTTATATGCAGTGCGTACAGTTAAAGTGTTGTATACAGCACATACGCTCACATGTTATATGCAGTGCGTACAGTTATAGTGTTGTATACAGTACATATGCTCACGTTATATTCAGGGCGTACAGTTATAGTGTTGTATACTGTACATACGCTCAGTGTTATATGCAGGGTGTACAGTTATAGTGTTGTATACAGTACATACGCATTGTGTTATATGCAGTGCATACAGTTATAGTGTTATATACAGTACATACGCTCATAGTGTTACATGCAGGGCGTACAGTTATAGTGTTGTATACAGTACATACGCATTGTGTTATATGCAGTGCATACAGTTATAGTGTTGTATACAGTACATACGCTCATAGTGTTACATGCAGGGCGTACAGTTATAGTGTTGTATACAGCACATACGCATTGTGTTATATGCAGTTCATACGGTTATTTTGTTGTATGCGGTGCATGCGGTATCATGTTTATTTTTTGCAGTATATACGGTTACTGTTACGCCGAGCGCTCCGGGTCCCCGTTCCTCCCCGGAGCGCTCGCCTCATCCTCGTTGCTGCAGCGCCCCGGTCAGATCCACTGACCGGGTGCGCTGCGGTCCCGCCTCCAGCCGGGATGCGATTCGCGATGCGGGTGGCGCTCGCTCGCGATGCGCACCCCGGTCCCCGTACCTGACTCGCTCTCCGTCGGTCCTGTCCCGGCGCGCGCGGCCCCGCTCCCTAGGGCGCGCGCGCGCCGGGTCTCTGCAATTTAAAGGGCCAGTGCACCAATGTTGGTGCCTGGCCCAATCTTCCCAATTACCTCACTTCCCCTGCACTCCCTTGCCGGATCTTGTTGCCTTAGTGCCTAGTGAAAGCGTTCCCTTGTCTGTTCCTAGCCCGTGTTCCTGACCTCCTGCCGTTGCCCCTGACTACGATCCTTGCTGCCTGCCTCGACCTTCTGCTACGTCCGACCTTGCTTCTGCCTACTCCCTTGTACCTCGCCTATCTTCAGCATCTTCAGCAGTCAGAGAGGTGAGCCGTTGCTAGTGGATACGACCTGGTCACTACCGCCGCAGCAAGACCATCCCGCTTTGCGGCGGGCTCTGGTGAAAACCTGTAGTGGCTTAGAACCGGTCCACTAGCGCGGTCCTCGCCATCCCTCTCTGGCACAGAGGATCCACCTCCTGCCAGCCGGCATCGTGACAGTAGATCCGGCCATGGATCCCGCTGAAGATCCTACACTGGTCGCCCAGCTAGCCCTAAAGATCGCCCAACGAGATCAACAGCTGGCATACTTGACCTCCGAGGCACTGCGTATTCAGTCACAGATACAGCAGCTGCAGATACAGCAACAGCTACAGCTGCAACTACCATCTCCTCCGCCGGCTCCTGCAACTCCTCCGCAGCAACCGGCCGTTCCTAACCCCTGCTTGTCCCTGCCGGACAAATTTGGCGTAAAGATCGCCCAACGAGATCAACAGCTGGCATACTTGATCTCCGAGACACAGCGTCTTCAGTCACAGTTACAGCAGCTGCTGCCGCAGATACAGCAACTTCAGTCACAGCAGCTGCTGCCGCAGATACAGCAACTTCAGTCACAGCTACAGCTGCAACAACCATCTCCTCCGCCGGCTCCTGCAACTCCTCCGCAGCAACCGGCCGTTCCTAACCCCTGCTTGTCCCTGCCGGACAAGTTTGATGGGGACCGCAATGATTCTGCCACAGCCACAGTCCAGTCCTTCTTCGCTGAGGTCCGTGGTGTCTTCGAGGAGCCTGCCCGAGCTTCTTCTGCCGAGATTGCCCTGCTGAACCTGGAACAGGGTGTTTCTTCCATTGGCGAGTACGCCATTCAGTTCCGTGCTCTTGCTTACGAGTTGTCCTGGAATAGTGAGGTTCTCTGCGCGACCTTTAAAAAAGGCCTATCCAGCAACATTAAAGATGTTCTGGCCGCACGAGAGACTCCTGCTGACCTACATGAACTCATTCATCTTGCCACTCGCATTGACATGCGTTCTTCCGGATGGCGTCTGGAGCTCCGCCTGGATATGGACTTTGTTCGCACGAAGCGTTTTTTCTCCCCGGCTCCTCTCTCCTCTGGTCCTCTGCAATCCGTTCCTGTGCTTCCCGCCGCGGAGGCTATGCAAGTTGACCGGTCTCGCTTGACACCTCAAGAGAGGACACGGCGCCGCATGGAGAATCTTTGCCTGTACTATGCCGGTACCGAACACTTCCTGTAGGATTGTCCTATCCGTCCTCCCCGCCTGGAAAGACGTACGCTGACTCCGCACAAAGGTGACACAGTTCTTGATGTCAACTCTGCTTCTCCACGCCTTACTGTGCCTGTGCGGATATCTGCCTCTACCTTCTCCTTCTCTACTATGGTCTCCTTGGATTCCGGATCTGCAGGAAAAAATTTTTTGGCCTCTCTTATCAACAGGTTCTACGTCCCTGTGACCAGTCTCGCCAGACCCCTCTACATCTATTGTATTAACAATAAAAGATTGGACTGTCTCATGCGTTTCCGCACAGAACCCCTCCTAATGTGCATCGGACCTCATCACGGAAAAATTGACTTTTTTTTCCTCAGGTTCTTTGGCCCCAAGAAGAGGGGGAGACCCAAGGGGGGGGGTACTGTTACGCCGAGCGCTCCGGGTCCCCGTTCCTCCCCGGAGCGCTCGCCTCATCCTCGTTGCTGCAGCGCCCTGGTCAGATCCACTGACCGGGTGCGCTGCGGTCCCGCCTCCAGCCGGGATGCGATTCGCGATGCGGGTGGCGCCCGCTCGCGATGCGCACCCCGGTCCCCGTACCTGACTCGCTCTCCGTCGGTCCTGTCCCGGCGCGCGCGGCCCCGCTCCCTAGGGCGCGCGCGCGCCGGGTCTCTGCAATTTAAAGGGCCAGTGCACCAATGTTGGTGCCTGGCCCAATCTTCCCAATTACCTCACTTCCCCTGCACTCCCTTGCCGGATCTTGTTGCCTTAGTGCCTAGTGAAAGCGTTCCCTTGTCTGTTCCTAGCCCGTGTTCCTGACCTCCTGCCGTTGCCCCTGACTACGATCCTTGCTGCCTGCCTCGACCTTCTGCTACGTCCGACCTTGCTTCTGCCTACTCCCTTGTACCTCGCCTATCTTCAGCATCTTCAGCAGTCAGAGAGGTGAGCCGTTGCTAGTGGATACGACCTGGTCACTACCGCCGCAGCAAGACCATCCCGCTTTGCGGCGGGCTCTGGTGAAAACCTGTAGTGGCTTAGAACCGGTCCACTAGCGCGGTCCTCGCCATCCCTCTCTGGCACAGAGGATCCACCTCCTGCCAGCCGGCATCGTGACAGTTACATTTATATGTATTTATCTATACGTTGCATAGCTCTCATAGCATTTATATGGTGTATACATTTTCATGGTAGCATTTACAGTGCGTAAACGAACATTTCATTTAGTTTTCATACCTTAGTGTTTTCAGTGCATATACGTTCATAGCATTTTGGGCGCATACGTTTCTTTGCATTAGTAATTATATGTCTGTTGCGGTCAGTGCGTATGCGTTTCATAGCATTTGTAGTGTGTAATCTTGATATCGTTTTCAGTGGGTATACAGTAGGTGTTGAGTTTACAATAGGTACATGTGATAGCGGTTCATAATATGTAGCTGATAACGTTTTGTTTCGTAGCTTTTACTATATTATGTCATAGCATTTATGTTCATGCCCTCATGGTATTTATACTATTCATACACGCTTGACATTTATACTGTTTATACGCTCATGGCAGCTATACTGTTGATACACCCATGGCATTCATATCCTGCATACGCTCACGGCATTATAATGTTCATAGACAATCATGACATTTATATTGGTTATACGCTCATGGCTTTCATTGTGCATACGCTCATGGCATTTATAGTGTTCATTAGCCCACAGTATTTATACTGTTCACCCACTCATGGCATTTGTAATCATATGATCGTGGCATTGATACTGTTTATACGCTCATGGCATTTATATTGTTCATGCACTTATGGTATTTACACGATTCATACGCTCATGATATTATACGGTTTCATATGATCATGCTCATCCATACTGTATATATATATATATATATATATATATATATATATATATATATATATTTCACTGTCCATACGCTCATGGCATTTATTCTATTCTTATGCTCATGGCAATTATAGTGACCACATGCTTACGGTACTCATACTGTCATATGTTCATGAGATAGGGACCCCCATACCCCTCCCAACCAACCCGTAAAGAATACAAAACAACTGTTGGGGTAAAAGGCCACGGCCGTTTATTGAGGGAAATAATTTTATTAATAAAACCAAACAATTAATAAATACATAACTGAATAAATAAATCCATAAATAAATAACCATTTAAAAACCCTACAATAAACCAATAACCACCAGTGTATAATCACTCCATTACTCATCTGTCCACCCAGAAATTCTGGGTGACACCCCCACTAGTAGCTAAAATAAAGCAAAAAAGGAAGAAGCTGTCCACCCATAAAGGTGACGCCCTCGTAAACAGACCGTGACAGGGAAGGAGGGATGGGACAATGATACTTCTCCAGATGTTGCTCCAGGATAGACCCCAGCTCGCTCCAGCTGCTCATTAAATAGAAATAATTCTTCCCGCCATTACTGAGGTAACCAATCAGCATCTGTGGAATATCTGCCCAGCAACAAGCTGGCACCTATGAGAGAAACTTGGCACCAGAGTTAGAACAGTATTAACTCCTTCCTAAAACTAACCTAGTATGCCCCCTAATCTGCCCAGAGACTAAATAAAATGGAGGGGAAGGTGGCCCATCTCATGTGGCCCTTACGTTACCCTCCAGGGCCTTTACATGGCATCTATATTCTTCACACACTCCTGGCATCTATACTGTTCACACACTCTTGGCATTTATACTGGTCAGACACTCATGGCATTTATACTATTCACGTTCATGGTAGTCATACTGTTCATGCGATCATATTATTCACTAGTGATGTGAACACGAACGTCCGCCAACCGGGCAAACCGCCATTGACTTCAATGGGCAGGCAAATTTTAAAACCCACAGGGACTCTTTCTGGCCACAATGGTGATTTAAAAGTTGTTTCAAGGGGACTAACACCTGGACTGTGGCGTGCCGGAGTGGGATCCATGGCTAAACTTCCATGGAAAATTACGTAGTTGATGCAGAGTCTGGTTTCAATCCATAAAGGGCATAAATCACCTATTATTCCTAAATGGTTTGGAATAATGTGCTTTAGCCCTCTTTGAGCAGCACATAGAGCCCCCCTTTAGGCATCACATAGTTAGATTCCCCCCTTTAGACAGCACATAGATTCCCCCATGTTAGGCAGCACATAGTTAGAGCTCCCCTTTATGCAGCACATAGTGTTGAACCCAAGGCCCCAACCCTGCAAGGCAGCAGTGCTAACCTCTGAGCCACCATGCTACCCTTACCATACATCTAATATCCACGGTTGCAAAAATGGACAGAGATGTCAGCAGAGAGTACCAGAAAAATTAGGCATGTACACATGGTTGAAAAATGTGGCATTGTTGCAGCCGCTTCTGTAGCAGCGGCCATAAAAATTGCAGCACCATAACAAGTGCAGCAGCAGAGGCCAGAAAAATTAGGCATGTACACCTGGCTGGAAAATTTAGTATTGTAGCAGCCGCTGCTGTAGCAACTACCTGAAAATTTCTGTTTGTTTTGCCAGGCAGAAAGTGCCCTAAAACATTGCGGCTTGAAGCCTAGTTGGTGGCGGATAAGTCACGCAAGTCACCCGGCTTTCAGAGTTCAAATACAGCAGCGTGTGGACCATTTTTAGGCCAAGGCAGGTCATCTGATCAGACCTTGTTCAGTCACATGTATCGCCCAGTGTCAGTCCCTTCAGGATCCATCCCTCATTCATCTTAAGAAAGGTGAGGTAATCCAGACTTTTTTGACCAAGGCGACTCCTCTTCTCAGTGACAATACCTCCTGCTGCACTGAAGGTCCTTTCTGACAGGACACTTGAAGCGGGACAGGCCAGAAGTTCGAGCGCAAATTGGGATAGCTCAGGCCACAGGTCAAGCCGGCACACCCAGTAGTCAAGGGGTTCATCGCTCTTAAGAGTGTCGATATCTGTGGTTAAGGCCAGGTAGTCTGCTACCTGTCGGTCAAGTCCTTCTCTGATGGTGGACCCCGAAGGGCTGTGGCGATGCATAGGACTTAAAAAGCTCTGCATGTCCGCAGCAGTGGAAGAGGACTCGGCCGAGGATGTTATGGAGGAGGATAGAGTAGGAGGAGTAGAGGAGGTGGCAGCAGGCCAGCCTGCAAGTCGTGACGGTGTCACCAACTCCTCTGCCGAGCCACACATTCCATGCTTGGCAGCAGTCACCAGGTTTACCCAATGAGCAGTGTAGGTGATATACCTGCCCTGACCATGCTTTGCAGACCAGGTATCAGTGGTCAGATGGACCCTTGCATCTACACTGTGTGCCAGACATGCCATAATTTTGCACAATGGAGTAAAGGTTGGGGATTGCCTTTAGTGAAAAAAAAAATTGTCCGGGTACCTTCCACTGCGGTGTCCCAATGGCTACAAATTTTTTTAAAGGCCTCAGACTCCACCAGCTTGTATGGTAAAAGCTGGCAGGCCAGCAGTTCCAACAAGCCAGCTGTCAGACGCCAGGCTAGGGCGTGACTTTGAGACATTGTCTTCTTGCACTCAAACATCTCCTTGACAGACACCTGACTGTGGGCAGATGGGCAGGAACTGCTCAAGGCGAGAGACGGAGAGGTGGATGGTTGAGAGGGGGCAAGGAGGGCAGCAGTGGTTGACCTGGCTGAAGATGCTGGACCAGGAGGAGGATGGCGGCTTTGAGTTTGTGTGCTGCTTGTACTGACGTGTTGATCCCATAGGCGTTTGTGATGTGACATAATGTGCCTTCGCAAAGCAGTTGTGCCTAGGTGGGTGTTGGACTTCCCACGACTCAGTTTCTTCTGGCACAGGTTGCAAATGGCCTCGCTGTTGTCAGAGGCAGACACACAAAAAAAATGAGCTGAGCTCTGCGATGACGGCATTCTGGTGGTGGCAACAGCATGCGTTGATTGGCGTCCCGTCTGGCTGACCCCGGGTGCCGATGCATGCTGTCTGACTGTGCCACTAGCTGCTTGCAACGACCTCCCCCTGCTTCCAACTGGTCTCCTCCTCCTCTCTGTCTCCCCATCTGAACTTTCCCCCTCTTCTTCTCTTCTAGCGGGCACCCACGTGGCATCCACGGACGCATCGTCATCATCAACACCTTCACCGCTATCTGACACCTCAAGAAAGGAAGCAGCAGCGGGTACAACATCATCATCCCACCGTACTTCCAAGTGTGTAATGCTGCCTGAATGAGACATATCTCTGTTATCTACATCCTCTGGCAATAATGGTTGCGCATCACTCATGTCTTCAAACTGATGTGTAAATAACTCCTCCGACGGATCAAGTAAAGCTGCTGTGGTGCTAGTGTTGGTGGTGGCGGCAGGCGGGCAAGTGGTAGCATGAGAGGTGCCCGAAGCTAAGCTAGGAGGAGAAGGACGGTGCATCAAGGTTCCGAGCGGAAGCTGTAGTAGATTGGGTGTCTTGTGACCAGTCAAATAAGTCCTCAGAACTTTGGGGTTCAGGGTACGTGGCCTCTGAACACTGGCCATTCTAGGGCCAAAGGGAATCCCAGCACCACGACGGCCCCTGCGGGGTGGCCTTCCTCTGCCTGTCATTTTTTTGGTAAAATTTACACAAGTGTCACACCAAATGTGATTTGCACTAGGGTGACACAATTTGCCCTGCAGGCAAGAAAAATGGCAACTGTGACGTGAACTGACAGTGACGACTGATTTTATTTAACAGCCAAAAAAGGTATTTTTTTATTTGCACAACTGTCACACCTAATGTGATTTGCACTAGTGTGACAATGAGCAAAAAAACTTGCCAGCGGAGTTCCCCTTTTATGCAGTGGTCCCCAACCAAGGTGCCTCCAGCTGTTGCAAAACACACAGACTGATATATGTCAGCCCTTTGAATACTATAGTAGTTAGTTGCTTTAAAGAAAAAAAGCTTGCCAGCAGAATTCCCCTTTTATGCAGTGGTCCCCAACCAGGGTACCTACAGCTGTTGCAAAACACATGGACTGATATCTTTCAGCCCTTTGAATACTGTAGTAGTTAGTTGCTTAAAGGAACTTAAGTTTGATTCTGGAGTACCCCTTTTAACCAGCGGTTCCCTCCCAACCAGGACTGATATCTTTCAGCCCTAAAAAGGGCTTTTTTGGGTGCTGTCCTTAAAGCAGATGTTAGACTAGTGCTTTAGGAGTAAACTGGACCCTGAATACACCACCTAGCAGCAACCTAGCTATCACTTTCCCTATACAGCAGGAGCAGCTTCTCTGACCCTCCACTTCCTAAGCCTGCAGCATGCTGAATGAGGCTAAAATGGCGTCCGTGCAAGAGGTAGGAGGGTCTGGAAAGGAGGGACTGCTGCTGATTGGCTGTAATGTGTCTGCTGACTCTGACTCACAGGGTCAAAGTTTTACTGCAATGTTAAAGTATAGCGGGCGGATCGAACTTCCCATATGTTCGCCCGGCGATGCGAACGCGAACATGCGAAATTCGCCGGGAACTGTTCGCCGGCGAACAATTCACGACATCTCTATTATTCACATGTTTCATACGCTTTGGTTGTCCATACATTCATAGCATTCATGTTGCACGTGCATTCTTGCAGTTTTTGTACTGCGCAAGTGCTCGTGTGTTGGGTTCAGGCGCTTCAGGCATTTATATTGCGCATGGCCTTTATACTGTTTTATACGCTCATAGCATTGAGGTTGCTTTCCCATGATACCTGCCACATCTGCAGGGGGTTGCACTGGGTAGTCATTGTTACTGACATGTTTTCAGAGCAATAATATCATGTTACATAGGTGGTGGTATATCCTCCATACTTGCCACGTCTCCAGGGGGATACACAGCGTAGTTGTTGTTACTGACACGTCTTCAGAGCAACAGCATATTGACACATAGGTGGTTGTATACCCTTCGTACCTGCCATGTCTGCAGGGGGATGCACTGCGCAGTTGTTGTTACTGGCATGCCTTCAGAGCAACAGCATCATGGCACACAGGTGGTCGTATACCCTTCATACCTGCCATGTCTGCACTGCATAGTTATTGTTACTGACACACTTTCAGAGAAATAGTTTCATGACACATAGGTGGTTGCAGAAAAAAAAATGGTTATGCAAGTTCTGTCACGTTTACAGGCACGGCAGTTACGAAAAGGCCTAGCATGTCTACAGGCACGGTGGTTCTCAAAAAGATCTACAGGTATGAGGGTTACACAAGGAACTGTCACATCTACAGGCACAATGGGAATGAAGGTACCTCTGAGACCTGTTTTGAGTCGAAGCTCGGCAGTTTAAGGTGTGCTTTAGCGTCCAGGAAAGGGGTTATCCGAGTGTAGTCGATGGTACGTAAGACCTGTCAGGTCCATACGCACAATGTTTACTCATAGACCTGGCCCGTCTACAGGCATGATGGTTATGCAAGGATCGCTAACCCGCAGCGGGCCATTACTCCTGAGACCAGTTGGCTTGTAGTTTATGGTATGGCTATCGGTACAGTTCGGGTAGTCTTCAGGTAAGTTTCTTAAGCCTAGTTCTGGTTACAGGTAATAGGGTGATCATGGTCAAGGTCTGTCATGTGGTCCAGTTACTTGTGTGTCAGTTGGCTAACAGTTTGTGTTTTTTGGCCTCATAATCACAAGGACTTGTAAAACTTAGTGTTAGGCCTGACAGCCATCTATCCGTTTCCCTTGACGTAATGGCACAGGTTAGTATGTTTAGCTATTATGACAGCCTGGTCCTGATTAAGTGCTGGCTTGTTCTTCAGAGTAGGCATAGTGGCCATAGCTCCTCAGTACCAGGTACCACCTTCATTGATAACTTATTGGTAAATTCTACTGTATCTTAGTGTTGGGTCTGAATTTGGGTGTTGTGATGGTCAGTGTACTTAGGGTGTGGTATTGTTTATGATGTTTATGCATTCTGCTACTTACCTTAACTGGTTATGTGTTTTGCCCACTTAAGGCGTGCACTCGGACGCAGTTATGGGCACAGTTCAACCGCTTTTATTAAGGTTTAATGTTTTCCATTCAGGTATGTGTAACGTTTGTGACACGAGCACGAGTGTGAAGCCCGAGCACAAGTGTTAAGTCTATCAGGCTGTATTTGTGCGAGGTGCTGGAACATTTCTGCCCCTAAACTACTAGGTGGGGCACATAGGTGTTGTTGGTGGGAGGTAGTTGTATATAACGCCCCCTGCTCTTATTGGCGGGGCGTACAAGATGTTTTTTAGGATCCCTCCCAACCCTCCCTATCTTATTTTATTATTTTAATTTCATTCATTTATTACAGGGTATGCCCACTTAAGGCGTGCCCTCGGATGCAGCTATAGGCACAGTTCAACCTCTTTTATTAAGGTTTTCCATTCAGGTATGTGTAATGTTTGTGACAGGAGCATGAGTGTGAAGCCCAAGCACAACTGTAAAGCTAACAGGGGCCAGTTAGGGTGAGCACGAAAAGCCATAGTCACCTGATTACAGTGCCTAATACAGGTTGCATAGCTGAGCTTATTGTCCTCTCATAAGTGTAACCTGTGTGTACATTTTTTTCCCTGAAAAACTAATTTACGCCTAGTTACTGTGAAAGGCCAGGCAATGCTACACCCATGTTTCTGTAGCCTTATACAGTTTTAAGCGGAGAGTATTGTCCAGCTCTCATAAGTGTAACATATATGCACTCAGCTGATGTATAAGTATGTCAGGCAGAGAAGTGCCAGGACGTGCACAGAGGAGTGGCAGAGGCCTAAATTCATCAGGCAGAGATCACAGCAGACTAGGGGCGAGAGGCAGCAGGAGTCGCAGCTAGAGGCCTGAGCTCCCGTTATCAGCTAGCGGTCGTGTCTCGACCAGCAACCCATCTGCCGCCATCGATTGGTTAACACGCTAATCCACTTCATCACAAGTGACATCTGATACCCCCAGTCAACAGTCGCTGGGTTCCTCAGACACAACCCTCAGTTGGCATGGCCCGGGAGCAGTCCCTGTCCTCCCATTGTCTCTGTCCTGTGCTGTTCCCTCTCCTACAGAAGTATCTTATCCTGTGGGTTCAGCTCCACTTTTCACTAAGGACGATCTAATAGAGGACAGTCAGCAGCTACTGGACAGCCAAGAAGGGAATGAGACATCCGCCGCTTCCTCCGCTAGGTGGGCAGTGGGAGGCGATGTTGCCAGGGTTCAGGGTCCTGAAGTAGACACTGAGAAGGACATCAGTGATGTGCAGACACAACTATATGATGATGAAGCCGATCGCACTTGGGAGCCGGGTGCAGAAGGGTCTTCATCATCATCAGGAGAAGAGAGTTGCAGGTTGCCCGTGAGGCAGCAGCTGAGCCAGCAAGGTGGTAGCATGGTTGGGGGTCAGCATGGTGGCAGAAGTGGGAAGTCTGGAGTCAAACGTGCCCAGGGTAGACCACCTGCTTAGCGGCCATCTACCTTCCCGGGAGGTAGTGGAACAGGGGTTCCTGGAGACAGCGGCAGTAGCAGTCAATTAGTGCGGACTGTTGGGGGGAAAATCAGCTACTCAGCGGTGTGGCAGTTTTTCATCAAGCATCCGGAGGATGTTAACATGGCCACATGCAAGATGTGTCGGCAGAAGGTGAAGCGTGGTCAGGATCCCAATGTTGGCACCACGGCCCTGCGTTAACATATGCAGCGTCACCATAAAGCAGCCTAGGAGAACCGTGGCTCCAATATGGTGGTCAAGCCTGCTGCATCACCCAGTGGCCATTCGCTCCCTCCTTCATCCAGCCAAGGCTCCACCACCTCAGCCGAAGGGAGCTGTATGTCAGACCCATCTACTGTCGCTCCAGATGCTCCTGCTCCTCCTACTTTGAGTCAGTCATTCTGCCAACAATCCATCGGCAAAGCCATGTCCAAGAGCCAACAGTATGCGCCCACTCATCCAACGGTGCAGAAGCTGAATGTGCTCCTGTCCAAATTGCTGGTGCTGCAGTCCCTCCCTTTTCAAGTGGTGGACTCTGCAACTTTCAGAGAACTAATGGCTTGTGCCGAGCCGAGGTGGAGAGTACCAAGACATAATTTCGAAAAAGGCAGTACCAGCCCTGCATAATTTTGTGGAACAGAAAGGTGGGCCAGTCCTTGAACCTGTCGATGTGTACCAAAGTGCACGGCAGCACCGACGTGTGGAGCTGTAACTACGGTCAGGGACAATACATATCCTTAACAGCCCACTGGGTGAATGTGGTTCCTGCACAGCCTACAACAGCAACTTGGACAGGTCACACCGCTTCCTCCTCCACGCTCTCAGGCCATTGGTCCTGTGACAGTGTGTGACTCCGCCTCCTCATCCTCCACCGTGTCCTCAGTCTCCACTGCACGGACAAGTCTCAGTGCCCCTCCAGCATATCATGTGTGCAGGGCACGGCGGTGTCACGCTGTTTTTCACATGGTTTGCCTTGGCGAACGGAGTCACACAGGGGAAGAACTAGTAAAAGTAATTCGTAAAGAAATCGGAGCATGGCTTACTCCACAAAAACTGGAAATAGGAACCATGGTGACTGACAACAGGAAGAACATCTTGTCTGCGCTGCAAAAAGGAAGGCTGAGACAAGAGCCCTCCATGGCACACGTGTTCAATCTGGTTGTCAAGCGGTACCTGAAGTGTTCCCCCCATCTGCAAGACATACTAACAATCGGAAGGAAACTATGCATGCACTTCAGCCACTCTGCAAAGCACACCCTCCTTGAGCTGCAGCATCAGAACGGTATCCCCAACCTAAAAGATAAATTGGTGCGAGCCGATGTCAGTACAACCAAGAAACTTCTGAAACAGCAATTTGTGAAAAGTAAAAAACAAGGCACATACCCTTGTTTAAAATGAGCACAGTGCAGTCACATAATTAAGGGAGACATTATACACCATCCCCACACGGCAAACCGATTACCATCCATGGTTTCTTTACCTGTAAGAGTAAAAATTTTGTTTATAGCATTAAATGCCCCTGTGGACTCCTCTATATTGGCGAGACTACTACTAGTGCATTGGCGATCGCATCAACCGGCATAAATCATCTATCCAATGTGAAAATATAATCTTTCCAATTCCATACCACTTCAATAAATATGGCCATAACATCTGCACAGGTTTTGATAAATCTCCCCCTATGAGTTGACAAGCTTTCTATTGTAACCAGATCAAATTATGATTCGGCAAATCTTTTCCCACTGTTTGTTCATGCAATTTTTTACATTTACATACCTTGTATATATCTTCTATTTATTTCTTCATTTTTTCTAGATAAATGTACGTGACCCTGTTGGAAACTTAGCTTAGTACAGGAGTCCACGGAATCTAACTATTCTGTATCATAGTATTATTGTCCTTTGTATGATTTCCCTCGTTCCTCCCACGTGTATTTGTTTTTGTTTTGATTTGGTTACCTTTTCCATGTGCCTTGAATATGTGATGTTGACTTGCGGCGCTCACACCCACCCACTTAATGATGTATTCACCTGACGTCAGTGGAACTGCCAATCATCAAACAAGCCAGCTGCGGCCCACAATCACTGGATATTACGTATAAAAGAACATTGTTCATATATGTTTGCATACGATTGAGAGAGGCTATATTTGCCGAAACGCGTCTTGTAGCGTGTATAATACTTGCTGTATTACCAATAAATCCTTTTAATTGCATCAAAGCCGCTGGTGCCAAGATTTCTTCTTCTCCTATGGTCTCCTCATGCTGCCACCAACTCCAGGCTGTGTCATTCAGCCACTATATGGTGTCCTCATGCTGCCAACAAGTCCAGGCTGTGTCATTCAGTCACTATATGGTCTCCTCATGCTGCCAACACCTCCACGCTGTGTCTTTCAGCCACTATATGGTCTCCTCATGCTGCCAACACCTCCCCGCTGTGTCATTCAGCCACTATATGGTCTCCTCATGCTGCCAACACCTCCCCGCTGTGTCATTCAGTCACTATATGGTCTCCTCATGCTGCCACCAACTCCAGGCTGTGTCATTCAGCCACTATATGGTCTCCTCATGCAGCCACCAACTCCAGGCTGTGTCATTCAGCCACTATATGATCTCCTCATGCTACCAACACCTCCACGTTGTGTCATTAAGCCACTATATGGTCTCCTCATGCTGCCAACACCTCCACGCTGTGTCATTGAGCCACTGTATGGTCTCCTCATGCTGCCAACACCTCCACGCTGTGTCATTCAGCCACTATATGGTCTCCTCATGCTTCAGCCTCATCCAAGCTGTGTCATTCAGCCACTATATGGTCTCCTCATGCTTCAGCCTCATCCAAGCTGTGTCATTAAGCCACTATATGGTCTCCTCATGCTTCAGCCAACCCTTCCACGTTGTATCATTCAGCCACTATATGGTCTCCTCATGCTGCCAACACCTCCATGCTGTATCATTCAGCCACTATGTGGTCTCCTCATGCTTCAGCCTAATCCAAGCTGTGTCGTTCAGCCACTAAATGGTCTCCTCATGCTGCCGCCAACTCCAGGCTCTGTCATTCAGCCACTATATGGTCTCCTCATGCTTCAGCCTCATCCAAGCTGTGTCATTCAGCCACTATATGGTCTCCTCATGCTTCAGCCTCATCCAAGCTGTGCCATTCAGCCACTATTAGTGTTGAGCGGCATAGGCCATATTCGAATTCGTGAATATTCGCGAATATATGGACGAATATTCGTCATATTCGCGAATATTCGCATATTCGTAATATTCTCGTTTTATTTTCGTATATGCGAATATTCGCGTGTGCGAAAATTAACATATGCGAAAATTTGCATATACAAAAATTAACATAAGCGAAAATTCGCATATGCGAAAATTAGCATATGCATATTTTCGCATATGCGAATATTCGCACACCAGTCTCACACAGTAGTATTAGAGCCTTCTTACACCACATAAGCTGGAAGCAGAGAGGGATGATCACTGTGATGTGTACTGTGAAAAAAATAAAAAATAAAAAATAACGAATATTCGTAATTACGAATATATAGCGCTATATTCGCGAATATTCGCGAATTTGCGAATATGCGATATTCGCGAATAAAATTCGAATTGCGAATATTCGCGAGCAACACTAGCCACTATATGGTCTCTTCATGCTTCAACCTCATCCAAGCTGTGTCATTCAGCCACTATATGGTCTCATCATGCTGCTAACACCTTCACGCTGTGTCATTCAGTCACTATATGGTCTCCTCATGCTGCCACCAACTCCAGGCTGTGTCATTCAGCCACTATATGGTCTCCTCATGTGGCCACCAACTCCAGGCTGTGTCATTCAGCCACTATATGATCTCCTCATGCTGCCAACACCTCCACGCTGTGTCATTGAGCCACTGTATGGTCTCCTCATGCTGCCAACACCTCCACGCTGTGTCATTCAGCCACTATATGGTCTCCTCATGCTTCAGCCTCATCCAAGCTGTGTCATTCAGCCACTATATGGTCTCCTCATGCTTCAGCCTCATCCAAGCTGTGTCATTCAGCCACTATATGGTCTCCTCATGCTGCCATCCACTCCAGGCTCTGTCATTCAGCCACTATATGGTCTCCTCATGCTTCAGCCTCATCCAAGCTGTGTCATTCAGCCACTATATGGTCTCCTCATGCTTCAGCCTCATCCAAGCTGTGTCATTCAGCCACTATATGGTCTCTTCATGCGGCCACCAATTCCAGGCTGTGTCATTCAGCCACTATATGGTCTCCTCATGCTGCCAACACCGCCACACTGTGTCATTCAGCAACTATATGGTCTCCTCCTGCTGCCAACACCTCCACGCTGTGTTATTGAGCCACTGTATGGTCTCCTCATGCGGCCAACACCTCCACGCTGTGTCATTCAGCCACTATATGGTCTCCTCATGCTTCAGCCTCATCCAATCTGTGTCATTAAGCCACTATATGGTCTCCTCATGCTTCAGCCAACCCTTCCACGTTGTATTATTCAGCCAATATATGGTCTCCTCATGCTGCCAACACCTCCATGCTGTATCATTCAGCCACTATGTGGTCTCCTCATGCTTCAGCCTCATCCAAGCTGTGTCATTCAGCCACTATATGGTCTCCTCATGCTGCCACCCACTCCAGGCTCTGTCATTCAGCCACTATATGGTCTCCTCATGCTTCATCCTCATCCAAGCTGTGTCATTCAGCCAATATATGGTCTGCTCATGCTTCAGCCTAATCCAAGCTGTGTCATTCAGCCACTATATGGTCTCCTCATGCTGCCACCCACTCCAGGCTCTGTCATTCAGCCACTATATGGTCTCCTCATGCTTCAGCCAACACCTCCACGCTGTGTCATTCAGCCACTATATGGTCTCCTCATGCTGCCGCCAACTCCAGGCTGTGTCATTCAGCCACTATATGGTCTCCTCATGCTGCCACCAACTCCAGGCAGTGCCATTTAGCCACTATATGGTCTCCTCATGCTGCTGGGACATTACCTAAAAAATGTTATGATAGCACTAGCTACTAGAGATGAACAAATTAAATCTGACAAATCCGAATTCGTTACGAATTTCATGAAAAAGTTGATTCTCAACGAATGTGAATCGCGCAAATCGCTTCATTAAACCTCATTAAACAATATGACCCTGAATCACATGTAGGATGCTGTTATAATCTGCGCTCCGGCCGCAAGCTCCGGCCGTGAGTGCAGTGTCCCTGTGTCCCCATCTACCGGCAGGGCTGGGATTCGCTTCGCGGGAAGCGCTCGCATGCGAATGACAGCCTGTCACTCTCCACTCTCCCCTGCCTGTGTGTCTCAGCTTCGGCGTGCATGTACCCATCTCCTAGGGCGTGCGTGCCGGAGCTCTGAAATTTAAAGGGCCAGTGCGCCCATAATTATTGTTTGCACCTGACACCACATTATAAGTCCCTGCACCTCCCACACTTCCCTGCCGTATCTTCAGTGCCCCTACCTTGAGATTTAGTGTTCCATTTTGCCTGTTGCCTTACCTGTGTATCCAGACCTTCCCGCTATGTTATTTGACTCCGCACCTTTGCCGCCTGCCTTGACCTTCTGCTATGCTTGACTACGCTTCTGCCTTATCCTCTGTTATCTCGCCTTGCCCAGCTACCTGTGTGGTTGAGCTGTCTTGGGGGCAGCGACCTGGGTGTTGCCTGATGCAGCAAGCCCATCCTGTTGAAGGCCAGCGGCACCTTAGACTCCGCTCCCTGATACGGTCCATGTCATCAGCCACACAGGTAAGAGGATCCACATCCAGCTCCTTTACAGACGCAGCCAGTTACCACTGTGATGTGTTTATCAGCAGCCAGTCACCCCTGTGATGTCACAGCCCTATATAATCGCCAGCTATAATTCGGCTAGTCACTTAATCCTTTAACTGCAGAGACATAGGACAGCGCAGTGTGTTACACAAAAAAGCTTTTTCTAGCAGCGTTTCACCTCCTAGTCACGTCAGCCTTCAGGTGGACAGAGAGCAGTGTATTTTTCACAGAAAATCATTTTTACTGCAGCAATAAACCTCCTAATCACTTTCTACAACATTGTATTACAGAGAGAGGCAGAGAGCTGTGTGTTGCCTCATACGTTTGAACAAGCTGGCTCAGCTGGAGAAACCTTAACAGACGAGGGATGAATATGTTTTTAGCTTTGTGTCTTTGTTCCACAACAAATGATCTGCTGGTTATACTATTCTGTAGACACCTAAATACATACCCGGCATTCCATTCCTAATAGTCTTTGAGAGAGTGCAATTTTGGGTTTAGTACACAGTCACTGTGTGCTGCAGCGCTGTTGTGTATTGCTGGTGTTGTGCACAAATACTTTTTTAAGTGTACTGTAACATTTTTCTGCCCTCATAAGTTCATACCACATACCTACATCTAAGTAGTGTACTATTTTGTACCTGTTAATCCATCAAGGGCCTAGACACTGTGAAAGGCCAGGCAAAAGTACTCACCGGCTGGTGTTGTACTCAAATATTTTTTTAATCGTACTGTAGCTCATTTTTGTGCCCTCATAAGTGTATACCACATACCTACATCTAAGTAGTGTACAATTTTGTACCTGTTAATCTGTCAAGGGCCTAAATACTGTGAAAGGACAGGCAAATTAATCACCAGCTGGTGTTGTAGACAATTACTGTTTTAAGCTTAGTGAAGCTTATTGTACTCCCCTCATATCCGCACTAAGTATGTCAGGCAGAGAAGTGCCAGGATGTGCACAGAGGAGTGGTAGAGGCCTAAATTAATCAGGCGCAGGCAGAGGTCGCAGCAGAGTAGGCGCGTGTGGCAGCAGGAGTCGCAGCAAGAGATCTGAGCTCCCGATGTCAGCTAGCAGTCGTGTCACAACCAGCAACCCAGCAGCCATGATTGATCGGTTCACTCGGTCGTCCACTTCATCCCAAGTGACATCCGACACCCTCAGTCAACAGTCGGTGCGTTCCTCAGACTCAACCCTCAGTTGGCATATCGCTCATGCTGCTGCTGCCACCTCCAGGCTCTGTCATTGTGCCTCCATATGGTCTCCTCATGCTGATGCTGCCACCTCCAGGCTCTGTCATTGTGCCGCCATATGGTCTCCTCATGCTGATGCTACCACCTCCAGGCTCTGTCATTGTACTGCTATATTGTCTCCTCATGCTGATGCTGCCACCTCCAGGCTCTGTCATTGTGCTGCCATATGGTCTCCTCATGCTTATGCTACCACCTCAAGGCACTGTCATTGCGCCACCATATGGTCCCCTCATGCTGATTCTGCCACCTCCAGGCTCTCTAATTGTGCTGCCATATGGTCTTCTCATGCTGATGCTACCACCTCTAGGCTCTCTCATTGTGCTGCCATGGATACTGAAAAACATAATTAAGGTGCTGGTCCCCAGTTACAGAAATTCCTCTGCATTTGACTACAATTAAGTATTGAGGATACACATTAGCTAAAACATAACTTTTCTTAGGATAATATATATGGACCCAATTTTTTTTTTTTAAATCTAACAAAAGGAAAGGTGTGCAAAAAAATACCATGTGCCACCTACACCACCAAGTATTGATGTGATGCAAAGACCTCCAAAAAGGTGGAAGGGAACAACTTATTGTCCATTGTAACTGGTGGGGGTAAAAACTTCCCCTATAAAGCCCTACTCTAGCACTGTTAATTCCCTTCTTGGCAAGTGGTACTCATCCTAAAAAGGGTGGCCCCACACAGGAGCCTCTCCCTATTTCCAACTAAAAACCCTGGGAAATGGCAGTGTTTGTAGGGGAAAATAGGAAGAGGTTTCTGTGTGGGGCCGCCTTTTATAGGACGAGTAACACTTGCCAATATGGGAATTAATAATGCGAGAGTAGGGCCTTACAGGGGAAGTTTTTATCCCCACCAGTTACAACGAACCATACATTGTTCCATTCCACCTTTTTAGAGGTCTTTGCATCACATCAATACTTGGTGGTGTAGGTAGCACATGGTGGTTTTTGCACACCTTTCTTTTTGTTAGAAAAGTTAAGTTTTACGTAATGCATGTCCTCAATACATACTTGAGCACACTAACACTTTTACAAAAAAGATTGTTTTCTTCTGCCTATCTGCCTCCAAGGTCTCCTTCTTTCACCCACCTTCGTCACCGGGTACTGGTATTAACACCCACCACCTCCCTCTACCAAAGTGCATGGCACAATACATGTCTTTTACGGCCCACTGGGTGAATGTGGTTCCTGCACAGCCACAACACCAACTTAGACAGGTCATGCCGCTTCCACCTCCACGCTCTCAGGATGTTGGTCCAGCGACAGAGTGCGACTCCGCCTCCTCCTCTGTGTCCCATAGTCACCCAAGGAGAACTCGTCTGTCCACGAAAAATGTGGAAAGACTGACCTTTGTGAAGAGGAATCAGGCATGGATCAGCCAGGATTTCCACCCACCAATGCCTGATGCATCAGAGTAGATTGACCATGGTGCTACACCAACACTTCACAAAAATGGATAGTGCCACACTGATTTAAGGCGCTGCTCCCCAGTTAAAAACATTCCTTTGCATCAGACCTTTTTTCACCCACCTTTGTCACCGGGTACTGGTATTGCCACCCACCTCACCACTTTCCGGATCACTTTCAGGACTCCTGATGCTACTGCCACCTCCAGGCTGTCTCTTTCAGCCACTATATGGTCTCCTCATCTGCCGCCAACTCCACGCTGTGCCATTCAGCCACTATATGGTCTCCTCATGCTTCCGCCACCTCCAGGCTTTGCCATTCAGCCGCTAAATGATCTCCTCATGCTTCCGCCACCTCCAGGCTATGTGATTCAGCCACTATATGGTTTACTGATGCTGCTGGGCCTGGGACATTACCTAAAAAATTTTATGATAGCACTAGCTACCATAAATCTTCAATTTATATTTAAAAAAAATCATCTTTTAATCTTAGGGGTTGTGAAGCCCTATTGTCTCCTCTTGCTGCCGCCAACTCCAGGCTGTGTCATTCAACCATTATATGGTCTCCTCTTGCTGCCGCCAATTCCAGGCTGTGACATTCTGACAGATTATGGTCTCCTCATGCTGCTGCCCCCTCTAGGCTCGGTCATTGTGCTGCCATGTGACTCCTTGTTAGTTTGGGTTTTGTGGTCATACAGTATCAGTTCAAAGTAAACATTAAACTTGGGAATCTAATATAAATCTTACATTTAAATTTAAAAAAAATCAATGTAATCTGTTCAAGACTGAGGCCCTATTGTCGTCGATGTCAAATTACCTGTGGAATTATCACAAGAATCCAATGAAACAGGTTGGAGCGATAACAATGAACCATAACTGATTAAATGAAACATTCGCACTTTCACAGTCAGGGGGGCGCTGAGAGGCAGGGGCTGGAACAGGTGGTATCTCACCTGGCGGAGGACCACCAGCTCGATGCTCACCAGAATGTGTAATCAAAAAATTTAAATAAATTCACATTAAATTAAATAAAAGTTACATAATAAATCTGCCACATCCAGACGCTCTGCGGCAAAGATTCTAATAGTGATGCCTGTAATCTGCATGTCATGCTGAATAACAGTACTATTTCACTAACACAGTACACACAGTATGCTGGTTAGGACAAGGCAAAGTGTTCTACACCCCTATTGAGCATCTCTGTAATCCAGAAATAGCTGTTTTTAACCACTTAAGGACCTAGGGCGTATGGATACGCCTTGACGTCCTGGTACTTAAGGACCCAGGGCGTATCCATATGCCTGTGGGAATTTCGGTCCCCGCCGCACGCCGGGCGGGGACTGGACCGGGGTGACTGCTGATCAGCAGGTAACCCGCGCAAATGCACAGGGGGGGGGGTCATCAGACCCCCCCCCCCCAAGTTGGCGATCGGCGCAATTTGCAAGTGAATTCATGGATACGGGTCTGTGGTGACCCCGAATATAAGGGGGATCGCGGTTGCCATGACACCTACGATCCCCCTGAAGGGATAGGAGTGAGGTGGCAGGGGTGCCACCCCTCCTATCCCTGCTATTGGTTGTCTAGAAGCGACAACCAATAGCAGATCGGGGCGGGGGGGTTAACTTTCATTTTCCCCGTTCTGCCCACCCACAATAGGCGGGGCAGAACGGGGTAACCTAAGGGGACCGGGGGCGAAGTCCACTCACCCATCGGCAACGGCAGCGGGCGACGATCGACGGCGGAAGCGGGCGACGAACGACGGTGGCAGCAGGTGACGGTTGGCGGAAGAAGAGGACGGCAACGCAGCTCCCTGGATCCTACGGAAGCCAGTGAGTTGCCTAGCAACATCTGGAGGGCTACAGTCTGAGATCACTATACAGTGGTCACTACACTGTAGCCCTCCAGATGTTGCAAAACTACATCTCTCAGCATGCCCAGACAGCTGTTTGAGCATGCTGGGATTTGTAGTTTTGCAACATCTGGAGGGCCACAGTTTGGAGATCACTGTGCCGTGGTCTCTAAACTATAGCCCTCCAGATGTTGCAAAACTGCAAATCCCAGCATGCCCAAACAGCAAACAGCTGTCTTGGCATGCTGGGAGTTGTAGTTGCGGACCTCCAGCTGTTGCATAACTACATCTCCCAGCATGCCCTTCGGCGATCAGTACATGCTGGGAGTTGAAGTTTTGCAACAGCTGGAGGCACACTGGTTGGAAAATACTGAGTTAGGTAACTGAGGGTTTTCCAACCAGTGTGCCTCCAGCTGTTGCAAAAGTACAACTCCCAGCATGCACGGTCTGTCAGTACATGCTGGGAGTTGTAGTTTTGAAACAGCTGGAGGTTTGCCCCCCCCCCCATGTGAATGCACAGGGTACAT
Organism: Hyla sarda; assembly: GCF_029499605.1. Taxonomy (NCBI): domain Eukaryota; kingdom Metazoa; phylum Chordata; class Amphibia; order Anura; family Hylidae; genus Hyla; species Hyla sarda. The sequence continues at coordinate 230,767,577 of NC_079196.1, forward strand.
TCACACGGGCAGGTTTACAATTAGTTTTCTGCTTCAAGTTTGGACAGCAGCAAATTTTTTGCCGCAGCGCAAACTCCTAGCGGGAAACTCACAGTAAACGCCCGCCAGTGTGAATGTACTCTAAAAACACTACACTACACTACACTTAAACAAAATAAAGGGTAAAAACGCTACATATACACCCCCTTTCACTGTCCCCCCCCCCCCCCCAATAAAAATAAAAAACGTATCATACGGCAGTTTTTCTAAAACGGAGCCTCCAGTTGTGGCAAAACAACAACTCCCAGCATTTCCGGACAGCCACTGATTGTGTAGGCATGCTGGGAGTTTAGCAACAGCTGGAGGCACCCTGTTTGGGAATCACTGGCGTAGAATACCCCTATGTCCACCCATATGCAATCCCTAATTTAGTCCTCAAATGCGCATGGCGCTCTCTCACTTCAGAGCCCTGTCGTATTTCAAGGAAACAGTTTAGGGCAACATATGGGGTATTTCCATACTCGGGAGAAATTGCACTACAAATGTCATGGGGCTTTTTTCCTGTTACCCCTAATGAAAAGGAAAAGTTGGGGGCTACAACAGCCTGTTAGTGTAAACATTTATTTTTATTTTTTTACACTAACATGCTGGTGCTGCCCCATACTTTTTATTTTCACAAGCGGTAAAAGCAAATTTCTCCTGAGTACGGAAATACCCCATATGTGGACGTAAAATGTTCTGCGGACGCACAACAAGGTTCAGGAGTGAGAGCGCACTATGTACATTTGAGGCCTAAATTGGTGATTTGCACAGGGGTGGCTGATATTACAGCGGTTCTGACATAAGCACAAAAAAAAAAAAAAAAACATTTTCACAAGGGAAAATAGGAAAAAAAGCCCCCCAAAATTTGTAACCCCATTTCTTCTGAGTATATAAATATGCCATATGTTGATGTAAAGTGCTCTGCGGGTGCACCACAATGCTCAGAAGAGAAAGAGCGCCATTGGGATTTTGAAGAGAAAATTTGTCCGGAATTGAAGGCCACGTATATTTACAAAGCCCCCATAGCTCCAGAACAATGGACCCCCCCCATATGTGACCCCATTTTGGAAAGTACACCCCTCATGTAATGTAATAAGGGGTACAGTGAGCCTTTACGTCCCACAGGTGTCTGACAGATTTTTGGAACAGTGGTCCGTGAAAATGAAAAATTACATTTTTCATTTGTACAGCCCACTGTTCCAAAGATCTGTCAAATGCCAGTGGGGTGTAAATACTCACTGCACCCCTTATTAAATTCTGTGAGGGGTGTAGTTTCCAAAATGGGGTCACATGTTGGTGGCCACTGTTCTGGCACTACGGGGGGCTTTGTAAACGCACATGGCCCCTGACTACCATTCCAAACAAATTCTCTTTCAAAAAGCTCAATGGCGCTCCTTCTCTTCTGAGCATTGTAGTTCGCCAGCACAGCACTTGACGTCCACACATGGGGTATTTTCATACTCAGAAGAAATGGGATTACAATTTTGGGGGTCATTTTCTCCTATTACCCCTTGTAAAAAGGTAAATTTTGGGGGGGGAAAACAGCATTTTAGTGGAATTCTTTTTTTTTTCATTTACACATCCAACTTTCACAAAAAGTCGCCAAACACTTTTTGGGTGTTAAGGCTCACTGTACCCCTTGTTATGTTTCTTGAGGGGTGTAGTTCCCAAAATAGTGTGCCATGTGTGTTTGTTTTGCTGTTCTGTCCGGATGGCTTAACATCTGAGTGGTACAGGACCTTTAAGGAGTCTTTATCTCCCCTCTTGACTGACGTATTCAATGAGTGTTTCTCCTCGGCCACTCTGCCGAAGTCAATGAGGAGGTCAGCCCTGATTCTTCTCTCAAAGGGTAAAGATCCCAGCCGTATTGAGAATTGGAGGCCCATAGCTCTTCTCAATACAGACAGGAAGCTTCTGGCTAAAATACTGTTTAATCAGTTGGGGAAGTTTGCACCCCGGCTCCTTTCGGAGGCCCACCACTGCACTGTTCCAGGCCGAAGCACTTTAAGTGCTGTCCTTAGTGTCAGGGAGGCAGTGGAGCGGAGTAGTGCAGGTCTCTGGAAGGGGTACTTGCTGTCCCTGGATCAGGCCCTGGATCGGGTGAATCACGAGTACCTCTGGTCCGTCCTCCTGAGATATGGCTTACCGAGTACTTTTGTTAATTGGCTTAAGATCTTGCATGTAGGGGCAGAGAGTTTCCCACTGGGGAACGGGTGGTCTGGACGCTCTTCTGAGGTGGGGACCGGAGTCTGTCAGGGTTGTCCTTTGAGCCCGCTCTTATATGTGTTTGCGATCGATCCCTTCCTTAGGAGGGTGAGTCGTGGACCATTGACGGGAGTCGGGATGAGTCTGGCGGAGCTGGATGTCACCCAGAGTGTGGTGGCGTACGCTGACGATGTCACTATTTTCGTCTCCGAGAGAGAGGAGGCCGATGTGGTGATGTCGGAGGTGGACCGCTACTCGGAGGCATCCAGGTCTAAGATCAATGTGGATAAGTGTGAGAGTCTCTGGCTGGGAGGTGGAGATCCCACGTTTGAACTCCTGGACACCCTTCCAGGGCCCCAAGAATCAGCAAAAGTCTTAGGCTTTACATTCGGCCAGGATGATTATCCCACCAAAAACTGGGATGGTAAGCTCCAGGATGCCACTCAGAAGGTGGACCAGTGGAAGGGTTGGTCTATGACCCTCGGGGAAAGGGTTCATTTGATCAAATCGTACCTGCTCCCCTTGTTTATCTATCTGGGCAGTGTATGTATCTTGCCAGAGGCTTACTACACTAGGATCTACAGCCTGTTTTTCCAGATGTTATGGGGGAACAGGATGACCCTAGTCAAGAGAGAGGTTACGTACCGCACGAGGAGACTAGGAGGTTTATCTATGGTAAAACCTGTGGTGTTCTTTACGAACACCTTCTTGAAAGCTAACATTGCAAACCTCTGGAAAGAGAGGGCTCCTCCATGGGTAATCTCCTGCAGGGAATGGTTTCGGCAGGGAATGTGGTTTTTGGTGTATTGTATTGTTAATATTTCTTTGTTGTAGAGTATGTATATATTGTTTTGTATATATTGTTCTGTTTAGGTAGGAAGGGGTGTATTTTAGGTTGAGTGGGGGGGTTTTGGGGGGTGGTGGTGTTGTGTACCCAGGACCCAGGACTGGACTGGTGCAGTGGGTACTATTTTTGGGGTCTGGCATGGGTCAATTGTGGACAAAAACTGTGACCTATGGACTCTGACCCATGTCCAGAGGGTGTGGTGGGTGATGGGATAGTTTAGTATAGGTTGTTTCTGTGTTATGGATTTGTTTATTATGTATATTCTATATGGTTTTATGGATATATATATATATATATATATATATATATATATATATTTTTTGTATAATGTCATAGTTATTTTGAGAGGAAGGCAGTCGGACCAGTTTTCAGTTATTATAGTAAAGTGTTAAGAGTATTCATTCCCTTAGTTACGTGAGCGTAATGTTGTGATTTTCTTTGGTATTATTATGTTTGTGTCCTAGTGTGGATTAGTTTTTGTTTGTGGGTATGTGTGTGTGTGTGTGTGTGTAGGGGGGGGGGGTTAGGGGGGGGGGGGAGAGAGAAAAAAAATTGTTTTTCCAAGTTGGATTATTTTAGATACGGCAGCTAGCCATATTTTTGTTTTGTTACGAGGAGGATAAAAAAAATAAAAATAAAATAAAATAATTTATCTACCATAAATTGAATCCAATCTGTTTGGAGTTTCCAACCTTAAGGGCAGATTGATTTGTCTCTAATAATCGAGTTGTTAATCATCTGACATTATTTGTTCTTCCAGTAAACTTCCTCCTACTATTGAATGAAACCACAGAACCAGCCCAGCAAGTCTCTCACACCAGGCGTGACCGTTCAAAACAAACTTTCACTTTCCTTTAAACTCAAATAAGTATAGAAAAACATAGGAGAGGCACAAGCTACAAGGCGCTGCCACATTGTGAGTATATTGTATCCTATATTACTATATTGGGGATTCTCCACGGCTGAGGACTGTGCAGGATTCTTAAGTTGGGGTGCTGGACAATGACATTGGCTCTGATTTATCAATCAGCCTGAAACCCTAATGTTCTGAGAAAAAAAATTGGTTTTCCAAGTTGGATTATTTTAGATACGGCAGCTAGCCATATTTTTGTTTTGTTATGAGGAGGATAAAAAAAAAAATAATAAAAAAATAAAATAAAACAAAATAATTTTTTTCTTTTTTATAAATAAATCTGTGAGGTTATGTTTCCTGGTTTGGCTAGTTTGGATATTTTTAGTTTTTGATCACAGCAAGGAAAGCTTTATTTATGTTCATTAGGTGTGTGTGTGTGTGTGTGTGTGTTGAACTATAGTAGGTAATGATAAATTTTTGGTTTACCTGGGCTGGCCGGTTAGGAAGGTTTAAGTTGTTATTTTGAGACGTATAGTTTGTTTTTATGTTCAGTTTTGTTAATTATGATACAGTGAATTGAACTTGTTTTGTAAAGTTTTGTACTTTTATAATAAAAAAATGTCAGCAGAGAGCACTGTGGTCAGACTGGAAAGAAATTCAAAGAGAAAATAAATTCTTGTGGAGCATAGAGCAGCTCATAAGTACTGAAAGGGATAAGATTTTTAAATAGAAGTAATTTAAAAATCTGTTTAACTTCCTGGCACCATTCAATTAAAAAAAAAAATGTTTTCCGCCAGAGTACCCCTTTTATACAGTGCTTCCTCTATTTGTGTTTGGTGTCAGGAGAGAGAAGGGCTGGAGACTGAGTAACAAGGAAAATAAAGAAAGGGGCTGAAGACTGAGCTATGAGGAGAGAAGAAAAAGGAACTGGGAACTAGACATTCAGGAGAGGAAAGATAAGAGCTGGAGACCAGAAAGTAAGGTGGCTCCTCTGATAGATTTTAATCTGAATAAAACAGAACAGCTTGCAATGTATGTGAGCACATTCAGGCTGCAGAAGAGAAACTGAGCTAAATATATCAATAAAGATGTATATCGCTGTTAGGTTACATTGCTAAATAATCATAAGCTAAATCTATTTAGTTTAAACTGGCATATAGTAACATATATCCGGCCTCATATGGATCAACTTTAGATCGTACTTACCTAATTATGCGGTCACCTACTACATATTGTGAGAAGGTGAAAGGCATGGTGGTTGATGGGCATTATGTGTCCCTGAGGCTCCTGGCCTTGGTGAAGTAAGAGCCGGTATAATTCAGTGTCTGTGTTGTGATGCAGTCTGACACTGTGGCCGTAGTATGGCTGGAAGGCCAATCCGGGACGGCTCTTACTGGGAATGGTCAAGTGTAGGGTGGGAGCCATTCCCCACAATCCAGGCCATCTTTTGTTGGCCTAAAAGCTAGGCTGCCTCACCAGCTGAGGGGGATTTTCTAGTTGCAGCTGAATGTGGAGATCTTCCCTGAGAGTTTGGAAGCTGGTGAGCAGACTGCCTGGAGGCCTGAAAAAGACTTGCTTGATGCCACATTGCATGGTCTCAGGTGTGAACAAACACCTAAGGGACGCAGGTGGACTTTTGTTACCAAAAAAGAGCAAGAAGCCTGGTACCAGTATGTATTAAGATCGAAGGATATATATACTTCTTGTGTAAGAACAACGTAGAGAGGTAATGTGCCTGCTAAGGGTGGTGCTCACACGATGCGGTACAGTCCATATTATGCATAAAGGTAAAAAGAAAAACTGGAGCAACTCCCCCGAGACCCGAGAGGTATTAGCAAGGTATTTTCTTTATTACATATAGTGCAGGTATAGGTGCAAACCACGGGAGGCAGATGTAACGGTGGGGGAGTTACATCTGCTACTCCCCCACCGTTACATCTGCCTCCCGTGGTTTGCACCTATACCTGCACTATATGCAATAAAGAAAATACCTTGCTAATACCTCTCGGGTCTCGGGTGAGTTGCTCCAGTTTTTCTTTTTACTTTTATGCATAATATGGACTTTTGTTACGTTGTCCTTTGTTCTGCATTTAAAGACTGTTTGCTGTTTGCCCAGTATAAAACACTGAACTTTTATTTGAAAAGTCCTGTTTCCGTGCCTCTATACTGCAACCGCACCTGTCTGCAAGAGCAAGTCATCACAATAGCTATAACTTTTATGCCCTTTGGGCCTTCACCAGCCTCTCTCAATAATCTGTCAACCCTGTAATTTATCTACCATAAATTGAATCCAATCTGTTTGGAGTTTCCAACCTTAAGGGCAGATTGATTTGTTTCTAATAATCGAGTTATTAATCGTCTGACATTATTTGTTCTTCCAATAAACTTCCTCCTACTATTGAATGAAACCACAGAACCAGCCCAGCAAGTCTCTCACACCAGGCGTGACCGTTCAAAACAAACTTTCACTTTCCTATAAACTCAAATAAGTATAGAAAAACATAGGAGAGGCACAAGCTACAAGGCGCTGCCACATTGTGAGTATATTGTATCCTATATTACTATATTGGGGATTCTCCACGGCTGAGGACTGTGCAGGATTCTTAAGTTGGGGTGCTGGACAATGACATTGGCTCTGATTTATCAATCAGCCTGAAACCCTAATGTTCTGAGAAAAAAAATTGGTTTTCCAAGTTGGATTATTTTAGATACGGCAGCTAGCCATATTTTTGTTTTGTTATGAGGAGGATAAAAAAAAAAATAATAAAAAAATAAAATAAAACAAAATAATTTTTTTCTTTTTTATAAATAAATCTGTGAGGTTATGTTTCCTGGTTTGGCTAGTTTGGATATTTTTAGTTTTTGATCACAGCAAGGAAAGCTTTATTTATGTTCATTAGGTGTGTGTGTGTGTGTGTGTGTGTGTGTGTTGAACTATAGTAGGTAATGATAAATTTTTGGTTTACCTGGGCTGGCCGGTTAGGAAGGTTTAAGTTGTTATTTTGAGACGTATAGTTTGTTTTTATGTTCAGTTTTGTTAATTATGATACAGTGAATTGAACTTGTTTTGTGTTTTGTAAAGTTTTGTACTTTTATAATAAAAAAATGTCAGCAGAGAGCACTGTGGTCAGACTGGAAAGAAATTCAAAGAGAAAATAAATTCTTGTGGAGCATAGAGCAGCTCATAAGTACTGAAAGGGATAAGATTTTTAAATAGAAGTAATTTAAAAATCTGTTTAACTTCCTGGCACCATTCAATTAAAAAAAAAAATTTTTCCGCCAGAGTACCCCTTTTATACAGTGCTTCCTCTATTTGTGTTTGGTGTCAGGAGAGAGAAGAGCTGGAGACTGAGTAACAAGGAAAATAAAGAAAGGGGCTGAAGACTGAGCTATGAGGAGAGAAGAAAAAGGAACTGGGAACTAGACATTCAGGAGAGGAAAGATAAGAGCTGGAGACCAGAAAGTAAGGTGGCTCCTCTGATAGATTTTAATCTGAATAAAACAGAACAGCTTGCAATGTATGTGAGCACATTCAGGCTGCAGAAGAGAAACTGAGCTAAATATATCAATAAAGATGTATATCGCTGTTAGGTTACATTGCTAAATAATCATAAGCTAAATCTATTTAGTTTAAACTGGCATATAGAAACATATATCCGGCCTCATATGGATCAACTTTAGATCGTACTTACCTAATTATGCGGTCACCTACTACATATTGTGAGAAGGTGAAAGGCATGGTGGTTGATGGGCATTATGTGTCCCTGAGGGTCCTGGCCTTGGTGAAGTAAGAGCCGGTATAATTCAGTGTCTGTGTTGTGATGCAGTCTGACACTGTGGCCGTAGTATGGCTGGAAGGCCAATCCGGGACGGCTCTTACTGGGAATGGTCAAGTGTAGGGTGGAAGCCATTCCCCACAATCCAGGCCATCTTTTGTTGGCCTAAAAGCTAGGCTGCCTCACCAGCTGAGGGGGATTTGCTAGTTGCAGCTGAATGTGGAGTCTTCCCTGAGAGTTTGGAAGCTGGTGAGCAGACTGCCTGGAGGCCTGAAAAAGACTTGCTTGATGCCACATTGCTGGTCTCAGGTGTGAACAAACACCTAAGGGACGCAGGTGGACTTTTGTTACCAAAAAAGAGCAAGAAGCCTGGCACCAGTATGTATTAAGATCAAAGGATATATATACTTCTTGTGTAAGAACAACGTAGAGAGGTAATGTGCCTGCTAAGGGTGGTGCTCACACGATGCGGTACAGTCCATATTATGCATAAAGGTAAAAAGAAAAACTGGAGCAACTCCCCCGAGACCCGAGAGGTATTAGCAAGGTATTTTCTTTATTACATATAGTGCAGGTATAGGTGCAAACCACGGGAGGCAGATGTAACGGTGGGGGAGTTACATCTGCTACTCCCCCACCGTTACATCTGCCTCCCGTGGTTTGCACCTATACCTGCACTATATGCAATAAAGAAAATACCTTGCTAATACCTCTCGGGTCTCGGGTGAGTTGCTCCAGTTTTTCTTTTTACTTTTATGCATAATATGGACTTTTGTTACGTTGTCCTTTGTTCTGCATTTAAAGACTGTTTGCTGTTTGCCCAGTATAAAACACTGAACTTTTATTTGAAAAGTCCTGTTTCCGTGCCTCTATACTGCAACCGCACCTGTCTGCAAGAGCAAGTCATCACAATAGCTATAACTTTTATGCCCTTTGGGCCTTCACCAGCCTCTCCCAATAATCTGTCAACCCCGTAATTTATCTACCATAAATTGAATCCAATCTGTTTGGAGTTTCCAACCTTAAGGGCAGATTGATTTGTTTCTAATAATCGAGTTGTTAATCATCTGACATTATTTGTTCTTCCAATAAACTTCCTCCTACTATTGAATGAAACCACAGAACCAGCCCAGCAAGTCTCTCACACCAGGCGTGACCGTTCAAAACAAACTTTCACTTTCCTATAAACTCAAATAAGTATAGAAAAACATAGGAGAGGCACAAGCTACAAGGCGCTGCCACATTGTGAGTATATTGTATCCTATATTACTATATTGGGGATTCTCCACGGCTGAGGACTGTGCAGGATTCTTAAGTTGGGGTGCTGGACAATGACATTGGCTCTGATTTATCAATCAGCCTGAAACCCTAATGTTCTGGTTTTTTCCCATTGCAACCAATCACAGCTCAACTTTCACTTTACAAGAGCTCGTTAAGATTCAAAAGCTGAGCTGTTATTGGTTACTGTGGGAACAACAGACAATTAGGGTTTCAGGCTGATTGATAAATCTTCCAATTATCTTTCATTCTGCACCCAGAGCGGATTAGTACAGTCACAACTGCTGCATTTTGTGTTATACAAGCCACATCTGCATTGTGAGTACATTGTATATGATATTACTATATTGGGGTCTTCGGGGGGACCGGGGCTGAGGACTGTGCAGGATTTTGATGGTAAAGAGGGGGGGCAGGGGACAATGATATTATCTGTTAATCTATGTCCACATTGGATTAGTACAGTCACAACTGATGCAGTTTGTGTCTTTATTTGAGTTATAATTTCAAAAATTTTGGTAAAATTTTTTGGGGGCAGTAAATTCAGTTTCTTGAAGGAAAGTGTTACTATAGAACCAGTATAACAAGGATAAGAGACTGAAACTTCCCTTTGTCCTCACTACAGTGCTTCCTCTGTGTGTTTGGTGTTAGAATGTGTTTATATGAAAACCCTAAAATTGCTCAAGTACAAAATGAATTTAGAAACAATTAAATACAAGATATACCTAAATATACCTAGAAACAATCAAATACAAGATACACCTAAATATACCTTATAAATATACAGCACAAACACAATGCCTAAAATACGGTATGGGCAATGATCTATAGGTTAATAATGTCCCAGAATAGATATAAAAAAAGCCTTTAGGACCCCTGGGGAAGTCATCAAGCAATGACTTTAAAGTTTACCCTTGTTTGCAAGTAACAGGAGTGTCTGGAGCCTCATTATTGCTCTTGCAAATTACAATTTTAGGGACAAGTCCCCAAGGACTGCCCTAAACTAGAGACTACTTAACTAAATTATTAAAACTTAACTTTTATTACAACCACTTAATTATAAATTGTGCTTTTGGTACCATAGTGAAAAATGTTAAAAAGTCCGGTCATCCACTGTGTGACTACAAAATAGGTCAAAATTGCCCATATGCCTTGTGATCAGTGTCACAGTGGGAAAGTCTAGTTGGACCAGACAGTGTCGCCACCGCTGACTAGAGAAATTCCCACCCTATTCAAGTATTACTTTTGTGTCACTAGGATGCCGTTTTATAAAAACATTATAGCCCCTCCTGCTAACATTTCGCCAGCGTACCCTGGCTTTTTCAAAGAAGTGAGGACCTCTTGAAAAAGCCAGGGTACGCTGGCGAAACGTTAGCAGGAGGGTCTATAATGTTTTTATAAAACGGCATCCTAGTGACACAAAAGTAATACTTGAATAGGGTGGGAATTTCTCTAGTCAGCGGTGGCGACACTGTCTGGTCCAACTAGACTTTCCCACTGTGACACTGATCACAAGGCATATGGGCAATTTTGACCTATTTTGTAGTCACACAGTGGATGACCGGACTTTTTAACATTTTTTCACTATGGTACCAAAAGCACAATTTATAATTAAGTGGTTGTAATAAAAGTTAAGTTTTAATAATTTAGTTAAGTAGTCTCTAGTTTAGGGCAGTCCTTGGGGACTTATCCCTAAAATTGTAATTTTCATTGTTTTGCCCTGAGACACTTAGGAGTATTTGATTGGTTTTTCATTATTGCTCTTAACATTATGGGTACACCCCCAGACATGACAGTATATGCACCCCAGGTTCAAGGACTTTCTAAACTAAAAATGAATGGGCCTATAGAGGGATCCATCTGGTTAGTAAGACCACCAAGCTACACATGACACTACTGTGGTAGCCCTTTTGTGTATGGCAGTGGTGGAATGGTACCGGTATATGAGGGGTTAATGTTAACCCTATAGTTTGTGACGCCAGGCTGAGGGCTGGTATGCTGAGGCTATGCTCCGGCCTATCGCCGCCCTTCCCAGTAATGATAGGTGCATGAAATGACTGAAGGTCCACAAGGAGATTGAACTTGAACTTGAACCACTTTACTTAAGTGCTTGCAATACATACAAGGCACAGTAACAGTCTAATGCAAACAGTCCTTATATTGCTCAGTGACTGACAGTTGCTGCGGACCTTGAGCTATTTAGAAAGTCTCTGAATTTAGGGTAGATATTTGCAGATCTGTCCGGATTTAGGGGTATTATTAGGTCCGGTGATGCTGCAGAGTGTCTGGAGATTGATACACTCTATATTTTGAATGATACAGCCGTTGCCGCAAGGCTCAGGCCTAACTCACTGGGATCGTTGCTGCTCGGATCCTTCTCGTTTGACAGCCCAGGAACAAGAGAGAGAAAACATGGCCGCTGCTCCCTTATATGGGCAGGGGGCGTGGCGAATCCGATTGGTCCGAACATCTGTCATTCACCATTACACAGAGTAATGGGATTGCATACGTCACAGGGCCTCCAAAGGTCCTTAAAGTGGTATTCCAGGAAAAAACTTTTTTATATATATCAACTGGCTCCAGAAAGTTAAACAGATTTGTAAATTACTTCTATTAAAAAATCTTAATCCTTTCAGTACTTATGAGCTTCTGAAGTTAAGGTTGTTCTTTTCTGTCTAAGTAATCTCTGATGACACGTGTCTCGGGAACCGCCCAGTTTAGAAGCAAATTCCCATAGCAAACCTCTTCTAAACTGGGCGTTTCCCGAGACACGTGTCATCAGAGATTACTTAGACAGAAAAGAACAACCTAAACTTCAGAAGCTCATAAGTACTGAAAGGATTAAGATTTTTTAATATAAGTAATTTACAAATCTGTTTAACTTTTTGGAGCCAGTTGATATATAAAAAAAAGTTTTTTCCTGGATAACCCCTTTAAGCAGAATACCATAGAGTTTACCTAGTCACGTGACCCGCAGGTCCTGCAATGCTATGGAACAGGTAATTAACCATTTATTTACATATATATTACTATATTTACATCAACCTTACATAAATTACTGAACTATTAGTTGGAATAGAGGCGACAAGGGGTAGACTACACAACAGGGATCCCTACGTCCTAGGGACTCTGGCTATGGGGACCCACACATACATAGGTACCGTATAAGATGCGGTACCGGGACACCACACTACCATATACTTTTCCAGAGGGACTACCACCCTCATGTATCCTGTGAACACAACAGTTTCGCTCCTATGTGAATTTATTCTGTGGGTGATTATGGAGGTAAAGCGTGTATAGATATGCTAACAGGGTGTGATATTGTCCGAGGCATAACAGATTATGCTGTATGTATTGTTCAGGAGAGTAGTGGAGCGTTTGTTGCCAGGTATGAGGAGCTGAAGTTCCAATAGGAAAGGACCCAACTGAAGGGCAAGATGCATAGTTCAGCGGCACATATATAATTAGAATGGGATTTTGGATTAGGGACCAGAGTATTATCAGTGGCTGCAGATCAGCATGGGAAAGAGTGAGAAGGCGTCTGGCTCCAGAGAGTCAACTGTTTTGTCATCCAGACAGTCTGATATGTGGGCCTGTGGCGTTGGTTGGCATACCTCATTTTTTTTTTTTTTTTCCTCCTTGTCTTTTAATAGCTATAAGTTTTTTAATTTTCCATCTACAGAACCATTTGAGACTTGTTTTTTGAGGGACCAATTGTTCTTTGTCATTTCACCACAACATTTACAGTAAAATAGTGCAGTGCACTTTACAGTTAAACTGATAGTTATTTACTAACATGTTCCTGATGGTTTTTTTTATAGTGTTTGGTGGCTGAATTTCGGTGCCACTTTGGTGAGCAAGATTTTGTGTCCAGAAAAAAAAATAATAAACCCCACCAACTCTCCACTTTTCTCAGAAAACCCAAAAAAGGGTCGGGTCCAACAGGAAAAGTGGGAGTGTCCTGACAAAAAGGGCATGCCCCTAACAAAAGGGGCATGTCCCCAACACATTTATAAGGGTTTTCACATAAAATGTGGTGAATTAGAGTTCTGGAAAACCTGACAGCTCAGAGCAGTTGTAAAAATAGCAAAACGTAGGGAAAAATTGTTAAACACTGTGGAAAAATACCCACAATAAAAACTACATTTCACTTTCAATAAATCAGCCCCATCAGAAACACATTAGTAAATAACCCCCATTGGGCCTCATTTACTAGGGGCTTTTCTGAGTAGATTTTGTAGGGTTTTTTGTTTTGTATGTGACGTTACAGAATTTACGACAAAAATCCGTAAAACCCTACTAACTCTACACTTTCCTCAGAAAGCCCTACAAAGGGGAGTGGCCACCAGGGAAAAGGGGTGTGTCTCCAAAAAAACTACATTTTCGAGAAACAACCCTACAAATTTCGAAAGCCCCACAGCTAAGAGCAGGTGTGAAAAAAGCAAAACATAGGGAAAATGGCCAAATATAAGATATATTAATAAATACTATGGAAAAATACCTGTTGGAAACAAAAATTACAAAGAAAACTACACTGCACTTTTAGTAAATGAGGCCCATTATCTTTATTCTGTAGGTTCGTATGATTGCAGCAATACTCAATGTATATAGGTTTTGTTTTATGTGACTAATTAAAAAAAAAAAATAGTAATCCTCTTCTATAGCTCTTTTGTTTTTCTCTATGCGAGGCTGTATGAGGGTACTATTTTTGTTTTGATGGGACCTTTAGTCACTTTTTATCAATTTGTTACTGGCATATGAAGTGACCAAAAATCAGCAATTCCGGACTTTAATATTTTTTAATATTAAGCGCTGCGGAATCTGTAGGCGCTATATAAATAAATAAATAAAAATAAATTTTTTCATATCTATGTCATTGACTGTACCGTTTCATTAAAATTACAGTATTTATCGGCGTATAACACGCACTTTTTAGGCTAAAATTTTAAGCCTAAAGTCTGTGTGCGTGTTATACGCCGATACACCCCCAGGAAAGGCAGGGGGAGAGAGGCCGTCGCTGCCCGCTTCTCTCCCCCTGCCTTTCCTGGGGTCTAGAGCGCTGCTGTCGGCCCTTCTCACCCCCTGGTTATCGGCGCCGCTGCCCGTTCTGTCCCCCTGACTATCGGTGCCGGCGCCGATAGCCAGGGGGAGAGAAGCGGCGCCGACAGCCAGGGGGAGAGTAGGGGCAGCGGCACCCATTGCCGGCGCCGCTGCCCCGTTGCCTCCCCCCATCCCCGGTGGCATAATTACCTGAGTCGGGTCCGCGCTGCTGCAGGCCTCCGGCGTGCGTCCCCGGCGTCGTTGTTATGCACTGAACGGCGCGGCGCATGACGTCAGTGCGCCGCGCCGTGCATAGCAACGACGCTGGGGACGCACGACGGAGGCCTGCAGCAGCGCGGACCCGACTCAGGTAATTATGCCACCGGGGATGGGGGGAGGCAACGGGGCAGCGGCACCGGCAATGGGTGCCGCTGCCCCTTCTCTCCCCCTGGCTGTCGGCGCCGCTTCTCTCCCCCTGGCTATCGGCGCCGGCACCGATAGTCAGGGGGACAGAACGGGCAGCGGCGCCGATAACCAGGGGGTGAGAAGGGCCGACAGCAGCGCTCTAGACCCCAGGAAAGGCAGGGGGAGAGAAGCGGGCAGCGACGGCCTCTCTCCCCCTGCCTTTCCTGGGGGTATATCGGGGTATACACGCGCACACACGCACCCTCATTTTACCATGGATATTTGGGTAAAAAACTTTTTTTACCCAAATATCCTTGGTAAATTGAGGGTGCGTGTTATAGGCCGGTGCGTGGTATACCCCGATAAATACGGTATATTTTAATAGTTTGTACTTTTAGACAGATGGCAATACTACATAGGTTTATGTTTATTTTTATTTAAATTATTTTATTTGAAAAATGGGGGAAAAAAAGGGGTGATTCAAACTTTTATTTGAATAGGGGCTTATTCACATTTTTTACAACATTTTAAACTGCAGAGGCTGCTAGTAAGGGACCTCCAATCGTCAATCCAGCTGATCAGGACCCTAGGATTACCCCATGATAAGCCAGTGGAGGTCCCCATCAGACAACCTCAACTCAATTAAATTCTGATGTTCCTAATGCTGCACGGTAAAACACGAAAACACAAAAAAATTCCAAACGCCAAAATTGCAGATGTTTGGTCACATCACGTCCCAGATAAAATGTTATGAAAAGTGATCAAAAACTCATATATATGGAAAAATACAGTTAAAAACTATAGCTCATAGCACAAAAAATTTACACTAAGATAGCTGTAGGTGGAAAAATAAAAACGTTATAGGGGTCAGAACATGGCACTGAAAAACTAAATTTTTTTTATTTTTTTAGTTTTCATTTTTTTTTACCTTATAAAACACAAAATACCCAAGTTTGGTATCATTAGAATTGTACTGATCCATAGAATAATTGAGAACCTTGAAAAGAGTGTAAAGAGCCAAAAAACATGAGCCAAAAATAAAAAAATTGCTTGGTCATAAAGGGGTTAAAGGTTAACAATGTTCCTAGATGAATACGTTGAGGGATGTCATTTTTAAATTGGGGTGAGATAAGGGATATCTAGCAGCTAGGCCTCCTAAAAAACACTTCAGAAATGAAATGGCCCCTTAAAAATTTTAATTTGGAAATGTTAAAATAAAATAAAAAATTAAAGGTTAAAACGACTTTTTTTTAAATGATGCCAATATAAAGTAGACATATTGAAGATTTACATGTCATGAACATCTTTCTAGGGAGCAGAGAATGAAAAGTGTTGAATATTTAACATTTTGAGAATTTTATTTTACAAATGATAGCTGAAGGTATAAAATTTGACATAAAGTACAATGTGTCACAAAAACCAATCTCAGAATCACTGATAAGATAAAGCATCCCAAAGTTATTAGCTCATAAATTGGGACAGGCCACATTAGAAAAATGGGTGTTGGTCCCGAAGGCCTAAATTGGCTGCATCATTAAAGGGGTACTCCGCCCCTAGACATGTTATCCCCTATCCAAAGGATAAGGGATAAGATGTCAGATCGCCGCGGTGCCCCTGCTGGGGACCCCCTGGGATCCCCGCTGCGGCACCTCACCATCATTACAGCACAGAGCGAGTTCGCTCTGTGCGTAATGACGGGCGATACAGGGGACGGAGCCACGTGACGTCATGGCTCCGCCTCTCGTGACATCACGGCCCATCACCCTTAATGCAAGTCTATGGCAGGGGGCGTGACAACTGACACGCCCCCCTCCGATAGACTTGTATTGAAAGGGGTGGGCTGTGACGTCACAAGGGGCGGAGCCATGATGTCATGCAGCTCTGTCCCCTGTATCGCCCATCATTACGCACAGAGCAAACTCGCTCTGTGCTGTAATGATAGCGCAGTGCCGCAGCGGGGATCCCAGGGCTCCCCAGCAGCAGCACCGCGGCGATCTGACATCTTATCCCCTATCCTTTGGATAGGGGATAAGATGTCTAGGGGCGGAGTACCCCTTTAAGGGGTTACATTTTATTTGTGTTTTCTCTAAATAAATCCTTATTATTTTCCACAATAGTTTTGCCAAGTGATCAACAAGAATAAGGACATTCATTTTGTAAAAAGTGTCTCAGCTCAATTGGGAAGAACTCTGCACAAACTCCTGTTTAGAATTCAAGAAGGGTTGTCCTAGAGAAGAATTTATACCGGTCTACAGACCCTGACGCCTGGTCACCAGCATGGAGGTAAGAGAACCTGTCCCTATAACACACCATTACATGAGAGGAGCCTCGAGAGTTATTACCGCCACCGAACAGCCCCAAACTGCCCAACTGGGGGCTGAAAAAAGAAAGAACAATAAAAAATAAAAAATAAAAGCTCTTGTTCTGGCTCCCCCTCTATTCATCTACAGTGTAGTGGGTTGCCATGACAACATTCAAGCCAATCAGGATGCGTGGACGACTTGCCAATTGTGACGGTCACACCCTCCTGAGCTGGCCTATTTAAGCTGCACTCTGTCTCCTTTTCCCTTCCAGTGATAAAATAAATGTCCTTGCCTCTGGTTCTGGTTTGCTATTTTCCTGTACAGTGACCCCCCCCCCCCCCGAACTACAATGGCCCCGACATACGATAATTTCAACATACGATGCTTTTTATTGTCGGGGCCATCGCATTAACGGCTATCCGGCAGCGCAGACTGCTTCATCTGCCACCGGATAGCCGTTTACGGTGCCCCGTGTGGTCCGCTGACGATCACTTACCTGTCCTCGGGGCTCCGGCACGTCCTCTTCGGGATCCCCTGCATCATCAGCGCTCTCCATCGTCGTCATCACGTCGCTGCGCACGCCGTCCTGTCATCCATTAGGAGCGGCGTGCGTAGCGACGTGATGGCAGCGACGGAGAGCGAGGATGCCGGGGAAGCAGAGGCCTTGCCAGAGCGTCGGGGACACCCCGGGGATGCGGCGACAGCGATGGAAGGCAACATCCAGGGCAGCGGTGACGAGCGGTGACGGTCCGGAGCGGCGGGGACAGGTGAGTACAACTTCCTCTAACAGTGGTCTACAACCTGCGGACCTCCAGATGTTGCTAAACTACAACACTTGGAGGTCTGCAGGTTGTAAACCACTGTCCTATACTTTACATTGCACGGATCCCTCAACATGCGATGGTTTCAACAAACGATGGTCCATTTGGAACGGATTACCATCGTATGCTGAGGGACCACTGTATATGTTTTGTATATTCTAGGCCTGTTTCCTGATTACTCTATTGCATGCTGACTCTTTACCACACCGCTTTCTCTGTTCCCGACTTGCCTTGTTTGACTCTGATTATACATTTCTTTGTGCCTTCCCTGTTTGTGCTCATATTGCTGTTCAGTTGTTTGTTAACCCTTTTGTGTCCTGACTATTTCCATGATTTTCATACTGTGTTGCTTGTTACTTTAACTTTGCTACGCCCTGCAGCTTAGTAGTGTAGGGGCCAACTCTGTGTTTTGGGGCAGCCCTATTAAGGAGGTGAGCACCCCAAAATGCAGGGACGCAGAATGTGAGTCAGTTCAGAGTTGCACATTTCTCTGCCCATCATAACACTAACACAATCCAAAAAACAAATAGGACTGAGACCCAGTACAGTGCTTTATATCTACTAACCAGCCCCTGCTATTAGTGCCAAACTGATTGCTGAAATGAAGAGGGGGGGGGGGGGGGCTTAACTATTTGTGTTTTTTGTTACAAGTAGGGCTGTTGCCAGCCATGCGAGCCGCGGGCACACTCACTATCTGTCTCCCTGTACTGTTTCAGAGACGGGTAGTGCTGCGGCCAGCATGTCAGGCTGCGGTCGCAATTAGTCTGCCCACAGTTACTTACCCCTCCACGCTCCTGGCACCTCTGCTCCCTCTGACAGCCAATGTGCGCATACCCACTTCCTTGGGCGCGCGTCGGCTCTCTGAAATTTAAAGGGTCAGCGCATCGGTAATTGATCCATGCCGGGCGCTGACCCTATAAAGTGTTTGCACTTCCTCTTGATCCCTGCCGGATCGTTGTGCCTAGAAGCCATTGCGAAAGCAATCCTACAGTGTTTTGTCTAACTGTGTACCAGTACCCTTTTTCTACGTTTCCTGACCACGAACCTAGCCGCCTGCCCTGACCTTGCTGCCAGTCCCTGATTCTGAGTACTCCTTATCATTTTGTATCTCGCCTCACCTCGGCCGCCACTGTGGGTTAGTCGTATTAGGGGTAGCGACCTGGGAGTTCGCCCTCCACAGCAAGTCCATCCCACTTTGCGACGGGCTCTTGTGAAAACCAGCGGCTCCTTAGACTCTGTCCCTGGTGAGGCTTTCTCCACTACTCCAGCCGTTACAGTTTTGATGTCATCGTTAAGAATAATGTGAATCCTGACAGCTAAACATACTTTATCTTCTAGGAGATTCCTGGTTCCCCCTGTTTGTTGGTATATCAGGATGATAGTGATGTTCTACAGCTGAATATGGAGACTGTACAGAGATGTTTTATAGACTGTCAGATTGACGACTACCCCCTGTGTCTCCTCTTTGTGATTGGGGAGAAGAGATGTGGAAAATCTTTTCTAATGAATTATACTCTGAGAGCTCTTTATAACCAGGTGAGAGCAGCCCAGGACATCACCCTACATATAATCCATATAATTCAAATAATCTATATCATCTCTATAATCCATATCATCCATATAATTAATATCATCCATATAATCCATACAACCCTTATAATCCATGATATCCATATCATCAATGTCATTCATATAATCCGTATAAACCATATCATCTATATAATCCACATCATCCATATCAATCTTATAATCAATTTAATCTATATCATCCATACATTCCATATCATCCATGTCATCCAGATAACCCATATCATCCATATAATCCATGTAATCCATAAAATCTATATTGTCCCTATCTTCCATATAATCCATATCTAGAGATGAGCAAATCGAATCTGGCGAATCTGAATTAGTTACGATTTTCGGGAAAAATTTGATTTATAACGGATACGAATATCACCACGATTCGATCACGCGATTCGCTTCATTAAACTCCATTTAGTGCGGTCCAGGCTCTAGGCATCTAAAATGGTGGATCCACATGTGAGCACATGGGGCAAGGAATTCTGGGAAGGCAAGGCGGGTAGGCGGGTTGACCATGAATCACATGCAGCATATCAGCAGCCAGTCACCCAGTGATATCACAGCCCTATATTATCGGTATCCATCTTGCGGCCAATCACATCAGTGTTCTATTAGAGAGAGAGAGAGGGACAGACAGCGCTGTGTGTTGCACAGAAGAGCATTTTTACAGCAGCAATTCACCTTCCAATCACATCATAGTTCTATTGTAGAGAGAGAGGGACAGAGAGCAGTGTGTGTTGCACAGAAAAGCTTTTTTACAGCAGCAATTCACCTCAAGCCCAAATTCAGCCTAGAAGCACTGATAGGGAAGGAATTGTGATTGAGAGAGAAAGTACAATTTTTGGTGTAGTACACAGAGACTGTGTGCTGCAGCACTGGTCTGTACAACAACTGAAAAGCTAATAGTAGCCAGCCAGTTAGGGTGAGCAGAGCACTAAAAGCATATTGTCCTCTATTAAGTGTAACCTGTACGTACATCTAAGTGGTGTACCATTTTGTTTGTGTTAAAGTCTCCAGCCACCTACAGGCTGTGTCATTCCTCCACCATTTGGTCTCCTCATGCTTCCGCAACCTCCAGGCTGTGTCATTCAGCCACTATATGGTCTCCTCATGCTTCTGCCACCTCCAGGCTGTCACTGTATCGCCATGTGGTCTCCTCATGCTGCTGGCACATTAAATAAAACTTTTTAGGTTCATCTATTTGAAAATTTCAATTTAAATGTAAAAAAATATGTTTAATATTTTCAATTGTAAGGCCCTATGAACCTGTCAGGCTGTTGCCACCTCCAGGCTGTGTCATTCAGCCACTATATGTTCTCCTTATGCTACCGCCACCTCCACGCTGTGTCATTCAGCCACTATATCATCTCATCATGCCGCCAACTGCAGGCTGTGTCATTAAGCCACTATATGGTCTCCTCATGCTCCCGCCACCTTCAGGCTGTTTCCTTCAGCAACTATTTGGTCTGCTCTTGCTACCGCCAACTCCAGGTTGTGTCATTCAGCCACTATATGGTCTCCTCATGCTGCCGCCACCATTCATACTGAATAACAGTGTTATGTCACTACCCCAGCACGCTCCATATGCGTGTTACAGCAAGCCAAAGTGTTCTAAATCCCTATTGAGGCTCTCTGTAGACCAAAAATAGCCGTTTTCAATATAGATTCAAAGCAAATAAATTCGAACCGAACCAAAATTTGCTCTTCTCTATCCATATCATTCATATCATCCATATAATCCATATCTTCCATATAATCCATATCATCCTTATAATCCATATCATCCACATCATTCATATAATCCAGGTCACATAGTCACTGCTATAAAACATACACTGTAATGTATTTTCTTATTGTGTAGGAGAGGGGAGCAGCTATAGGAGCGGACATTATGGGGGATGAAAATGAACGTCTCACAGGATTTGAATGGAAAAATGGAGCTGACTCTGTAACCAAAGGAATATGGATCTGGGACCGACCGATCATACTGGAGAGGAACGGTGAGAAGGTGAGAGACTAAACAGAGGACAGAAGAAGCCAACATGGTCCTTGTTATGCCTGTTACTTTTTATTTATTTATTTTTTTATTCACATTTTTGAGCCAATGCCAGAAGTGGACCCAGCAGTAAGAATTATAATCTTACTATATATTAACCATTTCTTTTGAATCTGTTTATTCATTGATTTTACTAGTACTCCGGTACACATCTATGGTAGACAGGGACCCATAGTATATACCTGGCAGCAGTAAGGGTACACAAAAATCACAAAACCAGTGCAGTTTACACCCACAGACAAGAAAGCGCCAAGATCGTATATTTATTTATGAATCTACTTCTGGTTTTGTTTAAAAAAAAAAAAAAGTCTGAATTAAAAAATATGCCACACAACATGCACACACAAACTTGCACACATGACGTCACGATCACAGCCTCCAACTCCGAGTGTTCTGAACAAAATGTTCAGAATGCTGGAGCACCAGAGTACCGCATTAAACAATGTCCAAAATTATATGAATCAACAAGCAAGACATCATTTCTGCAAAGATCATTACATGTAATAATAATTCTAGTAGAACAGTTATTATAATGTCTGCTCGGTTATATGTTAAACCAGGAGAAGTGTTGATCCTCCCTATGACATTTAGTCATTGATAAGTTTTTGGGGACAGCTGACAACGGTATCCCAAATTATTCGATTTTTAAACAATGAAACTAAACAGTCATCCTGCAGGACAATTGACCACCATAAGATGAAGGGAAATTACAAGGCTGAAACAAACAACCAATGAGAACCACAAAACCAATGGGGCACCTCCAAGAATACATAATCTTAGGATTGTCTCGGTTTTCACTCTGCCCGTTATGTCACTTTCTCTCTTCCATGGTTTCCTAATAATTAATATTTATCATCCTTTCCCCCTTCCCTTCCATCATTCACAGTGATCGGTAAATGCTCTATAGGCTTTGTCTGTTACTTGTGGTAAGATCCCTACAATGTAAGGAATGTCTTTGAGCTGATGGTACTGTAGGCTACCACCAGTCTTATGTATAGCCACATACACCTACATGTGATATAACAAGGTAGGTCAAATGGAAAAAAAAAAAAAAAAAGGTTAATCTGAAATGCCCTCTTTAAAAAAAAATAGTAATAAGGTTAAACTATGAGGTATAAAAAGAGTTTTCTGGGTAAATCTAAAAGTTAGGTGCATACCTGTCCATACAGTAAAATAATAACCCAACTTACTTACCTCCATTTTCCTGTGCTGTTCTTTCTTTTTCCAATGATGTTCTATTTCTTCCCCAGTCCAGTGATTGGTGAGTGGGACGTCATCGGAAGGAGAAAGAACCCCTTTATTATGACTGTATTAATAATATATTACATTTATTATAATTATAGGGGCAGTGATCTTCTTTTGCAGATGGCCGTCTTCATCCTGGACACGGAGGGGTCATTGGATACTGACAGGGACCAAGAGATCAGCAATAAATTATCTGCATTGTCCTTGTTCCTCAGCTCCTACATGGTACGATCTTGAAGTTTATAACTTATTACATACTGTATATACTGTGTATATATATATATATATATATATATATATATATATATATATATATATTTTCACATCCAAAAAGGCTGCACACCTGCATACAAAATGCTTGGGTGCCTGCTGTGTCCGGTCCGAGCCAGAACCCCCAGCAATTGAGAAAATACAAAAAACAGCAGCACTCCATTAACATGAAAAAGGTGGTGTTTATTACACTCAAATGTGAGGCGACGTTTCGGCTAGCTCACCCAGCCATTCTCTTGGTGGCTGGGTGAGCTAGCCGAAACATCGCCTCACGTTTAATTGTAATAAACGCCACCTCTTTCACGTTATTGGAGTGCCGCTGTTTTTTGGATTGATTCTCTCTCTGGATTGAATATATATATATTTATTTATTTATTTATTACGGGAGAAACTGAGATGGGAAGCAGCCACAGCCAGAACTGCAGCTCAAACCTACCAGGTCTGAACCTTCCTCTAGGGACATTTTGTGAGTTTTTTAGGGGCCAGACATTAGGCCCACAGTAGGATAAAGAGGTATCCTGATGTTTAGTTAGAGCCGGACAGGCTTAGGTTTTGTTGTTTTGTTTGCACTATGCTTTGTGCCTAAATCATTAAAATAAACATCCTCTTGGACGTTTGAAACCTGCTGCCTGTGTGTATACTGTCATTGCCGACCCCCACCGTGTGAGATGTTCCCTACAACATATTATATATATATATATATATATATATATATATATATATATATATATATATATATATATATATATATTCTTCTCATTATTAATCTAGGTGAAGGGTTACTTTGGATTTTATATGTAATTTCCCCTAATTCTGGTCTTCTCTGTTCTGTAAATATGTCCATATATCATCAATAGTGTTGATCAAACACCCACTTAGTGAAAAGCTTTTCTTCCTGACCCCCCATATACAGATTTGACCTTCCTTACCTTTTCCATGGCTCAACATAACCCATATTGACTGGTGTTTAAAAATATAATATCACAATTTTTACGCTATATGGCTGGAACTCCACTGAGGTTTTGTTTGCAAAAAATCCATAAAAAACGCCAATTTTCCCACACAGCGTTTTTTCAGTGAAAAAATGCTGCGTCCAGATGTTACCTGCAAGTCAATGTTAAATTGCAAAATGCCAGATTCACTTGGCATTTTCAGTTTGGCGTTTTTTTTTATCCTTTTGGCGTTTTTCAGCAATTTCAGGCTCAGAGGCTGGATTTTCAAAACACCTGCCAAAATCTAGTTTGGCGTTTTTTGCCCTGAAATTGTGGCATTTTCATCCCATAGAAGTCTATGGGAGAGCAAAAACGCCAAGAAAAACGCCATGTTGGTTCTAAATTTTGCGTTTTTGCAGGTGTTTTTTTATTCGTAAGGTACCATAAAAAAAAAATAATAAAAAAGATACAGTAGTAATGGACAAAAATTGTACCTAACAAAATGTATCTTTTTTATTACGAAATGTTTATACATTTTTAAACAGGGATCAATTTATGTTAGAGGGTAAAGCGCTAAAAATGTAGCCGACAATAATAAAAATGTAGTGTGTGTGCTTTTCACT
The DNA here is from genome assembly GCF_029499605.1 of Hyla sarda. Lineage (NCBI taxonomy): Eukaryota > Metazoa > Chordata > Amphibia > Anura > Hylidae > Hyla > Hyla sarda. The sequence continues at coordinate 230,791,836 of NC_079196.1, forward strand.
TTTTTTTTTTAATTTTTTTTACATTTTTTAGGTAGTACTACTCCTAGCATGGCAAACACTGTTCCATGATGGGAGTAGTAGTTACCTGTACTTATTGACAGATCGTCTGTTGCGATCCTCCAGTATAATGTATAGATGCGGCAGCCGCTCTTCTATGGTCCCCTGCTCTCACGTATATATACACATATTCATATTTCCCGCAGAGCTGTGATTGGCCAGATGGTTAAAGCCAATCACAGCTCTCTGTGAGAAATAGGAATATGTGTATATATACGGCCGTGCAGGGGACTATAGGAGAGCGGCCACCGCATTCATACATTATACAGGAGCATCACAGCGGGTGTCAGGAGTGATACCCGCTGTGATCTTTTCTTTACTACAAGTACTACTACTCCCAACATGGAGTACACTCTGCCTCATGCTGGGAGCTGTAGTATCTGCATTAATAGACAGATCGCAGCGGGTGTCAGAAGTTACACTCGCTGCAATATGTCTATTAATGCAGGTACTACAGCTCCCAGCATGGAGCAGAGTGTGCAGAGTGTGCTCCATGTTGGGAGTAGTAGTGCCTGCTAAAGGACACAGCACAGTATCACTACTGACACCCGCTGCAATCGTCCTGTCTATAGCAGAGATGCAGAGCGGCTGTATACATCGCTCGCATCCCTGCTCTGTACTATGCTCCGGGCCGGCCACTCACTCATTAATCTTTTCCTCAGAGCTGTGATTGGCTACAACCATCCAGCCAATCCTCACTCTGGGTGGAAAATATGAAAGAGTGATGTGAATAGAGCAGAGATGTGAGCGCTGTATAGAGCCACATCACTGCTATATTATGGACGATCGCATCGGGTGTCAGACTGACACCCGGGGCAATATGTCTATAGTACAGGTACTACTACTCCCCTCATGGATGGGATTTTGTTATAAAAAATAAACAGGTAAATACATTTTTACATCCTTACTGCATCCTTTTTCTTTCTTTTTTATTTTTTTTTGGTACCCTACTATTTTGTAAAAAAAAAAAAAAAAATGCAAAAGGGGCCAAAAACGGCAAATTTCACACAAAGGTAAAAAAAAGCCAGAAAAAACTCCAAAATGCAGGGAAAAACTGTGGCAGTTTTTCTGGCATTTTTATGCCACAAAAATCGCAGGTCAAAAATCTCAGTGGAGTCCTGAGTGTTGTCATGTGTTGAGCAAACGTTTCAAAAACTCACTTCTGCATGTTCGCCAAAGTTTTTCTGAGTGAATAAATAAAATAAACCTGGAATTGAGTAATAATCCTAAGGCTAGGACTCCACTGAGATTTGTGCCCTGTGATTTTTGTGGCATAAAAACGCCCCCAAAAAAACGCCAGAAAAACTGCCAGTTTTTCCCAGCGCTTTGGCATTTTTTCTGGTGTTTTTACCTTTGTGTGGAATTTGCCGTTTTTGGCCCATTTTGCTTTTTTTTTTTTTTTTTACAAAATAGTTGGGTACCAAAAAAAAAAAAAAAAAAAAAGGATGCAGTAGGGATGTAAAAATGTATTTAACTAAATGTTTATTTTTTTATAACAAAATGTTAATACATTTTTTTTTATAAAGTGCGTGTTTAGCTTTTTTTTCTCTTTTTTTTACATTTTTATGTAGTACTACTACTCCCAGCATGGAACAAGACTGTTCCATGATGGGAGTAGTAGTACCTGTACAATAGACATATTGCCCCGGGTGTCAGTCTGACACCCGATGCGATCGTCCATAATATAGCAGTGATGTGGCTCTATACAGCGCTCACATCTCTGCTCTATTCACATCACTCATTCATATTTTCCACCCAGAGCTGTGATTGGCCGGATGGTTGCAGCCAATCACAGCTTTGAGGAAAACATCAATGAGTGAGTGGCCGGCCCGGAGCATAGTACAGAGCAGGGATGCGAGCGATGTATACAGCCGCTCTGCATCTCTGCTATAGGCAGGACGGTCACAGCGGGTGTCAGTAGTGATACCCGCTGTGATGTGTCCTTTAGCAGGCACTACTACTCCCAACATGGAGCACACTCTGCTCCATGCTGGGAGCTGTAGTACCTGCATTAAAGGGGTTCTCTGGGGCTTACACATCTTATCCCCTATCCAAAGGATAGGAGATAAGATATCTGATCACTGGAATCCCACAGCTGGGGATGCCTGTGATCTTGCACGCGGCACCCCGTTTGTAATCAGTCCCCAGAGCGTGTTTGCTCCGGGACTGATTACAGGCGACCACTGGGCTGGCGGTGTGTGACATCACACCTCCGCCTCCGTGTGATGTCACGCTCCGCCCCTCAATGCAAGCCTACGGGAGGGGGCGTGACAGCTATCACGCCCCCTCCCATAGGCTTGCATTAAGGGGCGGAGCGTGATGTCACACGGGGGCGGAGGCGTGACGTCACACGCCGCCGGACCGGTGGTCGCTTGTAATCAGTCCCGGAGCGAACACGATCTGGGGACAGATTACAAACGGGGTGCCGCGAGCATGATCCCGCGGGTCCCCAGCGGCGGGACTCCCGCGATCAGGCATCTTATCCGCTATCCTTCGGATAGGTAATAAGATGTGTAAGCACCGGAGAACCCCTTTAATAGACAGATCGCAGCGTGTGTAATTTCTGACAACCGCTGAGATCTGTCTATTAATGCAGGTACTACAGCTCCCAGCATGGAGCAGAGTGTGCTCCATGTTGGGAGTAGTAGTACTTGTAGTTATCCCCTTAAGGACCAGGCCATTTTACACCTTAGGACCCAGCCATTTTTTGCACATCTGACCACTGTCACTTTAAACATTAATAACTCTGGGATGCTTTTAGTTATCATTCTGATTCCGAGATTGATTTTTCGTGACATATTCTACTTTAACATGATGGTAAATTTTTGTGGTAACTTGCATCCTTTCTTGGTGAAAAATCCCCAAATTTGATGAAAAAATTTTAAATTTTGCATTTTTCTAACTTTTAAGCTCTCTGCTTGTAAGGAAAATTGATATTCCAAAAAAAAATTTATTCACATTTCCAATATGTCTACTTTGTGTTTGAATCATAAAATTGACATGTTTTTACTTTTGGAAGACACCAGAGGGCTTCAAAGTTCAGCAGCAATTTTCCAATTGGATTTGAAGGGTCTTCATATTAGAAATACCCCACAAATGACCCCATTATAAAAACTGCACCCCCAAAGTATTTAAAATTGCATTCAGTCAGCATTTTAACCCTTTAGGTGTTTCACAGGAATAGCAGCAAAGTGAAGGAGAAAATTCACAATCTTCATTTTTTACACTCGCATGTTCTTGTAAACACAATTTTTGAATTTTTACAAGGGGTAAAAGGAGAAAATGTATACTTATATTTGTAGCCCAATTTCTCTCGAGTAAGGACATACCTCATATGTCTATGAAAATTGTTCGGCGGGCGCAGTAGAGGGCACAGAAGCAAAGGAGCGACAAGGGGATTTTGGAGAGTACGTTTTTCAGAAATGGTTTTTGGGGGGCATGTTGCATTTAGGAAGCCCCTATGGTGCCAAGACAGCAAAAAAAACTCACATGGCATACCATTTTGGAAACTAGACCCCTTGAGGAACGTAACAAGGAGTAAAGTGAGCCTTAATACCCCACAGGTGTTTCACAACTTTTGCATATGTAAAAAAAAAAATAATTTTCACTAAAATGTGTGTTTCCCTCCAAATTTCACATTTTTGCAAGGGTTAATAGCAGAAAATACCCCCCAAAATTTGTAACCCCATCTCTTCTGAGTATGGAGGTACCCCATAAGGTAAAATGAAGTGCACTACCGGCGAACTACAATGCTCAGAAGAGGAGGAGCGCCATTGAGCTTTTGGAAAGAGAATTTGTTTGGAATGGTAGTCAGGGGCCATGTGCATTTACAAAGCCCCCCGTGGTGCCAGAACAGTGGACCCCCCCACATGTGACCCTATTTTGGAAACTACACCCCTCACAGAATTTAATAAGTGGTGCAGTGAGCATTTACACCCCACTGGCGTTTGACAGATCTTTGGGACAGTAGGCTGTGCAAATGGAAAATTTAATTTTTCATTTTCACGGATCACGGTTCCAAAAATCTGTCAGACACCTGTGGGGCGTAAATGCTCACTGTACCCCTTATTAGATTACATAAGGGGTGTAGTTTCCAAAATGGGGTCACATGTGGGGGGGGGTCCATTGTTCTGGCACTATAAGGGCTTTGTAAACACAAATGGCCATCAATTCCGGACAAATTTTCTCTTCAAAATCCCAATGGCGCTCCTTCACTTCTGAGCATTGTAGTGCGCCAGCAGAGCACTTTACATCCACATATGGGGTAGGTTCTTACTCAATAGAAATGGGGTTACAAATTTTGGAGGGCTTTTTTCCTTTTTTTCCCTTGTGAAAATGAAAAATTTAGGGTAACACCAGCATTTTAGTGAAATTTTTTTTTTCTCATTTTCCCATCCAACTTTAACGAAAATTTGTCAAACACCTCTGAGGAGTTAAGGCTCACTATACCCCTTGTTACATTCCGTGAGGGGTGTAGTTTCCAAAATGGGGTCACATGTGGGTATTTTTTTTTTGCGTTTATGTCAGAACCGCTGTAAAATCAGCCACCCCTGTGCAAACCACCTATTTAGACCTCAAATGTACATAGTGCGCTCTCACTCCTGAGCCTTGTTGTGCGTCTGTAGAACATTTTATGCCCACATCTGTGGTATTTCCGTACTCAGGAGAAATTGCGTTACAAATTTGGAGGTCTTTTTTTGCTTTTACCGCTTGTGAAAATAAAAAGTAAAGGGCAACACCAGCATGTTAGTGTAAAAAATAAAAGAAAAATTATACCAACAGGCTGGTATAGACCCCAACTTTTCCTTTTCATAACCGGGTAAAAGGATAAAAAGCCCCCTAATTTGTAGTGCAATTTCTCCCGAGTATGGAAATACCCCATATGTGGCCCTAAACTGTTTCCTTGAAATATGACAGGGCTCTGAAGTGAGAGAGCGCCATGCGCTTTTCGCGGACTTCATAGGGATTGAATAGGGGTGGATATAGAGGGATTTTACGCCAGTGATTCACAAACAGGGTGCCTCCAGCTGTTGCTAAACTCCCAGCATGCCTGGACAGTCAGTGGCTGTCCGGAAATGCTGGGAGTTGTTGTTTTGCAACAGCTGGAGGCTCCGTTTTGGAAACACTGCCGTACAATATGTTTTTCTTTTTTATTGGGGGTGTACAGTGTAAGGGGGTGTGTATGTAGTGTTTTACCCTTTATTATGTGTTAGTGTAGTGTAGTGTTTTCAGGGTACGTTCAAAATGGCGGGCGTTTACAGTGAGTTTACCACTAGGAGTTTGTGCTGCGGCGACAAATTTGCCACAGCCCAAACTTGAAGCAGAAAACTAACTGTAAAACTGCCTGTGTGAATGTATCCTGTACATTCATATGGGGGTGAACCTCCAGCTGTTTCAAAACTACAACTCCCAGAATGTACTGACAGACCGTGCATGCTGGGAGTTGTACTTTTGCAACAGCTGGAGGCACACTGGTTGGAAAACCTTCAGTTACCTAACTCAGTATTTTCCAACCAGTGTGCCTCCAGCTGTTGCATAACTTCAACTCTCAGTATTCACTGATTGCCGAAAGGCATGCTGGGAGATGTAGTTATGCAACAGCTAAAGGTATGCAACTACAACTCCCAGCATGCAGAGACAGCTGTTTGGGCATGCTGGGATTTGCAGTTTTGCAACATCTGGAGAGCTATAGTTTAGAGACCACTGCACAGTGATCTCCAAACTGTGGACCTCCAGATGTTGCAAAACTACAAATCCCAGCATGCCAGGACAGCAAACTGCTGTGTGGGCATGCTATCAGTTGTAGTTTTGCAAGATCTGGAGGTGCACAGTATAGAGATCACTGTGCAGTGGTCTCAAACTGTAGACCTCCAGGTGTTGCAAAACTGCAAATGCCAGCATGCCTAAACAGCTCTCTGGGCATGCTGGGAGTTGTAGTTTTGCAACATCTGGAGGGTTACAGTTTAGAGACCACTATAGTGGTTTCAGACTGTAGCCCTCCAGATGTTGCTAAGTAACTCACCGACTTCCGTAGGATCCAGGGAGCTGCGTCGCCGTCCTCTTCTTCCGCCGATGTCGCCCGCTGCCCCCGCCGATTGTCGCCCGCTGCCATCGCCGATGGGTCAGTGGACTTCGGCGCCCGGTGCCTGACGGTTTCCCCGTCCTGCCCCACCTATTGTGGGTGCGCAGAACGGGGAAACCAAAAGTAAAGCCCCCCGCCCCCCATCTGCTATTGGTGGTCGCGTCTAGACCACCGATAGCAGGGATAGGAGGGGTGGCACCTCTGCCACCTCACTCCTATCTCTACAAGGGGATCCTGGGTGTCATGGACAACCGCGATCCCCCTTCTATTCCAGGTAAAATTGGCGTTTGATGGCATTTTTGCAAAAAAAACCTCAGTGGAGTTCCAGCCTAACACTTTTGTATAACACTGTCTATGAGCCCTGAATAACCTAGGAAAGTACTTTTGTAAAGTTTTTAAGGCTGAATTAAAAAAGTTAAGGCTGTCAAAGTTACAGCGACATGTGTAACCCATGGCAATTAGCAGCTGGTTTAAAAACACATTGCACAAGCAGATTGTGTTTTTTTTTTTTTTTAACCCTTTAACGACGCAGGACGCATATTTACATCCTGCGCCGGCTCCCGCGATATGAAGCGGGGTCGCGCTGCGACCCCGCATCACATCGCGTCGGTCCTGGCGCTCATCAACGGCCGGGACCCGCGGCTAATACCACACAGCGCGGTATTAACCCTTTAGAAGCGGCGGTCAAAGCTGAACGCCGCTTCTAAAGCCAAAGTGAAAGTATCCCGGCTAGTCAGTCGGGCTGTTCAGGACCGACGAGGTGAAATCGCGGCATCCCGAACAGCTTACAGGACACAGGGAGGGCCCTTACCTGCCTCCTCGGTGTCCGATTGACGAATGACTGCTCCGTGCCTGAGATCCAGGCAGGAGCAGTCAATCGCCGATAACACTGATCACAGGCGTGTTAATACACGCCAGTGATCAGCATAGGAGATCAGTGTGTGCAGTGTTATAGGTCCCTATGGGATAACAATGATCAGTATAAGAGATCAGTGTGCACAGTGTTATAGGTCCCTATGGGATAACAATGATCAGTATAAGATATCAGTGTGTGCAGTGTTATAGGTCCCTATGGGATAACGATGATCAGTATAAGAAATCAGTGTGTGCAGTGTTATAGTCTCCTATGGAATAACAATGATCAGTATAAGATATCAGTGTGTGCAGTGTTATAGGTCCCTATGGGACCTATAACACTGCAAAAAAAAAGTTTAAAAAAAGTGTTAATAAAGGTCATTTAACCCCTTCCCTAATAAAAGTTTGAATCACCCCCCGTTTCCCATAAAAAAAATAAAACAGTGTAAATAAAAATAAACATATGTGGTATCGCCGCATGCGTAAATGTCCGAACTATAAAAATATATCATTAATTAAGCCGTACGGTCAATGGCGTACGCGCAAAAAAATTCCAAAATCCAAAAAAGCGTATTTTGGTCACTTTTTATACCATTAAAAAATGAATAAAAAGTGATTAAAAAGTCCGATCAAAACAAAAATCATACCGATAAAAAATACAGATCACTACGCAAACAATGAGTCCTCATACCGCCCTGTACGTGGAAAAATAAAAAAGTTATAGGGGTCAGAAGAGGACATTTTTAAACGTATAAATTTTCCTGCATGTAGTTATGATTTTTTCCAGAAATGCGACAAAATCAAACCTATATAAGTAGGGGATCATTTTAACCGTATGGACCTACAGAATAATGATAAGGTGTCATTTTTACCGAAATATGCACTGCGTAGAAACGGAAGCCCCCAAAAGTTACAAAATGGCGTTTTTTCTTCGATTTTGTCGCACAATGATTTTTCTTTCCGTTTCGTCGTGAACTTTTGGGTAAAATGACTAATGTCACTGCAAAGTAGAATTGGTGACGCCAAAAATAAGCCATAATATGGATTTTTAGGTGGAAAATTGAAAGGCTTATGATTTTTAAAAGGTAAGGAGGAAAAAACGAAAGTGCAAAAATGGAAAAACCCTGAGTCCTTAAGGGGTTAAAGGGACAAAAGTTATCCCTTTTTGTTTGCAGTAGCCCACCAGTGCTAAAATGCACACACAGGTATCAGAAGAAACAATGGCTTTTTCCAGGCAATTCAAAAATTCTCCTCCTTTAGGATTAGCAACAGGATTGGCTCACTGAAAAGTAAAAAGCCAAAAAAATGATCCTGCTTTTGGGATCATGGGTTGTGTATGTATAGGCATCGTAGTAGCAGCAGCAGAGGTGATGGTAGAAATAACTGCATCAGTACAGTGTAATACAAAGTCCAGGACAGGGAAATGGCATCTGTGTGCACAGAGGGCCTATAGTAGTAGGTGGCAGCAGGGGTGATAGACTGGTTGTAGTTGTGGAAAGTGGACAGCACTGCTCTATGTCATATTCATTGTAACAAACGTGAGTTTTTCCACGATGCTGACAGACAATCCAGTCCGGTGGTGGACTACATACTAGCTCTTTATGGTATTCTGCCATGTTACAATTCTTCTCTACCTTCATAGAGGAAGAAAACCAAGCACAGTGCAGGGTCGGTAAGCAGAAATAATGCCAGGGCTCATGTTTAGAAACAATGGAATAACGGCCTTACTTTGCCACATACAAGACAATCAAAACACCTCACAATGTGAACAAAACCTTGCTGCTGTCATCTGTCTAGTAGCCTCATCCACAGGAAGTACAGTCTATGTGTTGTCATAATCACTCTCCTCTAGTGTTCCTCCTCCTTCAGCCCAGGCAGTACATACAAAGTCACCTTTACTTCTAGTGTTTGGTTTGTCAAACCTTAGAACTTTTACCAGTTTCACCTGTTTTATCTGTGTGGAGGAGCAGAGTGGTGGTATTATGTCAGGGTGACCAGAATACCGCATGATAACCCAGGAAATCATATTATTTGCTGGTTCAATGGTCAATCATCTCAAAGGCCAATAGGAGACAGCAAGGGGCAGTTGAGGGGACAGCAAGGGCTCACACAGACTGAGGGGAGAGAGAAAGGGACAGACAGGAAGAGAGAGTGAAAGATAGGGATAGAGTTAGGACAGACATAGGGAAGAAAGGAAAAACTGTCAGTGTGTGTGAACAGGAGCCACAATCCTTACCTGGAGACAAAATCCTTCTACTAACTATAACATCGGCAGTGCACAAATCCTACAGGAGCTATACAAGGATACACAGCAAAGAATTGATGTTACGCCGAGCGCTCCGGGTCCCCGCTCCTCCCCGGAGCGCTCGCAACATCTTCGCTACGGCAGCGCCCCGGTCAGATCCACTGACCGGGTGCGCTGCGATACCGCCTCCAGCCGGGATGCGATTCGCGATGCGGGTGGCACCCGCTCGCGATGCGCACCCCGGCTTCCGTACCTGACTCGCTCTCCCTCGTTCCTGTCCCGGCGCGCGCGGCCCCGCTCCCTAGGGCGCGCGCGCGCCGGGTCTCTGCGATTTAAAGGGCCACTGCGCCACTGATTGGCGCAGTGGTTCCAATAAGTGCTTTCACCTGTGCACTCCCTATGTATACCTCACTTCCCCTGCACTCCCTCGCCGGATCTTGTTGCCCTTGTGCCTAGTGAAAGCGTTCCCTTGTGTGTTCCTAGCCTGTGTTCCAGACCTCCTGCCGTTGCCCCTGACTACGATCCTTGCTGCCTGCCCCGACCTTCTGCTACGTCCGACCTTGCTTCTGTCTACTCCCTTGTACCGCGCCTATCTTCAGCAGTCAGAGAGGTTGAGCCGTTGCTAGTGGATACGACCTGGTCACTACCGCCGCAGCAAGACCATCCCGCTTTGCGGCGGGCTCTGGTGAACACCAGTAGTGACTTAGAACCGGTCCACTAGCACGGTCCACGCCAATCCCTCTCTGGCACAGAGGATCCACCTCCTGCCAGCCGGCATCGTGACAGTAGATCCGGCCATGGATCCCGCTGAAGTACCTCTGCCAGTTGTCGCTGACTTCACCACGGTGGTCGCCCAGCAGTCACAACAGATAGCGCAACAAGGCCACCAGCTGTCTCAACTGACCGTGATGCTACAGCAGCTACTACCACAGCTTCAGCAATCATCTCCTCCGCCAGCTCCTGCACCTCCTCCACAGCGAGTGGCCGCTTCAGGCCTACGACTATCCTTGCCGGATAAATTTGATGGGGACTCTAAGTTTTGCCGTGGCTTTCTTTCACAATGTTCCCTGCACTTGGAGATGATGTCGGACCAGTTTCCTACTGAAAGGTCTAAGGTGGCTTTCGTAGTCAGCCTTCTATCTGGAAAAGCTCTGTCATGGGCCACACCGCTCTGGGACCGCAATGACCCCGTCACTGCCTCTGTACACTCCTTCTTCTCGGAAATTCGTAGTGTCTTTGAGGAACCTGCCCGAGCCTCTTCTGCTGAGACTGCCCTGCTGAACCTGGTCCAGGGTGATTCTTCCGTTGGCGAGTACGCCATACAATTCCGTACTCTTGCTTCTGAACTATCCTGGAATAATGAGGCCCTCTGCGCGACCTTTAAAAAAGGCCTATCCAGCAACATTAAAGATGTTCTGGCCGCACGAGAAATTCCTGCTAATCTACATGAACTCATTCATCTTGCCACTCGCATTGACATGCGTTTTTCCGAAAGGCGTCAGGAGCTCCGCCAGGATATGGACTTTGTTCGCACGAGGCGTTTTTTCTCCCCGGCTCCTCTCTCCTCTGGTCCTCTGCAATCCGTTCCTGTGCCTCCCGCCGTGGAGGCTATGCAAGTTGACCGGTCTCGCCTGACACCTCAAGAGAGGACACGACGCCGCATGGAGAATCTCTGCCTGTACTGTGCCGGTACCGAACACTTCCTGAAGGATTGTCCTATCCGTCCTCCCCGCCTGGAAAGACGCACGCAGACTCCGCACAAAAGTGAGACAGTCCTTGATGTCAACTCTGCTTCTCCACGTCTTACTGTGCCTGTGCGGATATCTGCATCTACCTTCTCCTTCTCTACTATGGCCTTCTTGGATTCCGGATCTGCAGGAAACTTTATTTTGGCCTCTCTCATCAACAGGTTCAACATCCCGGTAACCAGTCTCGCCAGACCCCTCTACATCAATTGTGTTAACAATGAAAGATTGGACTGTACCATACGTTACCGCACGGAGCCCCTTCTAATGTGCATCGGACCTCATCAAGAAAAAATTTAGTTCTTGGTCCTCCCCAATTGCACTTCCGAAATTCTCCTTGGACTACCGTGGCTCCAACGCCATTCCCCAACCCTGGATTGGTCCACAGGGGAGATCAAGAGCTGGGGTACCTCTTGTTTCAAGGACTGCCTTAAACCGGTTCCCAGTACTCCCTGCCGTGACCCTGTGGTTCCCCCTGTAACCGGTCTCCCTAAGGCCTATATGGACTTTGCTGATGTGTTTTGCAAAAAACAAGCTGAGACTCTACTTCCTCACAGGCCTTATGACTGTCCTATTGACCTCCTCCCGGGCACTACTCCACCCCGGGGCAGAATTTATCCTCTGTCCTCCCCAGAGACTCTTGCTATGTCTGAGTACATCCAGGAAAATTTAAAAAAGGGGTTTATCCGCAAATCCTCCTCTCCTGCCGGAGCTGGATTTTTCTTTGTGTCCAAAAAAGATGGCTCCCTACGTCCTTGCATTGACTACCGCGGTCTTAATAAAATCACGGTAAAGAACCGCTACCCTCTACCACTTATCTCTGAACTCTTTGATCGCCTCCAAGGTGCCCACATCTTTACCAAACTGGACTTAAGAGGTGCTTATAATCTCATCCGCATCAGGGAGGGGGATGAATGGAAGACGGCATTTAACACTAGAGATGGACACTTTGAGTATCTGGTCATGCCCTTTGGCCTGTGCAACGCCCCTGCCGTCTTCCAAGACTTTGTTAATGAAATTTTTCGTGATCTCTTATATTCCTGTGTTGTTGTGTATCTGGACGATATTCTGATTTTTTCTGCCAACCTAGAAGAACACCGCCAGCATGTCCGCATGGTTCTTCAGAGACTTCGTGACAATCAACTTTATGCCAAAATGGAGAAATGTCTGTTTGAATGTCAATCTCTTCCTTTCCTAGGATACTTGGTCTCTGGCCAGGGACTACAAATGGATCCAGACAAACTCTCTGCCGTCTTAGATTGGCCACGCCCCTCCGGACTCCGTGCTATCCAACGTTTTTTGGGGTTCGCCAATTATTACAGACAATTTATTCCACATTTTTCCACCATTGTGGCTCCTATCGTGGCTTTAACCAAAAAGAATGCCAATCCTAAGTCATGGCCTCCTCAAGCGGAAGACGCCTTTAAACGGCTCAAGTCTGCCTTTTCTTCTGCTCCCGTGCTCTCCAGACCTGACCCATCTAAACCCTTCCTATTGGAGGTTGATGCCTCCTCAGTAGGAGCTGGAGCGGTTCTTCTACAAAAAAATTCTTCCGGGCATGCTGTTACCTGTGGTTTTTTTTCTAGGACCTTCTCTCCGGCGGAGAGAAACTACTCCATCGGGGATCGAGAGCTACTGGCCATTAAATTAGCACTTGAGGAATGGAGGCATCTGCTGGAGGGATCAAAATTTCCAGTTATTATTTACACCGATCACAAGAATCTCTCCTATCTCCAGTCTGCCCAACGGCTGAATCCTCGCCAGGCCAGGTGGTCTCTGTTCTTTGCCCAGTTTAATTTTGAAATTCACTTTCGCCCTGCCGATAAGAACATTAGGGCCGATGCTCTCTCTCGTTCCTCGGATGCCTCGGAAGTAGAGCTCTCTCCGCAACACATCATTCCTCCTGACTGCCTGATCTCCACTTCTCCAGCCTCCATCAGGCAAACTCCTCCAGGGAAGACCTTCGTCTCTCCACGCCAACGCCTCAGAATCCTCAAATGGGGTCACTCCTCCCATCTCGCAGGCCATGCGGGTATCAAGAAATCCGTACAACTCATCTCTCGTTTCTATTGGTGGCCGACTCTGGAAACGGATGTTGTTGATTTTGTGCGGGCCTGCACTGTCTGTGCCCGGGATAAGACTCCTCGCCAGAAGCCCGCTGGTCTTCTTCATCCTCTGCCTGTCCCCGAACAGCCTTGGTCTCTGATTGGTATGGACTTTATTACAGACTTACCCCCATCCCGTGGCAACACTGTTGTTTGGGTGGTCGTTGATCGATTTTTCAAGATGGCACATTTTATTCCTCTTCCTGGTCTTCCTTCAGCGCCTCAGTTGGCAAAACAATTTTTTGTACACATTTTTCGTCTTCACGGGTTGCCCACGCAGATCGTCTCGGATAGAGGCGTCCAATTCGTGTCAAAATTCTGGAGGGCTCTCTGTAAACAACTCAAGATTAAATTAAACTTTTCTTCTGCTTATCATCCTCAATCCAATGGGCAAGTAGAAAGAATTAACCAGGTCCTGGGTGATTATTTACGGCATTTTGTTTCCTCCCGCCAGGATGACTGGGCAGATCTTCTACCATGGGCCGAATTCTCGTATAACTTCAGAGTCTCTGAATCTTCTTCCAAATCCCCATTTTTCGTGGTGTACGGCCGTCACCCTCTTCCCCCCCTCCCTACTCCCTTGCCCTCTGGTTTGCCCGCTGTGGATGAAATAACTCGTGATCTTTCCACCATATGGAAAGAGACCCAAAATTCTCTCTTACAGGCTTCATCACGCATGAAGAAGTTTGCTGATAAGAAAAGAAGAGCTCCCCCCATTTTTTCTCCCGGAGACAAGGTATGGCTCTCCGCTAAATATGTCCGCTTCCGTGTTCCCAGCTACAAATTGGGACCACGCTATCTTGGTCCTTTCAAAATTTTGTGCCAGATTAATCCTGTCTCTTACAAACTTCTTCTTCCTCCTTCTCTTCGTATTCCTAATGCCTTTCATGTCTCTCTCCTTAAACCACTCATCATCAACCGTTTCTCTACCAAACTCATTTCTCCTACTCCTGTCTCCGGTTCTTCTGATATCTTCACCGTTAAGGAGATACTGGCCTCCAAAAAGGTCAGAGGTAAAACTTTTTTTTTAGTGGACTGGGAGGGCTGTGGTCCTGAAGAGAGATCCTGGGAACCTGAGGACAATATCCTAGATAAAAGTCTGGTCCTCAGGTTCTCAGGCTCTAAGAAGAGGGGGAGACCCAAGGGGGGGGGGGTACTGTTACGCCGAGCGCTCCGGGTCCCTGCTCCTCCCCGGAGCGCTCGCAACATCTTCGCTACGGCAGCGCCCCGGTCAGATCCACTGACCGGGTGCGCTGCGATACCGCTTCCAGCCGGGATGCGATTCGCGATGCGGGTGGCGCCCGCTCGCGATGCGCACCCCGGCTTCCGTACCTGACTCGCTCTCCCTCGTTCCTGTCCCGGCGCGCGCGGCCCCGCTCCCTAGGGCGCGCGCGCGCCGGGTCTCTGCGATTTAAAGGGCCACTGCGCCACTGATTGGCGCAGTGGTTCCAATTAGTGTTTTCACCTGTGCACTCCCTATGTATACCTCACTTCCCCTGCACTCCCTCGCCGGATCTTGTTGCCCTTGTGCCTAGTGAAAGCGTTCCCTTGTGTGTTCCTAGCCTGTGTTCCAGACCTCCTGCCGTTGCCCCTGACTACGATCCTTGCTGCCTGCCCCGACCTTCTGCTACGTCCGACCTTGCTTCTGTCTACTACCTTGTACCGCGCCTATCTTCAGCAGTCAGAGAGGTTGAGCCGTTGCTAGTGGATACGACCTGGTCACTACCGCCGCAGCAAGACCATCCCGCTTTGCGGCGGGCTCTGGTGAACACCAGTAGTGACTTAGAACTGGTCCACTAGCACGGTCCACGCCAATCCCTCTCTGGCACAGAGGATCCACCTCCTGCCAGCCGGCATCGTAACAATTGAACATTCCCAGCCTCTTTGTGTGGAGTGAGCTAGATCATTGTGTACCACAAAGCTCACCAAGCCTTTTTCAAGGCTCATACAAAAAAAATAAATCAGAACAAGCACTGAAGTGAGCAAAGCTGTAGTGTGGCAGACTTTTATGACAGCAATACATATGCAAAGCTCCATAAATGCAGCATAGCGCCTTTACTTACATTTACAGGGATTAATCGCGAAAAAAAACTGTATACTTAAAAGATATAGCAGACTAAAAGGCATGTGCAAGTAAAATGCATCAGCCTGATAAAGACATTGGCCCTCATTTACTAAGAGTGTCGGGTTTATCTCTGAGTGTTTCCTGATTTACCCTGTGTATTTTTCCCCTTGATTTACTAATGTGTCGCACAGGAAAAAAAAAATTGTGTCGCACGGGTTGGAAATTGTGTTGCAGGGTAATTTGTATATGTGCCCCCCACACAGCGCAATGACATGCCCCCATCAGCGCGTGTATATATAATATATATATATATATATGCCCCCCACACAGCTCTATCATATACCCCCCGCAGTGCATGTGTACATATATATATATATATATATATATATATATATCCCCCCCACATGGTGCTATTAAATACCCCCCACAGCACATGTGTACATATATATATATATATATCCCCCCCGCATAGCGCTATTATATACCCCCTGCAGTGCATGTGTACATATATATCCCCCCGCATAGCGCTATTTTATACCCCCCGCAGCGCATGTGTACATATGTATATATCCCCCCCGCATAGCACTATTATATACCCTCTGCAGTGCATGTGTACATATATATATCCCCCCGCATAGCGCTATTATATACCCCCTGCAGTGCATGTGTACATTTATATATATATATATATCCCCCCTGCATAGCGCTATTATATACCCCCTGCAGCGCATGTAGATATATATTATATATGCCCCGCACAGCACATCTATATACATATGCCTCTGAAGTGCTATGGCATATGTATATAGAAGCAAAGTGGGGACCAGACATATAGCGTTATCTGGTCCCCACTTCGCTACAATACATAATCCTTAGCAAACACCAGAGCTGCCCTATCGCCTCCCCCATCCCCGGTGTTATAATTACCTATTCCCGGGGCCCGGGGTCCGCGATCATTCTGGCTTCAGCGCTGTTGCTGTGCGCTGTCACTGTGCGCACTGACGAGTGACGTCCCCAACGCACATCGTGACATCACTGTCAGTGTGCACAGTGACAGTGCACAGCAACAGCGCTGAAGCCAGAATGATCGCGGACCCCGGGCCCCAGGAATAGGTAATTATAACACCGGGGATGGGGGAGGCGATGGGGCAGCTCTGGTGTTTGCTAAGGATTATGTATTGTAGCGAAGTGGGGACCAGATAACGCTATATGTCTGGTCCCCACTTCGCTTCTATATACATATGCCTCTGAAGCGCTATCATTGACAAGCAGCGGACCCCCAGATGTTGCAAAACTACAACGCCCAGACAGCCAACCGCTGTCCGTGCATGCTGGGAGTTGTAATTTTGCAACATCTGGAGGTCTGCAAGTTGGAGACCACTGCATTAGTCATTAATAGCGCTTCAGAGACATATGTATATAGATGCGCTGTGCGGGGCATATATAATATATCTACATGTGCTGCGGGGGGTATATATATATATATATATATATATATATATATATATATATATATATACACATGCGCTGCAGGGGGTATATAATAGCGCTATGTGGGGGGGATATATATATATCTGCATGCGCTGCGGGGGGTATATAATAGCGATATGCCGGGGGTGTATATATGTACACATGTGCTGCGGGGGGTATATAATAGCGATGTGCGGGGGATATATATATGTATACACATGCGCTGCTGGGGGTTTTATAATATCGCTGTGCGGGGGATATATATATATATATGTATACACATGTGCTGCGGGGGGTATATAATAGCGCTGTGCGGGGGATATATATATATATGTACACATGCGCTGCGGGGGGTATATAATAGCGCTATGCCGGGGCTATATATATATATATATATATATATATATATATATATATATATACAGTGGTCCCTCAACATATGATATTAATTGGTTCCAGGAGAACCATCATATGTTGAAACCATCATATGTCGAGTACATATGTCTATGTAAAAATGGTAATTGGTTCTGGGGCCTCGGAACCATTGTATGTTGAATACATATCTCTATGGGAAACTGCTAATTGGTTCTGGGATGACCATTGTATGTGGAGTGTATGGGGAGTGTTTAACAAACCAGGGTGCCTCCAGCTGTTGCACAACTACAACTCCCAGCATGCATGTACAGCCATTGACTGTCTGGGCATGCTGGGAGTTATAGTTTTGCAACAGCTGGAGGCACACTGATAGGGAACATTGATGTATGGGGTGTATAGTGTGTATATGTATTGTATGTGATGTGTGACATCGCATACAGTACTGTACAGTTCTTTAAATACCTTCAGTGGGGACAGAATGTCCTCCATTACCATCCTGCCGACTACAGCTCTATAGGAAAGGAAGGGGAGGGCAGCCAGCAGCTCATTGGATGCCTGCAGCAAGATGCTGCAGGCTATTGGCTATGGCTGCACTGGGGGGCGGGGCTTACACGGAGCTCACAGTGGAAGCCTGTATGAGTTAGCAGGACAGCGTGTGAGTAACAGGAGGCAGAACGGGGCACACGGGGACATTATACAACTGTCTGTCAGTTGCTGAAGTTGTCAGCGCTGTCAGATAGCTGTTTGTACGATGGCCCCGACACACAGCAGCATCATATGTCGAGGCTGCCTTCAACATACGATGGGCTCTGAGAGGCAATCATATGTTGAAATGATCATATGTCGGGGCCATCATAAGTCGGGGGGGGTCACTGTATATGTATACATATGCGCTGCGGGTGGTATATATATATATATATATATATATATATATATATATATATATATATATGTATACACATGCGCTGCGGGGGGTATATATATATATATGTATACAAATGTGCTGCGGGGGGTATGTAATAGCGCTGTGCGGGGGATATATATATATATATATATATATATGTATGTACACATGCGCTGCGGCGGGAGACAAGACATATGGCGAAGCAGGGGGCAAGATATATAGAAGCTGTGGGGACATATACAAAACCCCCAGCGATTCTATATATCTTTCCCCACCGCAGCTCGCTGGGATCCCTGAATGGCTCTTCGGTACCGGCCATTCAGGGATCCCAGCAGGGAATTTGAAAATGAAAGTAAAATACATCGTACATCGCTGGGGAGCGGACCACGCCGCCCGCTCCCCTGCTTCATAACTTTTGATCGGATCGGGTCTCAGAAGTGAGACCCGATGTGATCAACCCCTTAGCCCCTGTACTATTACCCCCAACATGGAACAGACCCTGCTCAATGATGGGGGTAGGCTTCACTTGGTTTTCAGTAGTTTGCCGACAGCTAATTCACAGTTTTTCCTCATACTCCGAGTGTTATTTTCTGTTTTGTCGGGAACACGCCCCTTTTTGTGATAACCACGCCCATTTTGACGGGTTTGAAAAACACTCGGAGTGATGATATCTTTTGTCGGGTTGTGCGACCAAATTTGTGTCGCATGGGCTATGCAACACAAATTTGGTCGCACAACCCGACAAAAATAGTCGGGTTGACATAAGTGAATGAGGGCTAATGTGCATTTAGATCTCTTATTCTATTAAACACATATTATGTCTTCCTAATTGCTCAGGGCTGTCTTCTTCACGTGCCAGACTTAAAACCGGTTGTTCCTCCCAAAAAGAGATAACTTTTGGGACCCTTGAAAATAATCCATGCTATCTTCTTCACTTGGCAAACTAAAACAATGTTTCTCCTCCCAAAAACGCATCATTTTGTTACATTTCTAATTTAAATCCCCATAAGCTCGAATTTAGCAATTTGTTTTTCAAAATTTATAAACTTAATTAAAAAAAAATTTCTTCTATTACATAGTAAAATAGTTCATAAGGTTGAAAAAAGAAAACAGAGTCCATTGAGTTCAACTTATATCCTAATGAGTCCCTACTGTGTGGATCCAGAGGAAGGAAAATGTGTAGGAAAGGTCAGGATGAAATCCGATCAGCGTATAAGGATCTCAGTGATGAAAACATTGATCTTTATTAACTGTTCCTATTTATTATATTTTTTTTAAAATCTTTTCTAGATTTTCAATGTCAATAAAGGTCTCAAAACAACAGAATTGGATCTTCTTGAGGTACGATGAGTTCAGATTGTGATGTTCATGTTCTACCAGAGTAATGTGCCGGATCAGGAGAAGGTTCTGTCCACACTGAGGTCCTGGGTTCTCTTTACATAACAGATAGGACAGAACGGTTTATCTATTGTACAGGGGGGGGGGGCATTTCTATGGATACACCTTATATACACCCTATATACTCTATACAGTGCGCCATTTCTATGGATACACCTTATATACACCCTATATACTCTATACAGTGCACCATTTCTATGGATACACCTTATATACACCCTATATACTCTATACAGTGCGCCATTTCTATGGATACACCTTATATACACCCTATATACTCTATACAGTGCGCCATTTCTATGGATACACCTTATATACACTCTATATACTCTATACAGTGCGCCATTTCTATGGATACACCTTATATACACCCTATATACTCTATACAGTGCGCCATTTCTATGGATACACCTTATATACACCCTATATACTCTATACAGTGCGCCATTTCTATGGATACACCTTATATACACCCTATATACTCTATACAGTGCATCATTTCTATGGATACACCTTATGTACACCCTACATACTCTATACAGTGCGCCATTTCTATGGATACACCTTATATACACCCTATATACTCTATACAGTGCGCCATTTCTATGGATACACCTTATATACACCCTATATACTCTATACAGTGCGCCATTTCTATGGATACACCTTATATACACCCTATATACTCTATACAGTGCGCCATTTCTATGGATACACCTTATATACACCCTATATACTCTATACAGTGCGCCATTTCTATGGATACACCTTATGTACACCCTATATACTTTATACAGTGCGCCATTTCTATGGATACACCTTATATACACCCTATATACTCTATACAGTGCGCCATTTCTATGGATACACCTTATATACACCCTATATACTCTATACAGTGCGCCATTTCTATGGATACACCTTATGTACACCCTATATACTGTATACAGTGCGCCATTTCTATGTATACACCTTATATACACCCTATATACTCTATACAGTGCACCATTTCTATGGATACACCTTATATACACCCTATATACTCTATACAGTGCGCCATTTCTATGGATACACCTTATATACACCCTATATACTCTATACAGTGCGCCATTTCTATGGATACACCTTATATACACCCTATATACTCTATACAGTGCACCATTTCTATGGATACACCTTATATACACCCTATAAACTCTATACAGTGCGCCATTTCTATGGATACACCTTATATACACCCTATATACTCTATACAGTGCACCATTTTTATGGATACACCCTATATACTCTATAGAGTGCGACATTTCTATGGATACACCTTATATACACCCTATATACTCTATACAGTGCACCATTTCTATGGATACACCTTATATACACCCTATATACTCTATACAGTGCGCCATTTCTATGGATACACCTTATATACACCCTATATACTCTATACAGTGCGCCATTTCTATGGATACACCTTATATACACCCTATATACTCTATACAGTGCACCATTTCTATGGATACACCTTATATACACCCTATATACTCTATACAGTGCACCATTTCTATGGATACACCTTATATACACCCTTTATACTCTATACAGTGCGCCATTTCTATGGATACACCTTATATACACCCTATATACTCTATACAGTGCGCCATTTCTATGGATACACCTTATATACACCCTATATACTCTATACAGTGCGCCATTTCTATGGATACACCTTATATACACTCTTTATACTCTATACAGTGCGCCATTTCTATGTATACACCTTATATACACCCTATATACTCTATACAGTGCGCCATTTCTATGGATACACCTTATATACACCCTATATACTCTATACAGTGCGCCATTTCTATGGATACACCTTATATACACCCTATATACTCTATACAGTGCGCCATTTCTATGGATACACCTTATATACACCCTATATACTCTATACAGTGCGCCATTTCATTCGGGCACACCTTATATACACCCTATATACTCTATACAGTGCGCCATTTCTATGGATACACCTTATATACACCCTATATACTCTATAGAGTGCGCCATTTCTATGGATACACCTTATATATACCCTATATACTCTATACAGTGCGCCATTTCTATGGATACATTTTATATACACCCTATATACTCTATACAGTGCGCCATTTCTATGGATACACCTTATATACACCCTATATACTCTATACAGTGCGCCATTTCTATGGATAATCCTTATATACACCCTATATACTCTATACAGTGCGCCATTTCTATGGATACACCTTATATACACCCTATATACTCTATACAGTGCGCCATTTCTATGGATACACCTTATATACACCCTATATACTCTATACAGTGCGCCATTTCTATGGATACACCTTATATACACCCTATATACTCTATACAGTGCACCATTTCTATGGATACACCTTATATACACCCTATATACTCTATACAGTGCGCCATTTCTATGGATACACCTTATATACACCCTATATACTCTATACAGTGCGCCATTTCTATGGATACACCTTATATATACCCTATATACTCTATACAGTGCACCATTTCTATGGATACACCTTATATACACCCTATATACTCTATACAGTGCGCCATTTCTATGGATACACCTTATATACACCCTATATACTCTATACAGTGCGCCATTTCTATGGATACACCTTATATACACCCTATATACTCTATACAGTGCGCCATTTCTATGGATACACCTTATATACACCCTATGTACTCTATACAGTGCGCCATTTCTATGGATACACCTTATATACACCCTATATACTCTATACAGTGCAACATTTCTATGGATACACCTTATATACTCTATACAGTGCGCCATTTCTATAGATACACCTTATATACACCCTATATACTTTATACAGTGCGCCATTTCTATGGATACACCTTATATACACCCTATATACTCTATACAGTGCGCCATTTCTATGGATACACCTTATATACACCCTATATACTCTATACAGTGCGCGCCATTTCTATGGATACACCTTATATACACCCTATATACTCTATACAGTGCACCATTTCTATGGATACACCTTATATACACCCTATATACTCTATACAGTGCGCCATTTCTATGGATACACCTTATATACACTCTATATACTCTATACAGTGCGCCATTTCTATGGATACACCTTATATACACCCTATATACTCTATACAGTGCGCCATTTCTATGGATACACCTTATATACACCCTATATACTCTATACAGTGCGCCATTTCTATGGATACACCTTATGTACACCCTATATACTTTATACAGTGCGCCATTTCTATGGATACACCTTATATACACCCTATATACTCTATACAGTGCATCATTTCTATGGATACACCTTATGTACACCCTACATACTCTATACAGTGCGCCATTTCTATGGATACACCTTATATACACCCTATATACTCTATACAGTGCGCCATTTCTATGGATACACCTTATATACACCCTATATACTCTATACAGTGCGCCATTTCTATGGATACACCTTATATACACCCTATATACTCTATACAGTGCGCCATTTCTATGTATATACCTTATATACACCCTATATACTCTATACAGTGCGCCATTTCTATGGATACACCTTATGTACACCCTATATACTTTATACAGTGCGCCATTTCTATGGATACACCTTATGTACACCCTATATACTCTATACAGTGCGCCATTTCTATGGATACACCTTATGTACACCCTATATACTGTATACAGTGCGCCATTTCTATGTATACACCTTATATACACCCTATATACTCTATACAGTGCACCATTTCTATGGATACACCTTATATACACCCTATATACTCTATACAGTGCGCCATTTCTATGGATACACCTTATATACACCCTATATACTCTATACAGTGCACCATTTCTATGGATACACCTTATATACACCCTATATACTCTATACAGTGCACCATTTCTATGGATACACCTTATATATACCCTAAAAACTCTATACAGTGCGCCATTTCTATGGATACACCTTATATACACCCTATATACTCTATACAGTGCACCATTTTTATGGATACACCCTATATACTCTATACAGTGCGACATTTCTATGGATACACCTTATATACACCCTATATACTCTATACAGTGCACCATTTCTATGGATACACCTTATATACACCCTATATACTCTATACAGTGCGCCATTTCTATGGATACACCTTATATACACCCTACATACTCTATACAGTGCGCCATTTCTATGGATACACCTTATATACACCCTATATACTCTATACAGTGCACCATTTCTATGGATACACCTTATATACACCCTATATACTCTATACAGTGCACCATTTCTATGGATACACCTTATATACACCCTATATACTCTATACAGTGCGCCATTTCTATGTATACACCTTATATACACCCTATATACTCTATACAGTGCGCCATTTCTATGGATACACCTTATATACACCCTATATACTCTATACAGTGCGCCATTTCTATGGATACACCTTATATACACCCTATATACTCTATACAGTGCGCCATTTCTATGTATACACCTATATACACCCTATATACTCTATACAGTGCACCATTTCTATGGATACACCTTATATACACCCTTTATACTCTATACAGTGCGCCATTTCTATGGATACACCTTATATACACCCTATATACTCTATACAGTGCACCATTTCTATGGATACACCTTATATACACCCTATATACTCTATACAGTGCGCCATTTCTATGGATACACCTTATATACACTCTTTATACTCTATACAGTGCGCCATTTCTATGTATACACCTTATATACACCCTATATACTCTATACAGTGCGCCATTTCTATGGATACACCTTATATACACCCTATATACTCTATACAGTGCGCCATTTCTATGGATACACCTTATATACACCCTATATACTCTATACAGTGCGCCATTTCTATGGATACACCTTATATACACCCTATATACTCTATACAGTGCGCCATTTCTATGGGCACACCTTATATGCACCCTATATACTCTATACAGTGCGCCATTTCTATGGATACACCTTATATACACCCTATATACTCTATACAGTGCGCCATTTCTATGGATACACCTTATATACACCCTATATACTCTATACAGTGCGCCATTTCTATGGATACACCTTATATACACCCTATATACTCTATACAGTGCGCCATTTCTATGGATACACCTTATATACACCCTATATACTCTATACAGTGCGCCATTTCTATGGATACACCTTATATACACCCTTTATACTCTATACAGTGCGCCATTTCTATGTATACACCTTATATATACCCTATAAACTCTATACAGTGCGCCATTTCTATGGATACACCTTATATACACCCTATATACTCTATACAGTGCACCATTTCTATGGATTCACCTTATATACACCCTATATACTCTATACAGGGTGCACCATTTCTATGGATACACCTTATATACACCCTATATACTCTATAGAGTGCGCCATTTCTATGGATACACCTTATATACACCCTATATGCTCTATACAGTGCGCCATTTCTATGGATACACCTTATATACACTCTATATACTCTATACAGTGCGCCATTTCTATGGATACACCTTATATACACCCTATATACTCTATACAGTGGGCCATTTCTATGGATACACCTTATATACACCCTATATACTCTATACAGTGCGCCATTTCTATGGATACACCTTATATACACCCTATATACTCTATACAGTGCGCCATTTCTATGGATACACCTTATATACACCCTATATACTCTATACAGTGTGCCATTTCTATGGATACACCTTATATACACCCTATATACTCTATACAGTGCGCCATTTCTATGGATACACCTTATATACACCCTATATACTCTATACAGTGCGCCATTTCTATGGATACACCTTATATACACCCTATATACTCTATACAGGGTGCACCATTTCTATGGATACACCTTATATACACCCTATATACTCTATACAGGGTGCGCCATTTCTATGGATACACCTTATATACACCCTATATACACTATACAGTGCGCCGTTTATATGGATACATCTTAATAAAATGGGAATGGTTGGTGATAACTTCCTGTTTGTGGCACATTAGTATATGTGAGGGAGGAACTTTTCAAGATGGGTAGTGACCATGGCGGCCATTTTGATGTTGGCCATTTTGAATCCACCGTTTGTTTCTTTAATAGGAAGAGGGTCATGTGACACATCAAACTAATTGGGAATTTCACAAGAAAAACAATGATGTTCTTGATTTTACTGTAACTTTATTCTTTCATGAATTATTTACAAGTTTCTGACCACTTATAAAATGTGTTCAATGTGCTGCCCATTGTGTTGGATTGTCAATGCAACCCTCTTCTCTATATACTGCTATATACTACTATATACACCGCAGGAGAAATGCTAGCACAGGCCTCCAGTATCTGTATACGCTGCTATATACTACTATATACACCGCAGGAGAAATGCTAGCACAGGCTTCCAGTATCCGTATACACTCCTATATACTACTATATACACCGCAGGAGAAATGCTAGCACAGGCTTCCAGTATCCATATACACTGCTACATACTACTATATACACCGCAGGAGAAATGCTAGCACAGGCTTCCAGTATCCGTATACACTGCTATATACTACTATATACACCGCAGGAGAAATGATAGCACAGGCCTCTAGTATGCGTATACACTGCTATATACTACTATATACACCACAGGAGAAATGCTAGCACAGGCTTCCAGTATCCGTATACACTGCTATATACTACTATATACACCGCATGAGAAATGCTAGCACAGGCCTCCAGTATCTGTATACACTGCTATATACTACTATATACACCGCAGGAGAAATGCTAGCACAGGCTTCCAGTATCCGTATACACTGCTATATACTACTATATACACCGCAGGAGAAATGCTAGCACAGGCTTCCAGTATCCGTATACACTGCTATATACTACTATATACACCGCAGGAGAAATGATAGCACAGGCTTCCAGTATCTGTATACACTGCTATATACTGCTATATACACCGCAGGAGAAATGCTAGCACAGGCTTCCAGTATCTGTATACACTGCTATATACTACTATTTACACCGCAGGAGAAATGCTAGCACAGGCTTCCAGTATCCGTATACACTGCTATATACTACATACACCGCAGGAGAAATACTAGCACAGGCTTCCAGTATCTGTATACACTGCTATATACTACTATATACACCGCAGGAGAAATACTAGCACAGGCTTCCAGTATCTGTATACACTGCTATATACTACTATATACACCACAGGATAAATGCTAGCACAGGCTTCCAGTATCCGTATACACTGCTATATACTACTATATTCACCGCAGGAGAAATGCCTGCACAGGCTTCCAGTATCCGTATACACTGCTATATACTACTATATACACCGCAGGAGAAATTCCTGCACAGGCTTCCAGTATCCGTATACACTGCTATATACTACTATATACAGTGCAGGAGAAATGCCTGCACAGGCTTCCAGTATCCGTATACACTGCTATATACTACTATATACACCGCAGGAGAAATGCTAGCACAGGTTTCCAGTATCCGTATACACTGCTATATACTACTATATACACCGCAGGAGAAATGCCTGCACAGGCTTCCAGTATCCGTATACACTGCTATATACTACTATATACACTGCAGGAAAAATGTCTGCACAGGCTTCCAGTATCCGTATACACTGCTATATACTACTATATACACCGCAGGAGAAATGCTAGCACAGGCTTCTAGTATCCGTATACACTGCTATATACTACTATATACATCGCAGGAGAAATGCTAGCACAGGCTTCCAGTATCCGTATACACTGCTATATACTACTATATACACCGCAGGAGAAATGTTAGCACAGGCTTCCGGTATCCGTATACACTGCTATATACTACTATATACACCGCAGGAGAAATGCTAGCACAGGCTTCTAGTATCCGTATACACTGCTATATACTACTATATACACCGCAGGAGAAATGCCAGCACAGGCTTCCAGTATTTGTATACACTGCTATATACTACTATATACACCGCAGGAGAAATGCTAGCACAGGCTTCCAGTATCCGTATACACTGCTATATACTACTTTCCTCTTCGTCCCCTACGGCAGCACAGAAGGGATATTCCGGTCTCCTGACTTCCCACTAGGACCGCCCATCTAGATTAACATAATTAATTATTTAATTGATTCCTACCCTTAGTCCTATATACAGACCCTGCATACAATCCACCATGTGTTTTTTTTGGTCCTACTTCCAAAATTGAAGTTCACCATTAGGTTGCCCATTTTGGATTCAGCCTTGCGGGGTTCTTGGCTGCAACTATTATGTGAGTATGTGCCAGTGCGGGGTCCTGGCTTCCCTGCTGTCCTTAAGCCGGTGCGGGGTCCTGGCATGCCGTTCGGACAGCAGGAGGTGCGGCTGGTGCGGGGTCCCAGCTTTATACCAGCACCATCATCCCTTCTACTATGGCCGGTGCGGGGTCCTGGCAGTGTGATGTGGCTGGTATGACTACACGGCAAAGAAAACTATGGAACCAGTGCGGGGTCCTGGTAATTAGTTTTCTATTATATGTTATGCTGAATGTCCAGCTAGACGGCTCAGTGTAAGTATGAAAGAGTTTTTCTTACTTGTATCCTGTCTGTGCGCTCATCTATGCACTCGCTTCCAGCGGTGCCTGCTGTTGCGAATCGGAGCGCGCTTGTCGGCCTCTGCCGTGTCCCGTCTTGTGCGCATGCGCCGCTGTGCCGTATCTTCGGGCGCATCGGCGCGCGCTCGGCTGTGATGTGTCTTGTGGGTGCGCGCTGCCAGCTGTTAGCATCTATGTACAGCTGCAGCGGCGCGCATTGCTGACGTCAGCCAGTGCTGGCACAGTAGGGGGCCGGCGGGGGAATGCTTATCAGCCCGGGAGTCTGGCGTTGTTCAGCCACATTGCTGGGCAGCCGGGCTCTTGGACTAATAAGGTACTGTACTTTCTTCCTGCGGGTCCCTGTAGTCAGTAACACTTACACTACACTACATTGAGTTCTCCTTCCTCTGTTTCAGATGTCTTCTGATTCGGCAAGGAAGAAGAGATCCAAGTCTAAACATAGATGCTGTATAAATTGCAGTGAACCTTTACCTGACTCATACCCATTTGATGATTGTGACTTTTGTTCCAAAAGTGGAAAGTCAGAAATTCCAATATCTAATAAAACCAAACGCTGTATCAGCTGTTTACATTATCTGCAGGAGGAATGGCCATCTAACATATGTGAGGCATGTTCACCCCCTGATAAATCAGGTTTTGAGTATGAGGCTAGAAACTTCTTTAGCTGGATGCGTAAGCGTATGTCAGATTCTGGGCCCGCAAGAAGTATATATATAAAAAAGAAAAAGCTGCTTCCTCATCATCTGATTCGGAATCAAACCATACTATGAAGAGAAATAAAAAAGGGGTCAAAAAATTGTCGTCATCATCCTCCGAGAGCACTTCTGAACCGTCGCACAAAAAGAGAAGGAGGCAGTCTAGGAAACAATTATCTTCCGACTCGGATAGTTCTCCTGGTCCATCTCATAAAAAGAAAAAGAGACATTCTAAAAGACAGTCATCTTCTTCTGACTCCTCTGACTCTTCCTCCGAGTCGGATGAAGTTGCAGAAGACTATTACCTGTTTAATGCAAATGCTGCAGAAAAACTGATTAAGAAAGTTAAGAAAAGCATGGAGTCAGCTAAGAGTGATCGACCTGCGCAAGATAAGGAAAGTCTATTTTACTTTCCTAAGAGAAAGTCTACTGTCTTGCCAGGTCATCACATTTTGCAGAGTATTATGCAAAAAGAGTGGAAGAAGCCGGATAAGCGTCTGGATATGGGATCAAGATTCAAAAAGGTGTACAGGCTAGACCCGTCTGTATCAGAAGAGTGGGAGCAGCCGGGAAGAGTAGATTCAGCGGTAGCCCGAGTATCAAAGAATGCCTTCTACCCTGCAGATGACGCGGTATTACTAAAGGATGCCATGGACAAAAAGGCAGACACCATGCTGAAAAGAGTGCATGGAAATATGTCAGCTTTAAACAAAGCAGCCTTATCAACGGTACCTGTGTCAAGAGCTATGAGACTTTGGCTAACCCATTTTTCGCAGGATCTGCAGACAGGCAGCTCTAAACGACGACTTAAAGGAAAACTTTCTTCTCTAAAAGCCGCTGCCGAATTCATGTGTGATTTTTCCCTGGACGTTCTTAAGATCGCTTCTAAGTCCATGGCGGTAGCTAATTCTGCCCGTAGGGCAGTTTGGCTAAGGCCATGGTCGGGAGACACTTCTACAAAATCTAATTTTTGTGCGTTCCCCTTTGAACCTGGCAGGTTGGTGGGAAAACATCTGGATAGAGTTTTGAAGGAAAATAAAAAGGATAAGGTGTTGTATTTACCACGGTCCTTTCGCAAACCCTTTAAGACGAATCGCCCCCAGAAAGCAAAGAACAGCTTTAGGAAGCGTACTTATCCAGAGAGACCGAACAGATTTCAGCCAAGATACCAGAACAAAGGGAAAAAGAATACCAATCCACTCCCAAACCAAAAAACAGAGTTCTGACGCCAGGATTGGGGAACCGGTAGGTGCAAGACTCTTAAAGTTTGCGCATGTATGGGAGAAAATAACCTCAGATGTGTGGGTAATGCAAATCATTCGCGAAGGTTATACTCTCGAATTTCAGCATCTCCCCAGGGACAGATTTCTACTAAATTCAGGACAAGACCAGCGAGTGCTTTCTCTCCTAACAGAATTCCTGGAAAAAGAGGCTCTCGAACCGGTTCCAAAAGAAGAAGAATTCAGAGGAGTTTACTCTCGTGTTTTTCCTGTGCCCAAACCAGATGGAAAATGGCGATTAATTATCGATCTCAGGTATCTGAACAAGCACTTACGAAAAATAAAGTTCAGGATGGACACCATCAGATCGGTATACGGGTTGGTGCAACAAGGAGAAGTGATGGCATCACTAGATTTAAAGGATGCCTATCTACACATCCCCATTGCATCACAAGACAGAAAATTCCTCAGGCTTGCTATTGCCTCAAAAGAAGGGTTTCGTCATTTCCAGTTTCGGGCTCTGCCATTCGGCCTTTCCCCTGCACCCCGAATTTTCACAAAAGTGGTAGTGGTCCTAGTAGCAGCCCTACGTCTGCAGACCATCAGGATCGTGCCATACCTGGACGACTGGTTAGTTGTTGCCACAACACCAGAAATATTAAGAATTCACATCCAGACTTGTATCCAGTTACTACAAAATGTAGGGTTCATTGTGAACTACCAAAAATCGGAGTTAACACCCTCAAGTCAAATGCAGTTTTTAGGACTCACCGTGGATCTCGAGAGAATTAAGATTTTCTTGCCCTCAACAAAAATTGTTCAGATAAGAGAAGCAATTCAGCAGGTATACAGAAATCCATCTATACCATTGAGGAGAGCAATGAGCGTGTTGGGACTTTTGACGGCAACAATAGAAGCTGTGCCGTGGGCAAGAGCCCATTTCAGGGAGCTTCAACTGGAGATTCTCTCCCACAATCCTCAATTCAAGTCTCTGGATTCTATAATAACAATTTCCCTGAAGGTTCGTCACAGTTTACTTTGGTGGACCAAGAAGGCAAATCTGAATTCAGGCAAGAGATTCATCAACAACGAGCATGTACTAATTACTATGGATGCATCTGCTTCAGGTTGGGGTGCCCATTCAGGGAATACCTGGATTCAAGGAGTTTGGAACCCATCAGTGATGAAGAGATCCTCAAATTTCAAAGAGCTAAAGGCCATTCAGATGGCCCTCCTCCACTACGAGTGCTCTGTCTCCAGAAGGTCTGTGCTCTTGCAGACAGACAACATCGCCGCAGCCTACTACATAAACAAGCAGGGCGGAACCCGATGTCGGTCTCTTCAACAGTTGTGTGCACAGATTATGACCTGGGCAGAAGATGTAGTGATAGATCTCCATGCTGTACACATAAAGGGCTGCCTGAATATCCAAGCGGATCTTCTAAGTCGAGAGACTCTACAGTCGGGGGAGTGGTCATTAAATCCAAGATATTTCCAGATGTTGACAGACAGGTGGGGGATTCCAGAAATAGATTTAATGGCAACTCGGAGGAATCACAAGTTGGAGAAGTTCGGTTCATTAATCAAGTACGATCAACCGGACGTATTAGACGCTTTTTCTATACCTTGGAAGAACAGATTTGTCTACCTGTACCCTCCACTTCCGGTGTTGCCGAAGGTCTTGAGCAAAATCCTTTTGGAGTCTCCCAAGGTCATTCTAATAGCACCATTTTGGCCACGTCGAGCTTGGCTACCAACAATTTTGCAGCTGTCCGAAGGGAGATATTGGAAGTTGCCACCAGTCCCGGACCTTCTTCTACAGAAAACATTCTGTCACCCTCATCCGGAACGATTGCATCTAACGGCTTGGTTACTGAAGGGGAAAGGCTAAAACTTTTGGGACTATCGGATAATGTAGTAAAGACTCTACTGGCCTCTAGAAAGTCTTCAACTAACTTTATTCATTCTAGACTGTGGAGAAAATTTCAAGCATGGCTTACAGCATCTAATCTGCAACTATCTTTGTCTGCAGTCCTCCAATTTCTTCAGTCAGGATGTGATAAAGGACTTAAAGCAAATACCTTGAGGGTACACTTAACAGCAATAAATGCTATGACAGAGGGAAAGTTTAATAATCAGCCTCTTATTGTAAGATTTTTCAAGGTTTTAAGAAATCTCAACCCATCTGTTCGTCCGCCGGTAGCCTCCTGGGATTTGTGTCTGGTGCTAAATGCACTTACATTACCACCATTTGAACCAATTGAAGAAATAGAATTTAAGTGGTTATCTATGAAAGTTCTGTTTCTCGTGGCAGTAACCTCTGCCAAAAGACTTGGAGAGATGCAAGCACTTTCATCCCGGGAACCATACCTAAAAATTCTACCAGATGGTGTGAGACTGAGAACAATGCCCTCATTTGTTCCGAAAGTACCCTCTACGGCTAATGTGAATAGGGAATCTTTTTTACCGAATTTTTACCCCAATCCGGATTCAGAAGAAGAGTTGCGATATCACACATTAGATGTAAAGCGGGGTTTATTGTGTTACCTTCATCGTGTGCAAGAATTTCGTAGAGATGAAAATCTATTTATTATAACAACCGGAGCTAAGAAAGGTCTAAAAGCATCTAAAGACACGTTGGCACGATGGATCCGTACTACCATCATAGAAGCCTACACTATCCAAGGGAAGGATCCTCCTCATCCTCTTAGAGCGCACTCCACTCGCTCAACCTCAACATCTTGGGCTGAAAGGGAGCAGGTGTCCTTGACAGAGATTTGTAATGCTGCGTCCTGGTCGACGACATCTACCTTCGCAAGACATTATCGGCTGGATCTCCAGTCCAAGAGCCCAGCCTTCAGCACCGGGGTCTTGTCCGCTGTGCATAAATAATGCCCCCCCTTTTTTGTCTATGTTAAATCCCTTCTGTGCTGCCGTAGGGGACGAAGAGGAAAGTTGGTATTTATACTTACCGTAATTATACTTTCCTCGAGTCCCCAAAGACAGCACAATACCCACCCAATAAAGTTTGTTTTTGCATCAGTCAGTCTATTTTATTACACATGGTGGATTGTATGCGGGGTCTGTATATAGGACTAAGGGTAGGAATCAATTAAATAATTAGTTATGTTAATCTAGATGGGCGGTCCTAGTGGGAGGTCAGGAGACCGGAATATCCCTTCTGTGCTGCCTTCAGGGACTCGAGGAAAGTATAATTACGGTAAGTATAAATACCAACTATATACACCGCAGGAGAAATGCTAGCACAGGCTTCCAATATCCGTATACACTGCTATATACTACTATATACCCCGCAGGAGAAATGCTAGTACAGGCTTCCAGTATCCGTATACACTGCTATATACTACTATATACACTGCAGGAGAAATGCTAGCACAGGCTTCCAGTATCCGTATACACTGCTATATACTACTATATACACCACAGGAGAAATG
Source organism: Hyla sarda (assembly GCF_029499605.1). Classification (NCBI taxonomy): domain Eukaryota; kingdom Metazoa; phylum Chordata; class Amphibia; order Anura; family Hylidae; genus Hyla; species Hyla sarda. Next base: position 230,825,311 of record NC_079196.1, read on the forward strand.
CTAGCACAGGCTTCCAGTATCCGTATACACTGCTATATACTACTATATACACCGCAGGAGAAATGCTAGCACAGGCTTCCAGTATACACTGCTATATACTACTATCGACACCGCAGGAGAAATGCTAGCACAGGCTTCCAGTATCCGGAGTTTCAGGTGCTGCACATCTCGTATCTTCACAACAAAGACAATTGTCTTCAGATGACCCCAAAGATAAAAGTCTAAGGGGGTCAGATCGGGAGACCTTGGGGGCCATTCAACTGGATATGCAAATTCTACATGATGATGTGTTTCCCTCTTTATGCACTGAAGCTGCACGTTCCCTGAGTTTTTCCAGCAAAATGGTGACCACCACATTATGGGTGCCAGGTCCGAGCATTCCTAGATGAACAGTTTCCTGGAAAGTGGATTGGTCATCGTGGGCCAGTTGAATGGCCCCCAAGGTCTCCCGATCTGACCCCCTTAGACTTTTATCTTTGGGGTCATCTGAAGGCAATTGTCTATGCTGTGAAGATACAAGATGTGCAGCACCTGAAACTATGGATACTGGAAGCCTGTGCTAGCATTTCTCCTGCGGTGTATATAGTAGTATATAGCAGTGTATACGGATACTGGAAGCCTGTGCTAGCATTTCTCCTGCGGTGTATATAGTAGTATATAGCAGTGTATACGGATACTGGAAGCCTGTGCTGGCATTTCTCCTGCGGTGTATATAGTAGTATATAGCAGTGTATACAGATATTGGAAGCCTGTGCTAGCATTTGTCCTGCGGTGTATATAGTAGTATATAGCAGTGTATACAGATACTGGAAGCCTGTTCTGGCATTTCTCCTGCGGTGTATATAGGAGTATATAGCAGTATCCATAGAAATGGCGCACTGTATAGAGTTTATAGGGTGTATAAAAGGTGAATCCATAGAAATGGCGCACTGTATAGAGTATATAGGGTGTATATAAGTTGTATCCATAGAAATGGCGCACTGTATAGAGTATATAGGGTGTATATAAGGTGTATCCATAGAAATGGCGCACTGCATAGAGTATATAGGGTGTATATAAGGTGTATCCATAGAAATGGCGCACTGTATAGAGTATATAGGGTGTATATAAGGTGTATCCATAGAAATGGCGCACTGTATAGAGTATATAGGGTGTATATAAGGTGTATTCATAGAAATGGTGCACTGTATAGAGTATATAGGGTGTATATAAGGTGTATTCATAGAAATGGTGCGCACTGTTTAGAGTATATAGAGTGTATATAAGGTGTATCCATAGAAATGGCGCACCCTGTATAGAGTATATAGGGTGTATATAAGGTGTATCCATAGAAATGGCGCACTGTATAGAGTATATAGGGTGTATATAAGGTGTATACATAGAAATGGCGCACTGTATAGAGTATATAGGGTGTATATAAGGTGTATCCATAGAAATGGCGCACTCTGTATAGAGTATATAGGGTGTATATAAGGTTTTTCCATAGAAATGGTGCACTGTATAGAGTATATAGGGTGTATATAAGGTGTATCCATAGAAATGGCGCGCACTGTATAGAGTATATAGGGTGTATATAAGGTGTATCCATAGAAATGGCGCACTGTATAGAGTATATAGGGTGTATATAAGGTGTATCCATAGAAATGGCGCACTGTATAGAGTATATAGGGTGTATATAAGGTGTATCCATAGAAATGGTGCACTGTATAGAGTATATAGGGTGTATATAAGGTGTATCCATAGAAATGGCGCACTGTATAGAGTATATAGGGTGTATATAAGGTATATTCATAGAAATGGCGCACTGTATAGAGTATATAGGGTGTATATAAGGTTTATCCATAGAAATGGTGCACTGTATAGAGTATATAGGGTGTATATAAGGTGTATCCATAGAAATGGCGCACTGTATAGAGTATATAGGGTGTATATAAGGTGTATCCATAGAAATGGTGCACCATGTATAGAGTATATAGGGTGTATATATAAGGTGTATCCATAGAAATGGCGCACTGTATAGAGTATATAGGGTGTATATAAGTTGTATCCATAGAAATGGCGCACTGTATAGAGTATATAGGGTGTATATAAGGTGTATCCATAGAAATGGTGCACTGTATAGAGTATATAGGGTGTATATAAGGTGTATCCATAGAAATGGCGCACTATATAGAGTATATAGGGTGTATATAAGGTGTATCCATAGAAATGGCGCACTGTATAGAGTATATAGGGTGTATATACGGTGTATCCATAGAAATGGCGCACTGTATAGAGTATATAGGGTGTATATAAGGTGTATCCATAGAAATGGCGCACTGTATAGAGTATATAGGGTGTATATAAGGTGTATCCATAGAAATGGCGCACTGTATAGAGTATATAGGGTGTATATAAGGTGTATCCATAGAAATGGCGCACTGTATAGAGTATATAGGGTGTATATAAGGTGTATCCATAGAAATGGTGCACTGTATAGAGTATATAGGGTGTATATAAGGTGTATCCATAGAAATGGCGCGCACTGTATAGAGTATATAGGGTGTATATAAGGTGTATCCATAGAAATGGCGCGCACTGTATAGAGTATATAGGGTGTATATAAGGTGTATCCATAGAAATGGCGCACTGTATAGAGTATATAGGGTGTATATAAGGTGTATCCATAGAAATGGCGCACTGTATAGAGTATATAGGGTGTATATAAGGTGTATCCATAGAAATGGTGCACTGTATAGAGTATATAGGGTATATATAAGGTGTATCCATAGAAATGGCGCACTGTATAACAGATTCTAATCGTTCTATGGACACTCTCCTTCAGGAGATAAAACTTTACTTGGAAATTGAATATTCTTCCTGGTGTCATAAAATGGGGCAGTATAGGAAAGAATTTTATTAGCACAAAAGAAAATTGCAAAAACTTAGGGCCCATAGAGATTTATTGACACTTTTACAAAATGTTAACCATCGAGTGCTCACCTACTCTTTTTGAATGGTAGAAATCTCTCATTTACACCTCCAGAACAGCCCGTCTCACAAACCGTCCAAAGCCGACTACAATCCTTTTATGGTTCTCCAATATTTTTATAGTACTGTAAACAAATAGTAAGAGAGTAGCAAATCTAAAAATTAAAGGGGTATTTCAGGAATCAAAAAAACTGTTTTTTTTCTTTCAAAGACTGCACCCTCATTGTCTCCACTTTGAGTGTGATGTAACAACTTGGCACCATTCACTTCAATGGAGCTGAGCTGCTGAACCTCATCCAACCTGGAGACAAGGAGGGAGCTGACTTTGAAAGAAAATAGGCCTGCTAAAAAAAACATATATATATATATATATATATATATATATATATATATATATATATATATATATATATATATATACAGTGATCCCTCAACTTACAATGGCCTCAAAATACAATAGTTTCAACATACAATGTTTTTTTCTGGACCATCATAACTTGAAACCAGACTCAACATACAATGCTACAGACAGTCCAGATTTCTGATACCTGTCACAACTGGAGGAACTGACCAATCAGAATGGGCCGTTTACTGGTAAATCACCTGTATTACTGAAGTGCATGCACTGACTGGTGTCTGGTAGCACCCCCTACAGTACAGGGAGGTATTACATGTTCTGTACTCTTTACCTGTATTACTGAAGTGCATGCACTGACTGGTGTCTGGTAGCGCCCCCTACAGTACAGGGACACATTACATGTTCTGTACTCTTTACCTGTATTACTGAAGTGTATGCACTGACTGGTGTCTGGTAGCACCCCCTACAGTACAGGAAGGTATTACATGTTCTGTACTTTTTACCTGTATTACTGAAGTGTATGCACTGATTGGTGTCTGGTAGCACCCCCTATAGTACAGGGAGGTATTACATGTTCTGTACTCTTTACCTGTATTACTGAAGTGTATGCACTGACTGGTGTTTAGCAGCGCCCCCTACAGTACAGGGAGGTATTACATGTTCTGTACTCTTCACCTGTATTACTGAAGTGTATGCACTGACTGGTGTCTGGTAGTGCCCCCTACAGTACAGGGTGGTATTACATGTTCTGTACTTTTTACCTGTATTACTGAAGTGCATGCACTGACTGGTTGTCTGGTAGCGCCCCCTACAGTACAGGGAGGTATTACATGTTCTGTACTCTTTACCTGTATTACTGAAGTGTGTGCACTGACTGGTTGTCTGGCAGCGCCCCCTACAGTACAGGGAGGTATTACATGTTCTGTACTCTTCACCTGTATTACTGAAGTGTATGCACTGACTGGTGTCTGGTAGCGCCCCCTTCAGTACAGGGAGGTATTACATGTTCTGTACTCTTTACCTGTATTACTGAAGTGCATGCACTGACTGGTGTCTGATAGCGCCCCCTACAGTACAGGGACGTATTACATGTTCTGTACTTTTTACCTGTATTACTGAAGTGCATGCACTGACCGGTTGTCTGGTAGCGCCACCTACAGTACAGGGAGGAACTACAAGTTCTGTACTACGCCTTACCTGTGCCAGGGTTAGCTGCTCCTTTGGACACCAGGTAAGGGCGGCTCCATTTGGGACACTGTGTGTACTCTATTGGACCCTGAAGAATCTCCTGCCCTCTACATTGTTTCCCAACCAGGGTGTCTCCAGCTGTTGCAAAACTACAATATATATATAAATATCCACTGTTTCTGGACATTGATTTGAGCATTTAGATTGTTGTTTTGATTGGAATAATAAGGATGTTTGCAATCTATACAACTGAGTCAGCATTTTTCTTGTCATAGACAGGCCAGGGACTCTGTCTATATAACGCGGTCCTGGATCAGAGAGGAGCAGGAACGAGGTCCTACCTGTTCTGCATCCCTGAACTTACTTCTACCCTGCGCCTGACGAGGTGGGGGGGGGGGGGGGGGGGCTGTACTATTCACAATCATCATGTGCTGGTGAACCTACTGACTAGTAGCTGAACAATTGTGATATTAACCCTAATATCTGCATAGAAAATACAGAGGCTAAAGGATTCCAGATAAAGGACCACTGTTTTTTCGTTTTGGAAACATTTTTCGGTTCGGTAATATTTTCGGCATTGATTTTTCGGATACATTCGGTATTCGGGTGTTCGGTTTGATTTTTTTTTCGGATACATTTGGTATTCGGGTACATTCGGGTAAATCTTTTTATTCTTTTTTGTACTTTAGCGATCCTAAAAAAATTATGGAGATACCTTTTCATTAAAATTTCGTAGGGTACCATAACAAAATCATAATAAAAAAGATACAGTAGTGATGGAAAAAATTGTATCTAACGAAATGTATCTTTTTTAAAACAGGGATCAATTTATGTGAGCGGGTAAAGCACTAAAAATGTAGCCGACAATAATAAAAATGTAGTGTGTGCGTGTCTTTCACTTTTTTTTCTTCATTTTTTAGGTAGTACTACTACTCCCAGCATGGAACACACTCTTCCATCATGGGAGTAGTAGTTACGTGTACTAATTGACAGATCACCAGGGTCCCTTGCAATCCTCTTGTATAGATGGGGCGGCAGCTCTTCTATGGTCCCCTGCACTCACGTATATATACACTTATTCATATTTCCCGCAGAGCTGTGATTGGCCAGATGGTTCCAGCCAATCACAGCTCTCTGTGAGAAATAGGAATATGTGTATATATACGGCCGTGCAGGAGACCATAGGAGAACGGCCGCCGCATCCAGACATTATACAGGAGCATCACAGCGGGTGTTAGGAGTGATACCCGCAGTGATCTTTCCTTTACTACAAGTACTACTACTCCCAACATGGAGCACACTCTGCCTCATGCTGGGAGCTGAAGTACCTGCATAATAGACAGATTGCAGCGGGTGTCAGAAGTTACACACGCTGCAATATGTCTATTAATGCAGGTACTACAGCTCCCAGCATGGAGCAGAGTGTGCAGAGTGTGCTCCATGTTGGGAGTATTAGTACCTGCAGTTAAGGGACAGATCCCAGGGATGTCACTCCTCCTGACACCCACTGCGATCCTCCTGATGTGAATTGCACCAATTGTTGGCTCCCTGTTTGGGTAGTTTTGCACCAATTGTTGGCTCCCTGTTTGGGTAGTTTTGCACCAATTGGTGTCTCCCTGTTTGGGTAGACATTGCATCATGGGTGCTCTCCCCAGCGGACAGCGCCAAAAATGTCATAACCATTTTTTTGTGCTTTTTTTTCTTCTCGTTTCAGATCCGTGTATGCAGAGGATTACTGCGGATTCGTTATTTTTATTTAATTAAATAGAAAAAAACGCATAGGGTTCCCCATACTTTCATTCTCAGCACAATACCAACCAAACAGCAACAGCCTGACATTACCAGGGTGGGCGAGGACCATTGTTACTGGCCCTCCCCAGCCTAAATAACGCCAGCCTGTTACTGCCTAGGCCCAGGAGCGCCATTTTTGACGCTCCGGGCCTGTTGGTACTGGCTCTTCCCAGCACCCCTGTGGCGGTGGGTACCGGGGTGATAATTGGGGGTTAGCGCTAGCTGTTTTTGGGGCTAGCACTAAGCCCTGGCTTAGTAATGGATTCAGTCAATAAGACAGCTTCCACTACTAAGCCTGAAAATTCAATAAAAAAATCACAACACATTGGAAAACTTATTTTATTTAAAAAAACACTCCCCCACAGCCCTCGTTAACCATTTTATTAAAAGAAAAAAAAATATTCCGCCGTAATCCATCGAATCCGCAGTAATCCTCTGCATACACGGATCTGAAACGAGAAGAAAAAAAACACAAAAAAATGGTTATGACATTTTTGGCGCTGTCCGCTGGGGAGAGCACCCATGATGCAATGTCTACCCAAACAGGGAGCCACCAATTGGTGCAAAACTACAACTCCCAGCATGCCCAGACAGCCTTTGGCTGTCTGGGCATGCTGGGAGTTGTAGTTTAGCAACAGCTGGAGTCTCCCTGTCTAAGTAGACACTGCCAGAAGGGTCTGTTCACATTATACAAAATGGACAATGTGAACAGAGCTTCAGATAAACCAGCCTTGTTCCAGGGCTCAAGTCCTGCAGGAACTCATGGGTATGGAGTTCCTGCACTTTTTCCACAGCAGGAACGCAGTTCCCATTAGCAGGAGTCCTGCAGGACCAGCCCTTAAAGGAGTACTCCGCCCCTAGACATCTTATCCCCTATCCAAAGTATAGGGGATAATATGTCAGATCCCGGGGGTCCTGCTGCGAACGTTGCTCCGTGCCTGATGACTGGTGATTTGAGGCAGAGGCTTGTGACATCACAGTAATGCCCCCTCAATGCAAGTCTATGGGAGGGTGCGTGACGGCCATCACGCCTCCTCCCATAGACTTGCATTGAAGGGCCGTGAGCGTGACATCACGAGCCTCCGGTGCTGCACCCAACGCTCCAAACCAACGCCGGGTGCAGCAGGGAGAATGCGGGGGTCCCCAGAGGCAGATGTCTAGTATCTCTTTAAGTGGAAATCTTGGGTGAGTTCCCACACTTTTTTCCCCAGGACTTGACCCCTGCCTTGTTCCCTTCTGTAGCCCTGCCCCCTAATGACGTCATCACTAGGGGGCGGAGCTACACTGACCTGCCCGGTACTCGAGGGAAGTAAACGGACTTCGTCTTGTGTATACACTATATACAGCTATCTATAGATAGCTGTATATAGTGTATACCACCCAAAGGGTTAACCGACACTGTCCAGCAGTGCAAGTTAAAGGGGTACTCCGGTGAAAACCTTTTTTCTTTTAATTCAACTGGTGCCAGAAAGTTAAACATATTTGTAAATGACTTCTTTCAAAAAATCTTAATCCTTCCAGTACTTATTAGCTGCTGAATGCTACAGAGGAAATTCCTTTATTTTTGGAACACTGATGACATCATGAACACAGTGCTCACTGCTGACATCTCTGTCCATTTTAGCAACCGTGCATAGCAGATGTATGCTAAGGGCAGCATGGTGGCTTAGTGGTTAGCACTTCTGATTTGCAGTGCTGGGGCCTTGGGTTCAAATGCCACTAAGGACAACAATAAATAAAGACTTATTATTATTATTTTTATAATAACGTCAACAGAGAGAACTGTGCTCGTGATGTCATCAGAGAGCATTCCAAAAAGATAAAGAATTTCCTAATAAGTACAGGAAGGATTAAAATGTTTTAATAGAAGTAATTTACAAATCTGTTTAACTTTCCGGAGCCAGTTGATTTAAAAGAAAAAAGGTTTTCACCGGAGTACCCCTTTAACTCTTTCCTTGCTGGGCTTGCGCATAGCTCACAGCTCAGCAAGGGGTTAAGTGAGCCAGCAATGTGTATACTGTATACACATTGCAGGCTCACTGTAAGTTCTTGCTGGGCAGTAGATATAGATGTATACTGTATATACACATTGCAGGATCACTGTAAGTTCTTGCTGGGCAGTATATATATATATATATATATATATATATATATATATATAGATGTATACTGTATATACACATTGCAGGATCACTGTAAGTTCTTGCTGGGCAGTAGATATATATATGATGTATACTGTATATACACATTGCAGGATCACTGTAAGTTCTTGCTGGGCAGTATATATATATATATATATATATATATATATATATATATATAGATGTATACTGTATATACACATTGCAGGATCACTGTAAGTTCTTGCTGGGCAGTAGATATATATATATGATGTATACTGTATATACACATTGCAGGTCGCTGTAAGTTCTTGCTGGGCAGTAGATATAGATGTATACTGTACATACACATTGCAGGTCGCTGTAAGTTCTTGCTGGGCAGTAGATATAGATGTATACTGTACATACACATTGCAGGATCACTGTAAGTTCTTGCTGGGCAGTAGATATAGATGTATACTGTATATACACATTGCAGGTCGCTGTAAGTTCTTGCTGGGCAGTAGATATAGATGTATACTGTACATACACATTGCAGGATCACTGTAAGTTCTTGCTGGGCAGTAGATATATGATGTATACTGTATATACACATTGCAGGCTCACTGTAAGTTCTTGCTGGGCAGTATATATATATATATATATATATATATATATATATATATATATACGATGTATACCAACGGCTCAGCGTCAGCTGTTCTCCCGGCTCTGTAGCCCTGAGAACAGCTGATCCCGACATTAACATCAGGAGGATCGCCGGGGGTGTCAGGAGAAGTGACATCCGCTGGGATCTGTCCCTTACTGCAGGTACTAATACTCCCAACATGGAGTACACCCTGCACACTCTGCTCCATGCTGGGAGCTGTAGTACCTGCATTAATAGACATATCGCAGCGAGTGTAACTTCTGACACCCGCTGCGATCTGTCTATTAATGCAGGTACTACAGCTCCCAGCATGAGGCAGAGTGTACTCCATGTTGGGAGTGGTAGTACTTGTAGTAAAGGAAAGATCACTGTGGGTATCACTCCTGACACCCGCGGTGATGCTCCTGTATAATGTATGGATGCGGCGGCCGCTCTCCTATGGTCCCCTGCACGGTCGTATATATACACATATTCCTATTTCTCACAGAGAGCTGTGATTGGCTGGAACCATCTGGCCAATCACAGCTCTGCGGGAAATATGAATAAGTGTATATATACGTGAGTGCAGGGGACCATAGAAGAGCTGCCGCCCCATCTATACAAGAGGATTGCAAGGGACCCTGGTGATCTGTCAATTAGTACAGGTAACTACTACTCCCATCATGGAAGAGTGTGTTCCATGCTGGGAGTAGTAGTACTACCTAAAAAATGTAAAAAAAAAAAAAGTGAAAAACACGCACACACTACATTTTTATTATTGTCGGCTACATTTTTAGTGCTTTACCCGCTCACATAAATTGATCCCTGTTTAAAAATTAATAATCATTTCATAATAAAAAAGATACATTTCGTTAGATACAATTTTTTCCTTCACTACTGTATCTTTTTTATAATTTTGTTATGGTACCCTACGAAATTTTAATAAAAAAGGTATCTCCATAATTTTTTAGGATCGCTAAAGTCCAAAAAAGAATAAAAAGATTTACCGAATGTACCCGAATACCGAATGGATCCGAAAAATCAAACCGAACACCCGAATACCGAATGTATCCGAAAAATCAAACCGTATCTGTATCCTTATTGTTTTTTTTATTAGAATAAATTATTTACGTTCGTTTACGGATAACAAATGCATTCGTTATTTTGCTATTCGTATTATCGTGGATATTCGGGAATGTTCAAAATATGTTTTTGTGCATTCGGATCAGTCCGAATGCCTGAAAACGGTAACATTCGGTAAATTAGACATTCGTGCTGAACCGAAATGCACATGTCTAGTGTGTATCACTGTAAGTTCTTGCTGGGCAGTATATATATACGATGTATACCTACGGCTCAGCGTCAGCTGTTCTCCCGGCTCTGTAGCCCTGAGAACAGCTGATCCCGACATTCACATCAGGAGGATCGCAGCGGGTGTCAGGAGGAGGGACATGCGCTGTGATCTGTCCCTTACTGCAGGTACTACTACTCTCAACATGGAGCACACTCTGCACACTCTGCTCCACATGAAAATAAAGAAAACTCTTTGAATGAGAAGGTGTGTCCAAACTTTTGGTCTCTCTCTCTCTCTCTATATATATATATATATATATATATATATATATATATATATATATATATATATATATGTATTACTGTATGTGAGTCTTGTGTTGAAAAATCTAGAATCTGATTTTGTGACAATGGTTAGAAAAATACATCAATTAAACCTGTCCTGGTAGCTGAGAATAGCTGAATAGCATCATGAAGAAGTTATATGTTTCTTTCTTGTTTTTGATCCAGATATATGAATACATCCAGGAATGTCTCCAAAGTTTTGTCAACTTTAATTTGATAGAAAATTCCTCAGCAGGGACACAGTTAGAGGTTAGTATCTGTTATTTATTTTACTTTAAGGATGTGTTCATACACAGTAAAATCAGCTGTTTTTAGAATTCAAACATTGTCTGTTTTGAGACTAATAATGAGTTACCTTACCATCTATGGAATAGAGACCAGTAGTACACACATGGTTTAAAGAACAAAAATGGGTTCCCTGGACAAGGCAAGCTTCACCTGACCCTAGAAACCCCCACTCTACATAGCAAGTCAATACTACTATACACAGTTGGCTTGCTTTCATTTGCCAACAGCTTCAGGGTTTCCCAGGCAGCAGCAGAATGTTTTTTTGCCTGTGCACTAGAAACTTTGTTTCTGCCATCAAAGGATGCTGGAGAGGGAAATATGAGGTTTTTATGTATTTATTTATTTTTATTATTTTTTAACAGGAAGACGACCAGGTCTACTTTAGGATAAGAACTGAAGAAAGGGATACGGGGTGTTATTTCAAGTTGTTTTTTTTTCTTCTTTTTCTTTTTTTTTATAATTGTTTTATCAGAATTATTTTTGGCTAAGTAGTGAAAGCTGTCGGACAGCATCCATTTATAAGCTGGGACTTTAGTGTTAGCCCATCAAACCAGTCAGACAGATTTAACTTCTAAACCAAAAATAAGAATAAAAAAACTAAAACAAAAACAAAGTTAAAAATAACAAGAAAAAAAAAAAGTATTTTTGTTCATAAAGTAGTTCTGGTCTTCTTCATGCAAGGGGGGAAAAAAAAGAAAAAAAAACAACAAAACTTACCTATCCAGCATCTTCTGCCTGCAGAAGCAAGATGTTCACTTACCTCTTTTCATCAGTTTCAGGAACAACAAAAGAAAAATGGTCATAACATGGTTAAAAATCAGCCGTAAAATTATTATTTTTTTAACTTAATTCTATAACATTGTTTTCTGGCGTGTGGCCTGCCATGCTAGAGAACCTATGGGAGTTTAGCTCCCACCAGAGCCACCCCTTTTGGGGACCGTACACCCTGCCATTTGGAAATCCAAGCTCAGGAGGAAGCCCTCACAACCCTGAGACACCATGCTACATACGCAGCCAATTTTGGCTTATTTCAGTGCACCCTTGAGCCAGAAGGACCCCTCGGAAGACATATTGGGGCCTCCTGCTCACTGCCACCTCAGCAGCCTGAGTGTAGCAGTGCTGTCCCACCCGACCCGGATGTGCCCAAAGGCTTACCTCTCACAGTGGCCAGTTTCTCACTGGCATCTACATTTACCTGCACCACAGACATAGATGGAGGTCCCAGTTCATCAGGGGTAAGAATATCATAGCCGGTTACTCAGCAGGTATGGAGCTCCCTGCTCCCCCTCCCTCCCAGCATTACCTCACTGAATCCAATGCTTCAGACAGCGACAGTGCAGGGGACATAATGGACTCCCCTACACCAACAGGCTCTTCTTCCTCCCTGTCAGATATAGAAGGCTGGGGTGATGTTTTTCCATTACTATGCAACGTTGCAATGTTGCTTAAAATACTATGCCCAAAATGAGGACATCATGAAGAGAGCATGGGTGCTAGCTAATATCATTCACCAAGGGGTTAAAGTTCTCCTCTTTCCAGACCTTTCTCCATGCACACTCCAACATAGGGCTACCCTTCACCCTCTCCTAAAGGTCCTCCAGTCCACCTACAGATGGGGGTACCCATTTTCTTTACACAGAAACACCACTGCCACCTTAGGATGCCCAGAGCACCTTCCTGAGTTCCTTTCTACATTTAAAATTCTACTAGTAGCCCTCCCCGATTGGATTGACTTTCTGAGAGACTCTACTCAATGTAAGATGGCATAACTCTTTACCCAAGGGATACCCGTTGCATTCTACAACTCCTCTGCCACAGTGGTTTCGGAACCATACTCCTCGCTAGGAACCACCCCCCCCCCCTGACCATCTTCTGCTTATTGACTCTGTATCTGCCTAATGCTGTGGACCTAAAGACTTTTGCTTGCATATGTCTGACTCGGGTACTCTCACATACTAATTCACGCAACCTGGACTGACGGTGTTTCAGGAAATTGACAAAAAAAAAAAAGCCTAAGTTCCCATCTTCCGTACTATATAATGCTCCTTCTATGTACACGGAGGTTTTGCTCTTCTGTACAATTGCTATGTTGTTTCTATTTCCATACATTCCAATGTTTTACTGTTTTTTGTATACAGTCTTCCGTCCTACTCATTTAATGCCCCTGTTCCCATATGATACACCAAAGAATCCGGCCTTATACTCGGACCCTTGGGCCCTGATTAGAATCAATGGCATACTCTCTGATCTGATTAAGATTCTCAGTGGTACTTAACAAGGATGCCCACTGTCACCTAAGCTCTACATCTGTTGTATGGAACGCCCGCTCACAGCCCTGCACCTTAATCTTGACTTTAAAGGCCTAGAGCATTTAAATGTTTTACTTTACATTTCCTCTCCCTACGTTTCCTTACCTGAAATTTTAATATGGAAAAAGAGCACTGTCATGACGATAACTCCCACCCTCTACCATAGCTCTACTGCAGCAGAACTTTTCATTCAAGTGGGCCACTAACTCCATTAAATATCTATGGATTCAAGTTCCTCACAAGCTGGAAGATGTGTTTCTTTTCTCCTCACCCCCTTACAAAATATCACAAGAAGAACTTATTTTGGACTGGCCGAATCTTTCTCCTATGATCCTTCTACCATAAGCTGGATGCCCCGTAATTTGTCCAGTCACGAAAGTCGCCACACATAACCAGGTGCTTCCTGCTACGCCGTAGGGCGAACAGAGGTCTTGAAGGGGTTGTGCGCTGCCCTGACTTTCGGAGCTCTGCTCACAACGCCCGGAAACGGGCTTCCGTGTTCGCGGCCTCCGGGCGTGACGTCATGCCAACCCCCTCTACCAAAGTCTATGGGAAGGGGGCGTGACAGCGGTCTTGCCCCCTTCCCATAGACTTTCGTTATGGGGGCGGGCGAGACATCACAAGGGGGTGGGCGAGACAAAAAATACAGTTGATTGTTGTAAGGCTACAAAAAACTGCCGGGGAAAAAAATTTTAAAACAGGGTGTAAACATAGTGACAACTTATAATAACTTTGTATAGTAGTTAGAAAAACATAGTAAACAGTATTGTACATGTGTGATGACTAAAATTAGTATGTTTCTAGTAAGAAATTCTCTCAAAACTCATATATACTCATGTGTAGTGTCATCAACAAAAAATATCATAAGATTATGGCACCGGGTCAAGAGATGTGAAAACAAATTCATATTGGGAGTTTGTATTCTTTAAAACAATAGGATCCAATGGAAAGAACTCCGAACTTCAGGCTTATTCAACAATGTCCTAAAGCTGCATATGGAATCCAACAACACCACAAGTATTAAATAAAAATGAAAACACAGGAAAAAAGCAATACTAACTAAAACATGTCGGATGCATTTAATACTTACAGGGCTATGTTCACACCACAAAATTTACTGCCTATTAAGTTTAATTAATTACCGTATATACTCGAGTATAAGCCGAGTTTTTCAGCACGATTTTTCGTGCTGAAAACACCCCCTCGGCTTATACTCGAGTGAACTCCCCCCACCCGCAGTGGTCTTCAACCTGCGGACTTCCAGAGGTTTCAAAACTACAACTCCCAGCAAGCCAGGGCAGCCATCGGCTGTCCGGGCTTGCTGGGAGTTGTAGTTTTGAAACCTCCGGAGGTCCGCAGGTTGAAGACCACTGCGGCCTTCAACATCATCCAGCCCCCTCTCACCCCCTTTAGTTCTGAGTACTCACCTCCGCTCGGCGCTGGTCCGGTCCTGCAGGGCTGTCCGGTAAGGAGGTGGTCCGGTGAGGAGGTGGTCCGGGCTGCTATCTTCACCGGGGAGGCCTCTTCTAAGCGCTTCCGGCCCGGCCTCAGAATAGTCACGTTGCCTTGACAATGACGCAGATGCGTCATTGTCTAGGCAACGGCTCTATTCCGGGCCGGAAGCGCGGAGAAGAGGCGCCCCCGGTGAAGATAGCAGCCCGGACCACCTCCTCACCGGACCACCTCCTCACCGGACAGCCCTGCAGGACCGGACCAGCGCCGAGCGGAGGTGAGTACTCAGAACTAAAGGGGGTGAGAGGGGGCTGGATGATGTTGAAGGCCGCAGTGGTCTTCAACCTGCGGACCTCCGGAGGTTTCAAAACTACAACTCCCAGCAAGCCCGGACAGCCGATGGCTGCCCGGGCTTGCTGGGAGTTGTAGTTTTGAAACCTCTGGAGGTCCGCATGTTGAAGGCCGCAGTGGTCTTCAACCTGCGGACCTCCGGAGGTTTCAAAACTACAACTCCCAGCAAGCCCGGACAGCCGATGGCTGCCCGGGCTTGCTGGGAGTTGTAGTTTTGAAACCTCTGGAGGTCCGCATGTTGAAGGCCGCAGTGGTCTTCAACCTGCGGACCTCCGGAGGTTTCAAAACTACAACTCCCAGCAAGCCCGGACAGCCGATGGCTGCCCGGGCTTGCTGGGAGTTGTAGTTTTGAAACCTCTGGAGGTCCGCAGGTTGAAGACCACTGAGGGCGAATGATGAGAAGAGGATGATGAAGGGGGGTGGGGATGATGAAGGGGGGGGGGGGGTGTGGGATGATGACAAGGGGATGATGAAGGGGGGATGTGTGGGATGATAAGGGGATGTGTGGGATGATGACAAGGGGATGATGAAGGGGGGATGTGTGGGATAAGGGGATGTGTGGGATGATGACAAGGGGATGATGAAGGGGGGATGTGTGGGATGATAAGGGGATGATGAAGGGGGGATGTGTGGGATGATGACAGGCGGTGATGATGATGAGGATGTTAATGACGGGTCTGGATGATGACAGGGGGGGATGAGGTATTTCCCACCCTAGGCTTATACTCGAGTCAATAACTTTTCCTGGGATTTTGGGTTGAAATTAGGGGTCTCGGCTTATACTCGGGTCGGCTTATACTCGAGTATATACGGTAACCAAAATTCCACAAAATGTAAAAACCTTAAATTTTGGGGAGTTCTGCTGTAGAATCCTATTGAAGTCAATTGGGCTTTGAATTTCAGCAGAATTTCTGTTTTAGGAACACAGAATTCCAACGCAATTTTGCAATGTTCAGAATTGTGGATATTCTTCCCTGGGAACAGAATGAGTAAGAAAGCAAAAGCTCCAACCCCCGAACTGCACTCGGTTCAAGTCAAACGGCAGATATCGAAGTTAGAACAAGAGAGCAGAACTATAATTGTGCAAGGTGGATAAATTATATAGGTGGATAAATTATATAGGTGGATAAATTATATAGGCAATTTTATCCCGAACTAGGTGCAGTTCTTGCAGTGGGACTTTTCCTAACCAATTCTTAATCATGTGCATTCATAAAATTCATTTTTTCATGTGTTTCTTCATATTGTTGTAGTTGGAATCCTTATATCTATCAATTAGTGGAGATGATTATATCCTTCACTAGTACATTCAGTATGGAGGATATGACTAGGATTGATATTCAGTCCAGGTATTTGAATTTAGAAAGACCCAATTGCTGTGTGGTACAGGGGAAATATATTTGTGCCGCCTATCCATCACTAGAGATCAGCGGTGACATCACTGAGAATACAGCCTATCCATCACTAGAGATCAGCGGTGACATCACTGAGAATACAGCCTATCCATCACTAGAGATCAGCGGTGACATCACTGACAATACAGCCTATCCATCACTAGAGATCAGCGGTGACATCACTGAGTATACAGCCTATCCATCACTAGAGATCAGCGGTGACATCACTGAGAATACAGCCTATCCATCACTAGAGATCAGCAGTGACATCACTGAAAATACAGCCTATCCATCACTAGAGATCAGCGGTGACATCACTGAGAATACAGCCTATCTATCACTAGAGATCAGCGGTGACATCACTGAGAATACAGCCTATCCATCACTAGAGATCAGCAGTGACATCACTGAGAATACAGCCTATCCATCACTAGAGATCAGCGGTGACATCACTGAGAATACAGCCTATCCATCACTAGAGATCAGCAGTGACATCACTGAGAATACAGCCTATCCATCACTAGAGATCAGCAGTGACATCACTGAGAATACAGCCTATCCATCACTAGAGATCAGCGGTGACATCACTGAGAATACAGCTTATCCATCACTAGAGATCAGCAGTGACATCACTGAGAATACAGCCTATCCATCACTAGAGATCAGCAGTGACATCACTGAGAATACAGCCTATCCATCACTAGAGATGAGCGGTGACATCACTGAGAATACAGCCTATCCATCACTAGAGATCAGCGGTGACATCACTTAGAATACAGCCTATCCATCACTAGAGATCAGCGGTGACATCACTGAGAATACATCTTATCCATCACTAGAGATCAGCAGTGACATCACTGAGAATACAGCCTATCTATCACTAGAGATCAGCGGTGACATCACTGAGAATACAGCCTATCCATCACTAGAGATCAGCGGTGACATCACTGAGAATACAGCCTATCCATCACTAGAGATCAGCAGTGACATCACTGAAAATACAGCCTATCCATCACTAGAGATCAGCGGTGACATCACTGAGAATACAGCCTATCCATCACTAGAGATCAGCGGTGACATCACTGAGAATACATCTTATCCATCACTAGAGATCAGCAGTGACATCACTGAGAATACAGCCTATCCATCACTAGAGATCAGCGGTGACATCACTGAGAATACAGCCTATCCATCACTAGAGATCAGCAGTGACATCACTGAGAATACAGCCTATCCATCACTAGAGATCAGCAGTGACATCACTGAGAATACAGCCTATCCATCACTAGAGATCAGCGGTGACATCACTGAGAATACAGCCTATCCATCACTAGAGATCAGCAGTGACATCACTGAGAATACAGCCTATCCATCACTAGAGATCAGCAGTGACATCACTGAGAATACAGCCTATCCATCACTAGAGATGAGCGGTGACATCACTGAGAATACAGCCTATCCATCACTAGAGATCAGCGGTGACATCACTGAGAATACAGCTTATCCATCACTAGAGATCAGCAGTGACATCACTGAGAATACAGCCTATCCATCACTAGAGATCAGCAGTGACATCACTGAGAATACAGCCTATCCATCACTAGAGATCAGCAGTGACATCACTGAAAATACAGCCTATCCATCACTAGAGATCAGCGGTGACATCACTGAGAATACAGCCTATCTATCACTAGAGATCAGCGGTGACATCACTGAGAATACAGCCTATCCATCACTAGAGATCAGCAGTGACATCACTGAGAATACAGCCTATCTATCACTAGAGATCAGCGGTGACATCACTGAGAATACAGCCTATCCATCACTAGAGATCAGCGGTGACATCACTGAGAATACAGCCTATCCATCACTAGAGATCAGCGGTGACATCACTGAGAATACAGCCTATCCATCACTAGAGATCAGCGGTGACATCACTGAGAATACAGCCTATCCATCACTAGAGATCAGCGGTGACATCACTGAGAATACAGCCTATCCATCACTAGAGATCAGCGATGACATCACTGAGAATACAGCCTATCCATCACTAGAGATCAGCGGTGACATCACTGAGAATACAGCCTATCCATCACTAGAGATCAGCGGTGACATCACTGAGAATACAGACTATCCATCACTAGAGATCAGCAGTGACATCACTGAGAATACAGCCTATCCATCACTAGAGATCAGCGGTGACATTATTGAGAATACATCCTATCCATCACTAGAGATCAGCGGTGACATCACTGAGAATACAGCCTATCCATTCACTAGAGATCAGCGGTGACATCACTGAGAATACAGCCTATCCATTCACTAGAGATCAGCGGTGACATCACTGAGAATACAGCCTATCCATCACTAGAGATCAGCGGTGACATCATTGAGAATACAGCCTATCCATCACTAGAGATCAGTGGTGACATCACTGAGAATACAGCCTATCCATCACTAGAGATCAGCGGTGACATCACTGAGAATACAGCCTATCCATCACTAGAGATCAGCGGTGACATCATTGAGAATACAGCCTATCCATCACTAGAGATCAGTGGTGACATCACTGAGAATACAGCCTATCCATCACTAGAGATCAGCAGTGACATCACTGAGAATACAGCCTATCCATCACTAGAGATGAGCGGTGACATCACTGAGAATACAGCCTATCCATCACTAGAGATCAGCGGTGACATCACTGAGAATACATCTTATCCATCACTAGAGATCAGCAGTGACATCACTGAGAATACAGCCTATCCATCACTAGAGATCAGCAGTGACATCACTGAGAATACAGCCTATCCATCACTAGAGATCAGCAGTGACATCACTGAAAATACAGCCTATCCATCACTAGAGATCAGCGGTGACATCACTGAGAATACAGCCTATCTATCACTAGAGATCAGCAGTGACATCACTGAGAATACAGCCTATCCATCACTAGAGATCAGCAGTGACATCACTGAGAATACAGCCTATCTATCACTAGAGATCAGCGGTGACATCACTGAGAATACAGCCTATCCATCACTAGAGATCAGCGGTGACATCACTGAGAATACAGCCTATCCATCACTAGAGATCAGCGGTGACATCACTGAGAATACAGCCTATCCATTCACTAGAGATCAGCAGTGACATCACTGAGAATACAGCCTATCCATCACTAGAGATCAGCGGTGACATCACTGAGAATACAGCCTATCCATCACTAGAGATCAGCGGTGACATCACTGAGAATACAGCCTATCCATTCACTAGAGATCAGCAGTGACATCACTGAGAATACAGCCTATCCATCACTAGAGATCAGCGATGACATCACTGAGAATACAGCCTATCCATCACTAGAGATCAGCGGTGACATCACTGAGAATACAGCCTATCCATCACTAGAGATCAGCGGTGACATCACTGAGAATACAGACTATCCATCACTAGAGATCAGCAGTGACATCACTGAGAATACAGCCTATCCATCACTAGAGATCAGCGGTGACATCATTGAGAATACATCCTATCCATCACTAGAGATCAGCGGTGACATCACTGAGAATACAGCCTATCCATTCACTAGAGATCAGCGGTGACATCACTGAGAATACAGCCTATCCATCACTAGAGATCAGCAGTGACATCATTGAGAATACAGCCTATCCATCACTAGAGATCAGTGGTGACATCACTGAGAATACAGCCTATCCATCACTAGAGATCAGCGGTGACATCACTGAGAATACAGCCTATCCATCACTAGAGATCAGCAGTGACATCACTGAGAATACAGCCTATCCATCACTAGAGATCAGCGGTGACATCACTGAGAATACAGCCTATCCATCACTAGAGATCAGCAGTGACATCACTGAGAATACATCTTATCCATCACTAGAGATCAGCGGTGACATCACTGAGAATACAGCCTATCCATCACTAGAGATCAGCGGTGACATCACTGAGAATACAGCCTATCCATCACTAGAGATCAGCGGTGACATCACTGAGAATACAGCCTATCCATCACTAGAGATCAGCGATGACATCACTGAGAATACAGCCTATCCATCACTAGAGATCAGCGATGACATCACTGAGAATACAGCCTATCCATCACTAGAGATCAGCAGTGACATCACTGAGAATGCAGCCTATCCATCACTAGAGATCAGTGGTGACATCACTGAGAATACAGCCTATCCATCACTAGAGATCAGCGGTGACATCACTGAGAATACAGCCTATCCATCACTAGAGATCAGCGATGACATCACTGAGAATACAGCCTATCCATCACTAGAGATCAGCGGTGACATCACTGAGAATGCAGCCTATCCATCACTAGAGATCAGCGGTCATATTTAGCATATGAGTCGCAATGATCAGTCTCTTCTGTCTGGTATCATCCAGGCTATACACGTGCCAGCAGTAATATGGGTGTCTCACCCGTGTATGTGGCTACCTCTCCCAGCTACATCCTCCGGTGTACGTCTTCATTCACACTCTCTTTATGACGCAGCTGAGTGACATCTATCGGTGAACCCAGGGAGAATAGCGGGTGAAAAAATACATCATGCAACATTTTTTCCTCCCTCTACCCCCGTCAGAAAACATCGGCGCCTGACAGACCCCATAATTGTAAATGGATCTGTCGGGACCCATCTGGTAAGGCGCAAAAAAAAAAAAAAAAGTGCCTGACAAACGTTTGCCAAGTGGGCACAGCGACAGTGTGAAAGGGACCTTAAGGGACACTCTCTCCCAGCAGACCTGCAGAGCATTGCATTTTAAAACCTTTTACCGGCTGATGAGGCAGAGAGCTGGAAACACCCAACAATGGCCCCTGTAGCATTTGTCAGAATTGTTAGAGAGATAGTCCAGGTAAGTATCATTTAAATCAGTGTTACCTGCTCTACACACCTGCGTGTGACATAATATAAATGTATCTCATTGACAGTGATATAAATAAATCTGTATATATATATAGTGGGATTCATCTGATATCAGTTCTTTTAATTATTTATTTTATTACATTTTCTTCTGATGTTTTTTGTAGCAGAGCTTAGACATTCTGGTGCGAGACTGGAATAATCCCGGGGACTGTGGAAGAGAAGCCGGACGGAGAAATCTAGACCACGAAATACAGGTAAAAAGACTCCATATTACAGCAGTGTATTTATGGTGTAATACACAAGTGGATAAGCTGCCAGCACTGTCATGGGATTAAGAGACATTTGTGGTGTCCCGGTACAGTATTTCATACAGTACCTAGTCTAGAGTTCCCCAAAGTCAGAGTAACTATGTTCAGGTAGGGTTCCTCAGGTGGGACAGCCCCTCCTAAAGTTTATCTTTAATAATAATAAATGTAAATATTTAATAATTATATGTATATTCTATAGTAATGTATGGTGCTTACCCTGTTAAGCGTCATAGGACCTTTGGTCATGTGACCATGCTAGTAACCTCTATAGTATGTTGTAGGACCTTAGGAGGTCCTTAGGTCACGTGTTACCCACAAATCTTTGTAATGGTGATTGACATCAGTTTGGACCAATTTGCATTAGTCCAGACCCTGCCCATATAAGGGAGCTGCGTCCAATTATCGCTCTCTTGGGTTGCTGCTCTCGTGGATGGCAAACTAACAAGACTGTGTGCTACACAACTTCCAAAGACATGCTAGGCCTCAAAAACCTGCCGCCCTCAGCGGAACCAAAACCGTGAGTTCAAATCTAAATCCCCGCTAATGCTTGCATGACTACTGGACCACAATTAACCTCTAAATCCAGTGGAGCAACGCATAGTATCAAAAGACTCTTAATGCTAAAGTCGCAACGTTTGTCAATCTCCAAGGAAAAGCTGTTGTTATACTCAGAGACTGTTGTGATATTGAAGCTTGCAGAAAATCTTCAGTAAACATTAATGCTGTTTCAGAAACTCTACAGTTGTGGACAATCTATTCTCCTTATCTACCTCCCTATCGCTCTTGGGAAGGACGGTGGTAGGAAAAGCTTTATTGAGGAGTCCACCCCCTGGCGTCACGAATAGCAAGGGTTAACAAGCACCCTTTAGTTACTGCACAGCTGCACTCCCCATACCATACACCCCCCAGGCTATCACATAGCTTTTTGGCATCTTACGAACAGGATACGGGTGTGTGCCTCCAGCTGTTGCCACCAAGTAAAGTGTACTCCCGCTATATAAAAGACTGTTCCAATGTGTTACGGAGCACCATATAATTGTACGGAAGATTGCGTATGGTGCCGCATGCAGAGAGCACACACGAAAAGTAAGGTGGGAGGTGAAAATGTTATTGCTGCAGGAATGTATAAAGTATGGAATGAATGTATGCTACGATCCTCTGGTCCGGTCAGCAGTGCAAGAGTTAACCTGCTGCCGGAAAAGCACGCGAAGAAAGCCCGCGCTGTGCCAAGACCCGCCCCTGGGCGTGGCTGTCAAGTCAGCCTGTCACAGCCGAAAGGGAACTTAAAATCACAGTTGTTGTTTCCGGGGGGACAGGAAATCAGGGCTGCACCGATGACGTTCTTCCGGCCGGCAGCCATTTTGGCGAAACCCAGTATAAAGGGAACCCCGCACAGCGACATATTCAGTCTGCACAGAGGAGAGCCGGAAGGTACAGACATGGCGGAGAGCAGCATTCCACGCAGCAAACGCACGAAGATGGCATTGGAACAAAGGAAAGCTGTGGCGGTCGCAGCCCAACTGTTCCACGATCTTGCCGACCGTCTGCAGCGGTTGTCATTGAATGAAGAAGGGGCCTGCAATCTTCCCTCACTGCCCAATGATGATGACGACTGGCAAGATAAACCTTCGGGGGACACTGCAGGGACACCTGGAACTCCATCACCGGTGAGACTGTCCCCTCACCAGCTCAGATCTTCTGTGGATGTAGGAGAACTAAGCTCAGATCTTCTGTAGATGTAGGAGAACTAAGCCCTGATCTTCTGTGGATGTAGAGAACTAATCCCAGATCTTCTGTAGGAGAACTAAGCCCTGATCTTCTGTGGATGTAGGAGAACTAAGCTCAGATCTTATGTGAATGTAGGAGAACTAAGCTCAGATCTTCTGTAGATGTAGAGAACTAAGCTCAGATCTTATGTGAATGTAGGAGAACTAATCTCAGATCTTCTGTAGATGTAGAGAACTAATCCCAGATCTTCTGTAGGAGAACTAAGCTCTGATATTCTGTGGATGTAGGAGAACTAAGCCCAGATCTTCTGTAGATTTAGAGAACTAATCCCAGATCTTCTGTAGATGTGGGAAGACTAAGCCCAGATCTTCTGTGGATGTAGGAGAACTAAGCCCAGATCTTCTGTGGATGTAGGAGAACTAAGCACATATCTTCTGTGGATGTAGGAGAACTAAGCTCAGATCTTCTGTGGATGTAGGAGAACTAAGCCCAGATCTTCTGTGGATGTAGAGAACTAAGCTCAGATCTTCTGTAGATGTAGGAGAACTAAGCCCAGATCTTCTGTAGATGTTGGAGAACTAAGCTCAGATATTCTGTGGATGTAGAGAACTAAGCTCAGATCTTCTGTGGATGTAGAGAACTAAGCCCAGATCTTCTGTAGATGTAGAGAACTAAGCTCAGATCTTCTGTGGATGTAGGAGAACTAAGCCCAGATCTTCTGTGGATGTAGGAGAACTAAGCTCAGATCTTCTGTAGATGTAGGAGAACTAAGCCCAGATCTTCTGTAGATGTAGGAGGACTAAGCTCAAATCTTCTGTAGATGTAGAGAACTAAGCTCAGATCTTCTGTGGATGTAGGAGAACTAAGCTCCGATCTTCTGTAGATGTAGGAGAACTAAGCCCAGATCTTCTGTGGATGTAGGAGAACTAAGCTCAGATCTTCTGTAGATGTAGGAGAACTAAGCTCAGATCTTCTGTAGATGTAGAGAACTAAGCTCCGATCTTCTGTAGATGTAGGAGAACTAAGCCCAGATCTTCTGTGGATGTAGGAGAACTAAGCCCAGATCTTCTGTGGATGTAGGAGAACTAAGCTCAGATCTTCTGTAGATGTAGGAGAACTAAGCTCAGATCTTCTGTAGATGTAGAGAACTAAGCTCCGATCTTCTGTAGATGTAGGAGAACTAAGCCCAGATCTTCTGTGGATGTAGGAGAACTAAGCCCAGATCTTCTGTAGATGTAGGAGAACTAAGCTCAGATCTTCTGTAGATGGAGGAGAACTAAGCTCAGATCTTCTGTGGATGTAGAGAACTAAGCTCAGATCTTCTGTAGATGTAGAGAACTAAGCTCAGATCTTCTGTAGATGTAGGAGAACTTAGCTCCGATCTTCTGTAGATGTAGAGAACTAAGCTCAGATTTTCTGTAGATGTAGAGAACTAAGCCCAGATCTTCTGTAGATGTAGGAGAACTAAGCTCAGATCTTCTGGAGATGTAGAGAACTAAGCTCAGATCTTCTGTAGATGTAGGAGAACTAAGCCCAGATCTTCTGTGGATGTAGGAGAACTAAGCCCAGATCTTCTGTGGATGTAGGAGAACTAAGCTCAGATCTTCTGTAGATGTAGGAGAACTAAGCTCAGATCTTCTGTAGATGTAGAGAACTAAGCTCCGATCTTCTGTAGATGTAGGAGAACTAAGCCCAGATCTTCTGTGGATGTAGGAGAACTAAGCCCAGATCTTCTGTAGATGTAGGAGAACTAAGCTCAGATCTTCTGTAGATGGAGGAGAACTAAGCTCAGATCTTCTGTGGATGTAGAGAACTAAGCTCAGATCTTCTGTAGATGTAGAGAACTAAGCTCAGATCTTCTGTAGATGTAGGAGAACTTAGCTCCGATCTTCTGTAGATGTAGAGAACTAAGCTCAGATTTTCTGTAGATGTAGAGAACTAAGCCCAGATCTTCTGTAGATGTAGGAGAACTAAGCTCAGATCTTCTGTAGATGTAGAGAACTAAGCTCAGATCTTCTGTAGATGTAGGAGAACTAAGCTCAGATCTTCTGTAGATGTAGAGAACTAAGCTCCGATCTTCTGTGGAGATAGGAGAACTAAGCCCAGATCTTCTGTAGATGTAGGAGAACTAAGCTCAGATCTTCTGTAGATGTAGGAGAACTAAGCTCAGATCTTCTGTAGATGTAGAGAACTAAGCTCAGATCTTCTGTAGATGTAGGAGAACTAAGCTCAGATCTTTTGTAGATGTAAGAGAACTAAGCTCAGATCTTCTGTAGATGTAGAGAACTAAGCTCAGATCTTCTGTAGATGTAGGAGAACTAAGCTCAGATCTTCTGTAGATGTAGAGAACTAAGCTCAGATCTTCTGTAGATGTAGGAGAACTAAGCCCAGATCTTCTGTAGATGTAGGAGAACTAAGCTCAGATCTTCTGTAGATGTAGGAGAACTAAGCTCAGATCTTCTGTAGATGTAGGAGAATTAAGCTCAGATCTTCTGTAGATGTAGGAGAACTAAGCTCAGATCTTCTGTAGATGTAGGAGAACTAAGCTCAGATCTTCTGTAGATGTAGAGAACTAAGCTCAGATCTTCTGTAGATGTAGGAGAACTAAGCTCAGATCTTTTGTAGATGTAAGAGAACTAAGCTCAGATCTTCTGTAGATGTAGAGAACTAAGCTCAGATCTTCTGTGGATGTAGAGAACTAATCTCAGATCTTCTGTAGATGTAGGAGAATTAAGCTCAGATCTTCTGTAGATGTAGGAGAACCAAGCTCAGATCTTCTGTAGATGTAGAGAACTAAGCTCAGATCTTCTGTAGATGTAGGAGAACTAAGCTCCGATCTTCTGTTGAGATAGGAGAACTAAGCTCAGATCTTCTGTAGATGTAGAGAACTAAGCTCAGATCTTTTGTAGATGTAGGAGAACTAAGCCCAGATCTTCTGTAGATGTAGAGAACTAAGCTCAGATCTTCTGTAGATGTAGAGAACTAAGCTCAGATCTTCTGTAGATGTAGGAGAACTAAGCCCAGATCTTCTGTAGATGTAGAGAACTAAGCCCAGATCTTCTGTAGATGTAGGAGAACTAAGCCCAGATCTTCTGTAGATGTAGAGAACTAAGCTCAGATCTTCTGTAGATGTAAGAGAACTAAGCCCAGATCTTCTGTAGATGTAGAGAACTAAGCTCAGATCTTCTGTAGATGTAAGAGAACTAAGCTCAGATCTTCTGTAGATGTAGAGAACTAAGCTCAGATCTTCTGTAGATGTAGGAGAACTAAGCTCAGATCTTCTGTAGATGTAGAGAACTAAGCCCAGATCTTCTGTAGATGTAGAGAACTAAGCTCAGATCTTCTGTAGATGTAAGAGAACTAAGCCCAGATCTTCTGTAGATGTAGAGAACTAAGCTCAGATCTTCTGTAGATGTAAGATAACTAAG
This sequence comes from Hyla sarda, assembly GCF_029499605.1. Lineage (NCBI taxonomy): Eukaryota > Metazoa > Chordata > Amphibia > Anura > Hylidae > Hyla > Hyla sarda. The sequence goes on from NC_079196.1 coordinate 230,852,160, forward strand.
CTCAGATCTTCTGTAGATGTAGAGAACTAAGCTCAGATCTTCTGTAGATGTAGAGAACTAAGCCCAGATCTTCTGTAGATGTAGAGAACTAAGCTCAGATCTTCTGTAGATGTAAGAGAACTAAGCTCAGATCTTCTGTAGATGTAGAGAACTAAGCTCAGATCTTCTGTAGATGTAGGAGAACTAAGCTCAGATCTTCTGTAGATGTAGAGAACTAAGCCCAGATCTTCTGTAGATGGAGGAGAACTAAGCTCAGATCTTCTGTAGATGTAGAGAACTAAGCTCAGATCTTCTGTAGATGTAGGAGAACTAAGCCCAGATCTTCTGTAGATGGAGGAGAACTAAGCTCAGATCTTCTGTAGATGTAGGAGAACTAAGCTCAGATCTTCTGTAGATGTAGAGAACTAAGCTCAGATCTTCTGTAGATGTAGGAGAACTAAGCTCAGATCTTCTGTAGATGTAGGAGAACTATGCCCAGATCTTCTCTAGATGGAGGAGAACTAAGCTCAGATCTTCTGTAGATGTAGGAGAACTAAGCTCAGATCTTCTGTAGATGTAGAGAACTAAGCTCAGATCTTCTGTAGATGTAGGAGAACTAAGCTCAGATCTTCTGTAGATGTAGAGAACTAAGCCCAGATCTTCTGTAGATGGAGGAGAACTAAGCTCAGATCTTCTGTAGATGTAAGAGAACTAAGCTCAGATCTTCTGTAGATGTAGAGAACTAAGCTCAGATCTTCTGTAGATGTAGGAGAACTAAGCCCAGATCTTCTGTAGATGGAGGAGAACTAAGCTCAGATCTTCTGTAGATGTAGGAGAACTAAGCTCAGATCTTCTGTAGATGTAGGAGAACTAAGCCCAGATCTTCTGTAGATGTAGAGAACTAAGCCCAGATCTTCTGTAGATGTAGGAGAACTAAGCCCAGATCTTCTGTAGATGTAGAGAACTAAGCTCAGATCTTCTGTAGATGTAAGAGAACTAAGCCCAGATCTTCTGTAGATGTAGAGAACTAAGCTCAGATCTTCTGTAGATGTAAGAGAACTAAGCTCAGATCTTCTGTAGATGTAGAGAACTAAGCTCAGATCTTCTGTAGATGTAGGAGAACTAAGCTCAGATCTTCTGTAGATGTAGAGAACTAAGCCCAGATCTTCTGTAGATGTAGAGAACTAAGCTCAGATCTTCTGTAGATGTAAGAGTACTAAGCCCAGATCTTCTGTAGATGTAGAGAACTAAGCTCAGATCTTCTGTAGATGTAAGATAACTAAGCTCAGATCTTCTGTAGATGTAGAGAACTAAGCTCAGATCTTCTGTAGTTGTAGAGAACTAAGCCCAGATCTTCTGTAGATGTAGAGAACTAAGCTCAGATCTTCTGTAGATGTAAGAGAACTAAGCTCAGATCTTCTGTAGATGTAGAGAACTAAGCTCAGATCTTCTGTAGATGTAGGAGAACTAAGCTCAGATCTTCTGTAGATGTAGAGAACTAAGCCCAGATCTTCTGTAGATGGAGGAGAACTAAGCTCAGATCTTCTGTAGATGTAGAGAACTAAGCTCAGATCTTCTGTAGATGTAGGAGAACTAAGCCCAGATCTTCTGTAGATGGAGGAGAACTAAGCTCAGATCTTCTGTAGATGTAGGAGAACTAAGCTCAGATCTTCTGTAGATGTAGAGAACTAAGCTCAGATCTTCTGTAGATGTAGGAGAACTAAGCTCAGATCTTCTGTAGATGTAGGAGAACTAAGCCCAGATCTTCTGTAGATGGAGGAGAACTAAGCTCAGATCTTCTGTAGATGTAGGAGAACTAAGCTCAGATCTTCTGTAGATGTAGAGAACTAAGCTCAGATCTTCTGTAGATGTAGGAGAACTAAGCTCAGATCTTCTGTAGATGTAGAGAACTAAGCCCAGATCTTCTGTAGATGGAGGAGAACTAAGCTCAGATCTTCTGTAGATGTAAGAGAACTAAGCTCAGATCTTCTGTAGATGTAGAGAACTAAGCTCAGATCTTCTGTAGATGTAGGAGAACTAAGCCCAGATCTTCTGTAGATGGAGGAGAACTAAGCTCAGATCTTCTGTAGATGTAGGAGAACTAAGCTCAGATCTTCTGTAGATGTAGAGAACTAAGCTCAGATCTTCTGTAGATGTAGGAGAACTAAGCTCAGATCTTCTGTAGATGTAGAGAACTAAGCTCAGATCTTCTGTAGATGTAGAGAACTAAGCTCAGATCTTCTGTAGATGTAGAGAATTAAGCTCAGATCTTCTGTAGATGGAGGAGAACTAAGCTCAGATCTTCTGTAGATGTAGAGAACTAAGCTCAGATCTTCTGTAGATGTAGAGAACTAAGCTCAGATCTTCTGTAGATGTAGAGAACTAAGCTCAGATCTTCTGTAGATGTAGAGAACTAAGCTCAGATCTTCTGTAGATGTAGAGAACTAAGCTCAGATCTTCTGTAGATGTAGAGAACTAAGCTCAGATCTTCTGTAGATGTAGAGAACTAAGCTCAGATCTTCTGTAGATGTAGAGAATTAAGCTCAGATCTTCTGTAGATGGAGGAGAACTAAGCTCAGATCTTCTGTAGATGTAGAGAACTAAGCCCAGATCTTCTGTAGATGTAGGAGAACTAAGCTCAGATCTTCTGTAGATGTAGGAGAACTAAGCTCAGATCTTCTGTAGATGTAGGAGAACTAAGCTCAGATCTTCTGTAGATGTAGAAGAACTAAGCTCAGATCTTCTGTAGATGTAGAGAACTAAGCCCAGATCTTCTGTAGATGGAGGAGAACTAAGCTCAGATCTTCTGTAGATGTAGAGAACTAAGCCCAGATCTTCTGTAGATGTAGGAGAACTAAGCTCAGATCTTCTGTAGATGTAGAGAACTAAGCTCAGATCTTCTGTAGATGGAGGAGAACTAAGCTCAGATCTTCTGTAGATGTAGAGAACTAAGCTCAGATCTTCTGTAGATGTAGGAGAACTAAGCCCAGATCTTCTGTAGATGTAGGAGAACTAAGCCCAGATGTTCTGTAGATGGAGGAGAACTAAGCTCAGATCTTCTGTGGCTGTCGCCGCTAAGATCAATGCAATCCCAGACATACTGGATGATGTAAAATGATGGCTCTGTTTGGACCTATCACCTTCAAGAATCCTTTTTCTTCTTCATACTGAAGAAACATTTTAATAACATTGACTCTATGGGGGTCACTGTCCTCTTGGAGAAAAAAGTTGAAGCCAATCAGAGGCCTCCTTAAGACATTTTAATTCTGAATATAACTAATAATTATCCTCTAACTTCACTTTTTTTTAGTTTTGAATATATGCTTTATGTATATTTCACGTTCAAGGGAGTTTTTTACTCCAGTAGGATTGTTTATTTTTTCAAATCAGCTGGTACCAGAAAGTTAAACATATTTGTAAATTACTTCTATATAAAAATCTAATTCCTTCCTTCTAGCTGCTGTATGCTCCACAGGTTGTGAAGTTCTTTCCAGCCTGATCACAGTGCTCTCTGCTGCCACATCTGTTCATGTCAGGAACCGTCCAGAGCAGGAGATGTTTGCTATGGGGATTTCCTCCTACTCTGGACAATTCCTGACATAGACAGAGATGTCAGCAGAGAGCACTGTGGCCAGACTGGAAAGAACATCTCAACTTCCTGTGGAGCATACAGCAGCTGATAAATACTGGAAGTGTTAAGATTTCTTAATAGAAGTAATTTACAAGACTTCACTGGAAACTCTTTTTTTTAAATCAACTGTTGACAGAAAGTTAAAGAGAATTGTAAATTACTACTATTTAAAAATCTTAACCCTTCCAGTACTTATCAGCTGCTGTATGTTACACAGGAAGTTATTTTGTTTTTAAATTTCCTTTCTGTCTGACCACAGTGCTCTCTGCTGACCCCTCTGCCCATGTCAGGAACTGTCCAGTGGAGGAGAAAATCCCCATAGCAAACCTCTTCTGCTCTGGACAGTTCCTGACATGGACAGAGGTGTCAGCAGAGAGCACTGTGGTCAAACAGAAAATAACTAAACAACTTCCTGTGGAGCATACAGCAGCTGATAAGTACAGGAAGGGTTAAGATTTTTAAATAGAAGTAATTTAGAAATCTGTTTAACTTTCTAACATCAATTGATTTAAAAAAAGAAAAAAAAAGTTTTTCAGCGGGGTACCCCTTTAACTTTCTGGCACCAGTTGATTTGAAAAAATTGTTTTGCACCGGAGTACCCCTTTAATCTCTTTTTGTGTGTGTGTGTGTGTTTTTCAGAAACTAATGAAGAGTACCCAACGTGACAAAATTATTCAGGTTCTTCAGACTTCATCTGTCAGATCCTTCCTCTTACCTCATCCTGGAAATAAATTTCTCCAATCAGAAGAGGGAAATCTCAAAGGTTATTAAGAAAGTTTTGTATATGTATTTTATGCTCCTGTATCTATACATTTGTTTTAGGCAGATACTCACAAATTTATTTTCAAGACAGAAGGACCTAAATCTTTGATGGCTATCACAATCCACCATTTACATATATTCTTAGGGTAAGGTCACATATAGTGTATACGCTGCACACATGACAATTAGTATTTGATGCTGCATATTTCAGTGCCAGCAAAGTTAATGGGTGTTCATTGTTACTCCTATAGACTATGCTAGCACAGAATACAGTGACCCCCCGACCTACGATGGCCCCGACATACCATATATATACAGTGACCCCCGACCTACGATGGCCCCGACATACCATATATATACAGTGACCCCCCCGACCTACGATGGCCCCGACATACCATATATATACAGTGACCCCCCCGACCTACGATGGCCCCGACATACCATATATATACAGTGACCCCCCGACATACGATGGCCCCGACATACCATATATATATACAGTGACCCCCGACCTACGATGGCCCCAACATACCATATATATACAGTGACCCCCCCGACCTACGATGGCCCCGACATACCATATATATATACAGTGACCCCCCCACCTACGATGGCCCCGACATACCATATATATACAGTGACCCCCCGACCTACGATGGCCCCGACATACCATATATATACAGTGACCCCCCGACCTACGATGGCCCCGACATACCATATATATATACAGTGACCCCCCGACCTACGATGCCCCGTGTGGTCCGCTGACGATCACTTACCTGTCCTCGGGGCTCTGGCGTGTCCCCTTCGGGATCCTCTGCATCGTCGGCGCTCTCCCTCGTTGTCATCACGTTGCTGCGCACGCTGTCCCGTCATCCAATAGGAGCAGCGTGCATAGTGATGCGACGGAGAGCGAGGATGCAGGGGAAGCAGAGGCCTTGCCGGAGCGTCGTGGACACCTTGGGGACACGGCTACAGCGATGGACGGCGACATCCCGGGCAGCGGTGACGAGCGGTGACGGTCCGGGCATGCTGGGTGTTGTAGTTTTGCAACATCTGGAGGTCCGCAGGTTGTAGACCACTGTCCTATACTTTACATTCCACGGATCCCTCAACATACGATGGTTTCAACAAACGATGGTCCATTTGGAACGGATTACCATCGTATGTTGAGGGACCACTGTAAATGCAGCATCAAATATTAAACATATACGCTACTTGTGACCCAACCCGAATAGTTATTTAGAATGTATTGTACTATTATAATATATATTATAATAAAGCTGACAGATTACTAGATTGCAGAACCAGGCTTAACCTTAACCTAATAGATCCCAGATCCCAATATTTGCCTTGATTTACTATTGTAAACCCGACATGTTTTGTCAACCCGACCAACTCTTGTGAAAACATGAAAAAAGGGATGTAACCATCAAGAAAAGGGGGCATGGCCATTAAAAAAGGGGCGTGTTACTGACATTTTCACAAAAAAACAACATATTTACTAAGGTTTCCACAGAAAATGTGGTGGATTGGAGCTGAGGAAAACCCCACAGATTAGAGCGGGTGTAAGAAAAGCAAAGTGTAGGGAAAGTGGAAAATGTAGGGAAACCTTAGTAAATACTGTGGGGGGGGAGGGGATTGTAGGGAATTAAAACTCACAAAGAAACCTACACAACACTCTTAGTAAATCAGGGCCAAAGTGTTCTATAACTCTGGCAAAAAGTGGTCATCCCCTGGGGAAATTTATTGAGGAAGCTGGGTGGAGGGACGCATGGAGGGAATTGTATGGTGATAAGAAAATGTTCTCATGTATAAGTAGCTCATATGAGGCGGCTTCTCGTATCGATATGGTACTATGCAATGATAAGGCCCTGGGGTATGTAGAAGGTCTAAAATATGAATCTAGAGGGATTTCAGTTCATTGTAGTATGAATCTAAGAATATATGGGAAAAAAGGGAGAAGTACAACTAGAATGCTCAAGATCAACCCCAAGTATCCTGGATGATTGGGAAAAGTTAAAAGGGGAATAAACTGTGGCCATTGTAGATCACCAAATCATCTGTTCACATGTTTAAGTGGATTGTAAAGAAGATGTTTGTCTTCTCCTTTGTCATCATGCTCCTAGCCAGGCTGCATTCACTAGAAGTAAACAGTTTTTGGTGTTGTCACCATCATCAACTTCTTCTACTCCTCTAACTCCTCCCTCTCCTTCACCGTTTCAGCAGCAGTCCTCTAGAAAGTAACAAGTCTTACCCACCAATTCAAATTGTGTTAAAAATCAACTCAAACAACTGATTAATCAGACAGTGCACTGGTTTTCTGTCACTTTTAATAAAGCTATCATAGAGCAACAAAAAAAAAAAAAATTGATAAAAATGACCTTCACGGAGACCATTCATCTTTGTATTCTCTTGTTGTCTAGTAATGGATGAGATTTTCAGGAATCACTTCACTACATACATCTCTGAGCTGTTGACCACAATTTGGAACCATCCAAAAACTGATACCAGAGGAAATTACATTAAATGTGGAGATCTGATACAGTATCTGGAGGTCTGTATGGAATTGTGGGAAAATGATCTAAACTGATAGAAAACCAATTTACCAACAAACCCTAAAGAGATTGTGTAGAGGATTCCTATTCATTTCTATTATTCTGGGAAATGTGTTCCTGGGGAGAAGCACAAGACAGACCAAAATAGGGGCACAGATAGGACTAGAATAGGAGTTTAGGTTACATAACTATTTTATTAGCATCTACGTCCCAGGAGATGTCAGAAAGTATTATGCATATTTGTATGTTTTATGTATTTATTTATTTGTTTTACACATTAATTGGCAGTAAATGCTTGGATGCAGATGTGTTTAGTAAATCCATAGGAAGTGACTGTAAACCTGGGATCAATATTTATCTATCTTAAGATAAGAATAGAAAGGAAATAATATAGGGGCGGATTAGATGGACCAGGTGATCTTTTTCTGTCATAAATCTTCTAAGTTTCTTAAGAAAAACTGTCATTGAGTATTTATATTTAAAAGGGGTACTCCTGAGGAAAACTTTTATATATATATATATATATATATATATATATATATATATATATATATATATATATAAATAAACTGATGCCAGAAAGTTAAACAGATTTGTAAATTACTTCTATTAAAAAATCTTAATCCTTCCAGTACTTATTAGCTGCTGGATACTACAGAAGAAATTATTTTCTTTTTGGAACACAGAGCTCTCTGCTGACATCATGAGCACAGTGCTCTCTGCTGACATCTCTGTCCAATTTAGGAACTGTCCAAAATCCCCATAGCAAACACATGCTGCTCTGGACAGTTCCTAAAATGGACAGAGGTGTCAGCAGAGAGCACAGTGGTCATGATGTCAGCAGAGAGCTCTGTGTTCCAAAAAGAAAATAATTTCTTCTGTAGTATCCAGCAGCTAATAAGTACTGGAAGGATTAAGATTTTTTAATAGAAGTCATTTACAAATCTGTTTAACTTTCTGGCACCAGTTGATTAAAAAAAAAAAGTTTTCCATGGGAGTACCCCTTTAAAGGCTTACTCCGGTCCCCAGCATCCGGAACATTGAGTTCCGAATGCTAGGTGCGGGCTTCTGTAGTCACGCCCGCCTCCTCGTGATGTCACACCTGCCCCCTTAATGAAAGCCTATAGGAAGGAGGCGCGATGGCTGTCACACCCCCTTTCCATAGACTTTCATTAATGGGGCAGGTGTGACGTCTCGAGGAGGCGGGCGTGACTACAGAAGCCCCCACCCAGCGTTCGGAATTCAATATTCCAGACGCTGGGGATGGGAGTAAACCTTTAACCTCAATATCTATGTATTTTTCAGAAATTTGTAAATTTCCTACGGATGAATGAGTTCAACTTTGGCTCCCCGAAACAGGTAAGGAAGTGATAAGTGATGAACAACATAGGATTCCTGATGTTGAAGTCCACAAAATACAAAATCTATTCTATTCACACACTTTAAAGGGGACCCGTGGTCTCTTAAAAAATTGATTCAGGTTAATGAATAGACAGGCAAGGTTAGGGGGGCCGTTCAGGAGATACAGTGCTCTGTACTCCATCTGACGGTTTAGCTCCTCCTTCAGATGGGTGAGGACCTTATTATACTGTCCAGTGTCCGCTGTGTGATGTAGGACATGGCTGATAGGATTAGCCCTTTTAGCGACTTAAAGGGGCACTCCAGTGGAAAACTTTATTTTTTAAATCAACTGGTGCCAGAAAGTTAAACAGATTTGTAAATTACTTCTATTAAAAAATCTTAATCCTTCCAGTACTTATTAGCTGCTGAATACTACAGAGGAAATTATTTTCTTTTTGAAACACAGAGCTCTCTGCTGACATCCCGAGCACAGTGCTCTCTGCTGACACCTCTGTTCACTTTAGGAACTGTCCAGAGCAGGAGAAAATCCCCATAGCAAACATATGTTTACAAGAAGAGAGCTTCGAATTTAGAAAAATGCTAAATTTTCAATTTTTTCATCAAATTTTGAAATTTTTCACTAAGAAATGATGCAAGTATCGACAAAATTTTGCCAATAACATAAAGTAGAATATGTCACGAAAAAACAATCTCGGAATCAGAATGTTAGGTAAAAGCATCCCAGAGTTATTAAAGTTTAAAGTGACAGTGGTCAGATGTTCAAAAAACGCTCTGGTCCTAAGGTGTAAAATGACCTGGTCCTTAAAGGGTTAAGGACCCTTAAGGACCCATGACATACCGGTACATCATGGGTACGCTCCCGCTCTATAACTCAGGGCCACGGCGTGGCCCCGCATAATTGCGGGTCAGGCCCGGCCTCTAACACTGGCCAGGACCCGTGGCTAATAGCGAACAGCACTGATCACGGTGCTGCGCGCTATTAACCCTTTAGACGCAGCGTTCAAAGTTGAACGCTGCATCTAAAGTGAAAGTAAAACCATGCCGGTTAGCTCAGGGAGCTGTTCGGGGTGTCCGCGATGAAATCGCGGCATCCCGGACAGCTTACAAGACAGCCGGAGGATCCCTACCTGCCTCCTCGCTGTCTGATTGCTGAATGACTTCTCAGTGCCTGAGATCCAGGTATGAGCGGTCAAGTGGCAGAATCATCGATCACTGGTTTCTTATGAGAAACCAGTGATCAATGTAAAAGATCAGTGTGTGCAGTGTTATAGCCCCCTATGGGATAACAATGATCAGTGTAAGAGATCAGTGTGTGCAGTGTTACAGTCTCCTATGTGATAACAATGATCAGTATAAGAGATCAGTGTGTGCAGTGTTATAGCCCCCTATGGGATAACAATGATCAGTATAAGAGATCAGTGTGTGCAGTGTTATAGTCTCCTATGGGATAATAACGATCAGTATAAGAGATCAGTGTGTGCAGTGTTATAGGTCCCTATGGGATAAGAATGATCAGTATAAGAGATCAGTGTGTGCAGTGTTATAGTCTCCTATGGGATAACAATGATCAGTATAAGAGATCAGTGTGTGCAGTGTTATAGTCTCCTATGGGATAACAATGCACAGTATAAGAGATCAGTGTGTGCAGTGTTATAGTCTCCTATGGGATAACAATGATCAGTATAAGAGATCAGTGTGTGCAGTGTTATAGTCTCCTATGGGATAACAATGATCAGTATAAAAAATCAGTGTGTGCAGTGTTATAGTCTCCTATGGGATAACAATGATCAGTATAATAGATCAGTGTGTACAGTGTTATAGTCCCCTATGGGGAATAAAGATCATTTAACCCCTCCCCTAATAAATGTTTGAATCACCCCCCTTTTCCCATAAAAAAAAAAAAAAACTTTGTAAATAAAAATAAACATATGTGATATCGCCGCATGTGGAAATGTCCTAGTTATAAAAATATATAATTAATATATAATGAATAAAAAGCGATCAATAAGTCCTATCAATGCAAATATGGTACCTATAAAAACTTCAGAACATGGTGCAAAAAATGAGCCTTCATACCGCCCCATACGTGGAAAAATAAAAAAGTTATAGGGGTCAGAAAATGATAATTTTAAACGTATAAATTTTCCTGCATGTAGTTATGATTTTTTCCAGAAGTGCGACAATATCCAACCTATATAAGTAGGGTATCATTGTAACCGTATGGACCTACAGAATAATGATAAGGTGCTATTTATACCGAAAAAAATAAGCCACCATATGGATTTTTAGGTACAAAATTGAAAGAGTTATGATGGTAAGGAGGAAAAAACGAAAATGCAAAAACGGAAACACCCCGGGTCCTTAAGGGGTTAAGGACACAGCCTAATTTGAACTTGAGGACACAGGATATTTAGATTTCAGTTTTTTTCTCTTCACCATCTGAGAGCCATAACTGTTTTATTATTCCATCCAACAGACCAATTGTACTTTGTAATGACACTTAATTTCACTTTTACATAAAATGTGCAATGCAATCAAACAAATATCATTTCTGGTGTGGAATTGAAAAGAAAATTGCAATTTTGCTTATTTAGGGAAGTTTGTATGCGGTGCATTTTACATTTTGCACTTTATTGTGAGTCAATTTGATTAAAACAATATCGATATTTACATACTTTCTATTATTCTACTAAAAAAGCTAAAACATTTTTCAACAAAGTAAGAAAATTTAAAATTGCCCTATTCTGACCCTCTATAACTTTATTTTTTCCCGGATAAGGTAATTTTTTGCATTGTGATCTACAGGGTGGGCCATTTCTATGGATACACCTTATATACACCCTATATACTCTATACAGTGCGCCATTTCTATGGATACACCTTATATACACCCTATATACTCTATACAGTGCGCCATTTCTATGGATACACCTTATATACACCCTATATACTCTATACAGTGCGCCATTTCTATGGATACACCTTATATACACCCTATATACTCTATACAGTGCGCCATTTCTATGGATACACCTTATATACACCCTATATACTCTATACAGTGCGCCATTTCTATGGATACACCTTATATACATCCTATATACTCTATACAGTGCACCATTTCTATGTATACACCTTATATACACCCTATATACTCTATACAGTGCGCCATTTCTATGGATACACCTTATATACACCCTATATACTCTATACAGTGCACCATTTCTATGGATACACCTTATATACACCCTATATACTCTATATAGTGCGCCATTTCTATGGATACACCTTATATACACCCTATACACTCTACACAGTGCACCATTTCTATGGATACACCTTATATACACCCTATATACTCTATACAGTGCGCCATTTCTATGGATACACCTTATATACACCCTATATACTCTATACAGTGCGCCATTTCTATGGATACACCTTATATACACCCTATATACTCTATACAGTGGGCCATTTCTATGGATACACCTTATATACACCCTATATACTCTATACAGTGCGCCATTTCTATGGATACACCTTATGTACACCCTATATACTCTATACAGTGCGCCATTTCTATGGATACACCTTATATACACCCTATATACTCTATACAGTGCGCCATTTCTATGGATACACCTTATATACACCCTATATACTCTATACAATGCGCCATTTCTATGGATACATCTTATATACACCCTATATACTCTATACAGTGCGCCATTTCTATGGATACACCTTATATACACCCTATATACTCTATACAGTGCGCCATTTCTATGGATACACCTTATATACACCCTATATACTCTATACAGTGCGCCATTTCTATGGATACACCTTATATACACCCTATATACTCTATACAGTGCGCCATTTCTATGTATACACCTTATATACACCCTATATACTCTATACAGTGCACCATTTCTATGTATACACCTTATATACACCCTATATACTCTATACAGTGCGCCATTTCTATGGATACACCTTATATACACCCTATATACTCTATACAGTGCACCATTTCTATGGATACACCTAATATGCACCCTATATACTCTATACAGTGGGCCATTTCTATGGATACACCTTATATACACCCTAAATACTCTATACAGTGCGCCATTTCTATGGATACACCTTATATACACCCTATATACTCTATACAGTGCACCATTTCTATGGATACACCTTATATGCACCCTATATACTCTATACAGTGGGCCATTTCTATGGATACACCTTATATACACCCTATATACTCTATACAGTGCGCCATTTCTATGGATACACCTTATATACACCCTATATACTCTATACAGTGCGCCATTTCTATGGATACACCTTAATAAAATGGGAATGGTTGGTGATAGTAACTTCCTGTTTGTGGCACATTAGTATATGTGAGGGGGGAAACTTTTCAAGATGGGTGGTGATCATGGCGGCCATTTTGAAGTCGGACATTTTGAATCCAACTTTAGTTTTTTCAATAGGAAGAGGGTCATGTGACACATCAAACTTATTGAGAATTTCACAAGAAAAACAAATGATGTGCTTGGTTTTAACGTAACTTTATTCTTTCATGAGTTATTTACAAGTTTTTCTTTGTTTACAGCCATTGACATGTCGTCGAGGTTAACATGTGAGGAGCGGATAGAAATTGTGTTGATGTCTGGTGAGCGCAGTAAACGGGTCATTGCAGCAGATTTCAATGCAAGACACCCTACGAGATCACCCATCTCCCATGCTACAGTTAGCAAACTGCTTGCTAAGTTTCATGAAACTGGTTCAGTGTTGGATTTGCCAAGATATGGACACATGAAATCTGTCACTAATGAAGAAACATCCGTGGCGGTCCTAGCTTCATTCAGCAAGAGCCCACAGCGTAGCATTCGCCGCATGTCACTGGAGAGTGGCATTAGTCGAACATCCCTTCGGCGGATAGTAGCTACTCACAAATGGCACCCTTACAAACTCCAGCTACTGCATCTCAACGAGGATGACCCAGATCGGCACTGAATTTGCAGAATGAGCAAAACAAAAATGTGCACAGGCCCCTCAGTTTCTGCAGAAGATTTTGTTCATTGATGAGGAAACTTTTATGTGAATGGTGAAGTTAACAACAAAACCCCCGCTATTGGTCTGACACTAACCCACATTGGATAGATCCCCCCAAGACTGTTGGAAGACAAAAAATGTATGGTCTGGTGTGGTATATGGGGTACAAAGATAGTGGGGCCATTCTTCATCAATGGAAACCTCAAGGCCACTGGATATGTGAAATTGCTCCATGATGATGTGTTTCCCTCTTTATGCACTGAAGCTGCACGTTCCCTGAGTTTTTCCAGCAAGATGGTGACCACCACATTATGGGTGTCAGGTCCGAGCATTCCTAGATGAACAGTTTCCTGGAAACAGGATTGGTCATCGTGGGCCAGTTGAATGGACCCCAAGGTCTCCCGATCTGACCCCCTTAGTCTTTTATCTTTGGGGTCATCTGAAGGCAATTGTCTATGCTGTGAAGATACGAAATGTGCAGCACCTGAAACTCCGGATACTGGAAGCCTGTGCTAGCATTTCTCCTGCGGGGTATATAGTAGTATATAGCAGTGTATACGGATATTGGAAGCCTGTGCTAGCATTTCTCCTGCTGTGTATATAGTAGTATATAGCAGTGTATAAGGATACTGGAAGCCTGTGCTAGCATTTCTCCTGCGGTGTATATAGTAGTATATAACAGTGTATATGGATACTGGAAGCCTGTGCTAGCATTTCTCCTGCGGTGTATATAGTAGTATATAGCAGTGTATACAGATACTGGAAGCCTGTGCTAGCATTTCTCCTGCAGTGTATATAGTATATAAAGCAGTGTATACGGATACTGGAAGCCTGTGCTCGCATTTCTCCTGCGGTGTATATAGTAGTATATAGCAGTGTATACGGATACTGGAAGCCTGTGCTAGCATTTCTCCTGGGGTGTATATAGTAGTATATAGCAGTGTATACGGATACTGGAAGCCTGTGCTCGCATTTCTCCTGCGGTGTATATAGTAGTATATAGCAGTGTATACGGATACTGGAAGCCTGTGCTAGCATTTCTCCTGCGGTGTATATAGTAGTGTATATAGCAGTGTATACGGATACTGGAAGCCTGTGCTAGCATTTCTCCTGCGGTGTATATAGTAGTATATAGCAGTATATAGAGAAGAGGGTTGCATTGACAATCCAACACAATGGGCAGAGCATTGAACACATTTTATAAGTGGTCAGAAACTTGTAAATAACTCATAAAAGAATAAAGTTACGTTAAAACCAAGCACATCATTGTTTTTCTTGTGAAATTCCCAATAAGTTTGATGTGTCACATGACCCTCTTCCTATTGAAAAAACAAAAGTTGGATTCAAAATGGCCGACTTCAAAATGGCCGCCATGGTCACCACCCATCTTGTAAAGTTCCCCCTCTCACATATACTAATGTGCCACAAACAGGAAGTTATCACCAACCATTCCCATGTTATTAAGGTGCATCCATAGAAATGGCGCACTATATAGAGTATATAGGGTGTATATAAGGTGTATACATAGAAATGGCGCACTGTATAGAGTATATAGGGTGTATATAAGGTGTATCCATAGAAATGGCGCACTGTATAGAGTATATAGGGTGTATATAAGGTGTATCCATAGAAATGGCGCACTGTATAGAGTATATAGGGTGTATATAAGGTGTATCCATAGAAATGGCGCACTGTATAGAGTATATAGGGTGTATATAAGATGTATCCATAGAAATGGCGCATTGTATAGAGTATATAGGGTGTATATAAGGTGTATCCATAGAAATGGCGCACTGTATAGAGTATATAGGGTGTATATAAGGTGTATCCATAGAAATGGCGCACTGTATAGAGTATATAGGGTGTACATAAGGTGTATCCATAGAAATGGCGCACTGTATAGAGTATATAGGGTGTATATAAGGTGTATCCATAGAAATGGTGCACTGTGTAGAGTGTATAGGGTGTATATAAGGTGTATCCATAGAAATGGCGCACTATATAGAGTATATAGGGTGTATATAAGGTGTATCCATAGAAATGGCCCACCCTGTATAGTTTACAGTGATACCCCTTTTGTGTATATATGTGAACTTTTATATGTATATATATATATATATATATATATCATATTTTTTTTTTTCTGGGTGGGGGGGGGGGGGGTATGAGATGATCGAATATCTTCAATTTTTGACTTTGGTCAAATAATCTTGACATTTCCACGTGTGGTGATACCAGGTGTGTTGAATTATTTTGTCTTAACATTTTTCTTGGTCTTTAGGTGATTGGGAATAGAAAAAGTATATTAGTAGAAAAATAGAGTATAATAGTAGAAAAAAATAAAGTGTGGTTGTGTATTATCTATAAAATATTTATTTATTATACACACACTAGGTCAAGATCTCAGGGCCCTTGTGGTCCATTTTCCGACACTCCATGACTAGACTATATCGCTATATAAGGCAATTGGACTTTCACTTTTACTTGCGGAAAAATAGCCCCTTGATGGGATCTATGAGTCGTCCTATTTTCCAGAGACAATGGTCCATCAAGCTCAACCTGTATCCCTATTGTGTCCCTACTGTGTTGGTCCAGAGGAAGCCCCCCCCCCCCCCCACCCTTTAGGCTGAGGCCAATTGCCCCATGACAGAGGAAAAATTCCTTCCCTGCTCCAATATGGCATCAGAATAAATCCCTGGATAAACATCCTGTCCCATTAGATCTAGTATCTATAACTTATAAGTTGTAATTCTTTTTCGGTTTTAGTTTTACCAGTGTTTTATTATTTAGCACATCATTGTGCATTTTATTTCCATGTCCCCAGTACATAACCTCCCATTTATCCACATTTGCCATTTCTCTGCCCAATCCAGCCTGGAGTATATTGTATATTCTGGTGCATCTGGTTGATATTCTTTGTTTGTTTTCTGACCCTTCCTCCTCTATTAATTACGCTCCTGACATTATATTGTACTTTTATCCCTACAGATGTATTTCTCTTTGAAAAATGTCACAAACAAGAATAATATCACCAAGAGGCTGGACATCTTCCTGGAAAATGTGGTACTACAAATAAAATATGATCATTCAGGGTTCACAACATTTTTATGTATTATAGATTTTTATAGATTATAAGTAGAGATGAGCGAACTTTTGAAAAATTAGATTCGGCCGATTCGCCGAATTTTCCGAAAAAGTTAGTTTTCATCCAATTTTTTTTCCGGCGAATCTATATTACAAAAGGCTATTTCTAGCCTACCTACAGCCTCTATAGGGGTATAGAACACTTTTCTCTGTCCTAAAACGCATATGGAGTGTGCTGAAGTAGTGAAATAATACTGTTATTCAGAATAGCATGCAGATTACCGGCATCGCTCTTAGAATCACTGTCGCACAGCAGCACAATGACAGAGCCTGGTGGTGGCATCAGTGTCAGGAGTCCATATAGTGACTGAATGACACAGCGTGGAGGTGTTGATAGCATGAGGAGACCATATAGTGGCAGAATGACACAGTGTGGAGGTGTTGGCAGCATGAGGACACTAAATAGTGGCTGAATGACAAAGCGTGGAGGTGTTGGCAGCATGAGGAGACCATCTAGTGGCTGAATAACACAGCGTGGAGGTATTGGCAGCATGAGGAGACCATTTAGTGGCTGAATGGCACAGCATGGAGGTGTTGGCAGCATAGGGACACCATATAGTGGCTGAATGGCACAGCGTGGAGGTGTTGGCAGCATGAGGAGACCATATAGTGGCTAAATGACACAGTGTAGAGGTGTTGGCAGCATGAGGAGACCATATAGTGGCTGAATGACACAGTGTAGAGGTGTTGGCAGCATGAGGAGACCATATAGTGGCTGAATGACACAGCCTGGAGGTGTTGGCAGCATGAGGAGACCATATAGTGGTTGAATGACACAGCGTGGAGGTGATGGCAGCATGAGGAGACCATATAGTGGCTGAATGACACAGTGTGGAGGTGTTGGCATCAGTATGAGGAGACCATATCGTGGCTGAATGACATAGCGTGGAGGAGTTGGCAGCAGGAGGAGACCATATAGTGGCTGAATGACACAGCAGGGAGGTGTTGGCAGCATGAGGAGACAATATAGTGGATGAATGACACAGCATGGAGGTGTTGGCGTCAGTATGAGGAGACCATATAGTGACTGAATGACACAGCGTGGAGGTGTTGGCAGCATGAGGAGACCATATAGTGACTGAATGACATAGCGTGGAGGTGTTGGCAGCATGAGGAGACCATATAGTGGCTGAATGACACAGCGTGGAGGAGTTGGCAGTAGGAGAAGACCATATAGTGGCAGAATGGCGCAGCGTGGAGGTGTTGGCAGCATGAGGAGACCATATAGTGGTTGAATGACACAGCGTGGAAATTCCCAGACCCAGGCCCAGCAGCGGCATCAGTAAACAATATATTGCCTGAATTACACAGCCTAGAGTTGGCTGATGCATGAGGAGACCATTGAAATGTCTGATTTTTTAATTTGAAATTTAAATCAAAATTTGATTGTCCCGGACACCAGCGTGTGGGTACGAAGGACCAAATCCAGCAAGCCCCCACAGGGCTCATGTGGCCGTGAGATGTAGGCGCAACGTCTCCATTGTCCTGACCAGCCATTGTTTCCAAGACTTTTCACCAAGGCAAACCATGTGAAGAACAGCGTGACACCACTGTGCCCTGCACACATGGTATGCTGAAGGGCCACTGAGACTTGTCCGGGCAGTGGAGGCTTAGGACACAGTGGATAATGTGGAGGCAGAGTCGCACACTGTCACAGGACCAATGGGCTGTAGCAGGAAGCAGCATGAGTACACACCAGGGCTTCACAATCCCTAAGAAAAATTAACCATTTTTGAAATATTTGAAGAAGATTGTGGATAGCCGGTGCTACCTATGAGAAAATTTTAATTTCCCAGACCCAGGCCCCACAGCAGCATCAGTAAACCATTTATTTCCTGTATGACACAGCCTGGAGTTGGCTGATGCATGAGTACACACCAGGGCTTCACAATCCCTAAGAACGACCATTTTTTATATATTTGAAGAAGATATAGGACATCCTTGAGGTGGCTGAAGCAATGGTAAGCCACTATGGATCACACACATAGGAAATAGGTCCATCCAAAGAAGCAACAAGTAAATGCTTCGAGGATTTTAATTATTTAACTCAAGATCACCTGATAGCAGATTCTAGACTATACAGTGTCTCAATGACGCAGCCTGGAGTTGGCTGATGCATGAGTACACACCAGGGATTCACAATCCCCCCAAAAAAACACAACATTTGTAGAAATTTATGAAGAAGACTTTTGGATAGCGGGTGCTACCTATGAGAAAATTTGAAATTCCCAGACCCAGGCCAAGCAGCGCCATCAGTAAACCATATATTGCCTGAATGACACAGCCTGGAGTTGACTGATACATTAGTACGCACCAAAGCTTCACAATCCTTAATAAAAAAGACAAACATTTTTGACGAAAAATTTTAACGAAAATTTAGGACAGCAAGTGCTCTCTATATATTACCAGAATGACGCTGCCTGGAGTTGGCTGATGCATGAGGAGACCATTGAAATGTCTGATTTTTTTTAATTTGAAATTTAAATCAAACTTTGAGTGTCCCCGGAACCCAGCGTGTGGGTACGAAGGACCACATCCAACAAGCCCCCACAGGACTCATGTGGCCATGAGATGTAGGCGCAATGTCTCCTTTGCCCTGACCGGACCTTTTTTTTTTTTGTACCTTTGTTTAAGAACAAGCACATATCCAAGAGTCCAGAAGAATCTATAATGCAGGATGGTGGACCACAAAAAGACTTTCTTCTCTAAAGTAATGTTTTCTGAAATAAAGAAGCAGAGTTCATCCATCTTCGTATTATTTTTGAAAATTTTAATTAAAAAAATCGCACACAACAAGCGTTCAATGGTGTAATGGTTATTATTCTGGAAAATTCAAGTTTATTACTGAGAAAATTATCAGAAAATTTGAAAAAAACACTACCCAAGAGGGTTTAATAACCCCATACATTGCACCATGAATGTTGAAATTTTAATTAAGCATGTATGTATCTATTTTACAAATCCTAAAATTAAAGGCCCAGGATTAAAGACACAGGAAGTCAGGAGTAGGCATCAGCAGTACCCAAATGGCTTTCCTAACCCCTTTCATTGCACGATCAATTGCGAGATTGAGCAATAACAGGTGTGTGATGCCCTCAGATGTCCGAGGCTGCACGCGCGCAGCACTGAACGGGCCAGCGTGTGTCTATCTTTCACCGACAGGTGCGGGTAATCAGCTCAACTCCGTTCGTGATAGGGATCGGGGATTGCAATTATTTGCCATAAAAGAAGAATTCCAACTAATTGCGGGTCATAAGCTCAGGTTCATTAGGTCCCTGCCCTTTGTACACACCGCCTGTCTCTACTACCTAGCATTAAGCATGTGTTAGCTACTTCCAAAAATGAAAGGCCCAAGGCCAGAAGCATCAGTGAGGCAAGACGTTCCTGAAAGACACAGGATGAGTCAGGAGCAAGCATTCACAGTACCCAAGAGGGTTTCATAACCCCTTCACTAAAGATGAATGGTGAAATTTGCATAAAGCATGTATTTAGCTACTGCTAAACATCCAAAAATTAAAGGCCCAAGGCCAGAAGCGTCAGTGAGGCAAGTAGTTCCTGAAAGACACAGGATGAGCCAGGAGCAGGCAATGGCAGTACCAAAGAGGGTTTCAGAACCCTAATTGATAACCAAAGAGGGTTTCAAAAACATAATTGGGAAGTGTTGGTGTAGCAGCATGGTCAATCTACTCTGAGGCATCTGGCATTGGTGGCTGGAAATCCTGGCTGATCCATCCCTGATTCACCTTGACATGTAGGAGTGGAATTACGTCGTTCATGGCGCAGTTCAGGCGACTTACAAATAATGTGGCTTCCTCAAAGGGCGTCAGCAAATGGCAGGTGTCACGTATGAGCTGCCACTGGTTGACATTGAAGTTACACAGGGGAGTACTCCTATCTGCTTGGATCATCAAGAAATCGGTGATGGCTTTTCTTTGTTCGTATAGTCTGTCCAACATATGGAGGGTGGAATTCTAACGTGTGGCAACTTCACAAATAAGACTATGTTGTGGGATAACGTACTGACACTGCAACTCAAGGAAGGTGTGCTTGGCGGTGTACGAGTGGCTGAAGTGCAGGCACAGTTTCCTTGCCATTTTCAGGATGTTTTGCAAATGGGGTGAAGACTTGAGGAAGTGCTTGACAACCAGATTCAACACTTGTGCCATGCAGGGCGCATGTTTCACACTTCCTTGTCGCAGCGCGGATACGATGTTCTTCCCATTGTCGGTCACCATGGATCCCATTACCAGATTTCGTGGAGTAAGCCATACTTGGATTTCTTTGCGAATAAATTTTTGCAGTTCCTCCCCTGTGTGACTCCGTTTGCCAAGGCAAACCATGTGAAGAACAGCTTGACACCACCGTGCCCTACACACATGGTACGATGAAGGGTCACCGAGATTTCTACATGCAGTGGAGGCCGAGGACACAGTGGAGGATGAGGACGCGGAGTTGCACACTGACATAGGACCAACTGCCTGAGAGCGAGAGCGTGGAGGAGGAAGCGGTGTGACCTGTCCAAGTTGCTGTTGTAGCTGTGCAGGAACCACATTTACCCAGTGGGCCGTAAAAGACAAGTATTGTCCCTGCCCATAGTTACAGCTCCACACGTCGGCGCTGCCGTGCACTTTTGAACACACCGACAGGCTCAAGGACTGGCCCACCTTCTCTTGTACAAACTTATGCAGGGCGGGTACT
The DNA here is from genome assembly GCF_029499605.1 of Hyla sarda. Lineage (NCBI taxonomy): Eukaryota > Metazoa > Chordata > Amphibia > Anura > Hylidae > Hyla > Hyla sarda. The sequence continues at coordinate 230,873,367 of NC_079196.1, forward strand.
GCCTTCTTCGCAAAGAAATGATGGCTTGGGACTCTCCACCTCGGCTTGGCACAAGCCATCAATTTCCACCACTTGAAAAGGGAGGGACTGCAGCACCAGCAACTTGGACAGGAGCACATTCAAAAACTTCTGCGGCGTTGGATGAGTGGGCGCATACTGTTGTCTCTTGGACATGGCTTCGCCGATGGATTGTTGACGAAATGGCTGACTAAAAGCGGGAGAAGCCGAAGCGACAGAAGGAGGGTTTGACACACAGCTCCCTTCGGCTGAGGTGGTGGAGCCTTGGCTGGATGAAGGAGGGAGCGGATGGCCACAGGGTGATGCAGCAGGCTGGACCACTACATCGGAGCCACGGTTCCGGTTTTCCCAGGCTGCTTTATGGTGGGGAAGCACGTGTTGACGCAGGGCTGTGGTGCCGACATTGGGACCCTGGCCATGCTTCACCTTCTGCCGACAGATCTTGGATGTGGCTACATGAACTTCCTCCGGATGCCTGATGAAAAACTGCCACACCGCCGAGTAGCTGATTTTCCCACCAACAGTCCCCACTAATTGACTGCTACTGGCACCGTCTCCAGGAACCCCTGTTCCACTACCTCCCGGAAATGTAGGCTGCCGCGAAGCAGGTGGTCTCCCTAGGACACGATTGGCTCCAGAATTTCCACTCCTGCCACCATGCTGACTGCCAACCGTGCTACCGCCTTGCTGGCTCAACTGCTGTCTTGAAGGCCACCTGCAACTCTCTTCTCCTGATGATGATGAAGTCCCTTCTGCACCCGGCTCCCAATTGCGATCGGCTTCATCATCATGATCAACAGTTGTCTGCACGTCACTGATGTCCTTCTCAGGTTCCCCAAAAGTGTCTTCTTCAGGACCCTGAACCCTGGCAACACCGCCTCCCACGTCACTCTCTCCGCATCACTACTTGGCCTCTATTAGATCGTCTTCAGTAAATAGTGGAGCTGAACCCACAGCATAAGATACTTTTCTAGGAGAGGGAACAGCATAGGACAAAGGCAATGGGAGGACAGGGACTGCTCCCGGGCCATGTCAACTGAGGGTTGTATATATCTAGAATAAAAGAGAGGCAGAGCTTCCCATAGGGCGGTATCGTTACAGATATTAGGAGCAGGGACAGTGAATAGAATACACTCAAAGGAACACTGCTCACCTGGTGTTGTTGTGAGAGAGCCACAACAACTATATGCACAGGGGTCACTCAAGACCAAAGTACTGGTGGTGCTGCTTCCCCGGCGTCGGTATGGAGGAACTCCGACTGATAGATATTAGGATGAATGATCAAGGAAAAAAAACCTGGTGCTGGTAGTGCAAACCACTGCAGGAGCTGTTTCTGGTAGGTAAACTTCTTTATTAAGTCGTGCAACAACGTTTTTCGAGGCCACAATGCCTCATCATCAGGTAAAATGGCTGGTAAAATGGCTGTTTTTTTTTAGCATGGTTATACGGTCACCACCACCTCAAAACCACCTCTAATATGAGTAGAAGATAGCCCTACAATGTAGCCCTAAATTCTGTATGTATCTCTTCTTTGTATATTGTACATAAGTAGACCCTGCTAATAATGTTCTCTCTTTTGGTTGTATTTCAGAAACTTGGAAACAAATTATGTACAGCCACCAACAGAGCATTGGGCAAACTTTATTTATTAAGTGAATCTTCTATACATTTTTTATTTTTTATTTCTTTAATTTTCTTAAAAGTTCATATTATTTTATGTACTGTTGAAGCATCCTCCCACACAGTCATGTATCTATTCCTATCTGGAATACAGCGGACAGTCACTATATACAGGTATCTTAATTATTCTGGGGGTTGCAGAATTCCCTGTCACGGCCGGGGAATTGAGGTTGAGTCAGGGGCAGCGGCGGCAGTCTTTGGCCAGTGCCAGTCTGCCTTGTATCTCGTATATGCAGGGCATATGTGAAAGCATTTGCCACTCTGCATGTATATACCTGTTGCCCCGTATATGGCCGTAGGTAATGAGCCATGCCAGCTCTATCTGCTATGGGCCCCATGCAAACAGAACATGGGATCGCCGATTAGTGATCGCTGTATACAGAAATTGTACCTTATGCACTACTGGATAAATTACCTATACAAATATGGCACCCGAGTCGCGCAGAGACACTACTGAGCATGCGTGACAAGCCATAGCCAGTACGTACGGGATGCTTCCCTTTACCAAGATGGCGCAGGCAGCGTCTTTTCCAGCAGTGCGCATGTCTGAACACCTGATACATGACTCATACAGTGATTGGATGCGCGCGATCAGCGTAGCCTGCCTCTGATTGGCAGTGCTGCTCTGACCTGTGCAATTACTTCCTTGCCCCGCTCTTTCAACGTGCTGTAAGCCCGCGAACATGCTCTGTTGGGTAAGTGCTTTTATGTGTATTATGTAAATATGTAAATATATGTTATGATGTATATCTCAAGTATCCGCCCACATTCACCTGCACTGGGAGGAACCATTAATGAGGAGAATCACTATTTTCACTGAACCACCGATGTATGGAGCACCATTGTATACCATACTATGTCTTCATTTTACACTCATGTTTGCAATTTTGTAATCACTGAATGTAATTAAACTGCACTGGGGGGTCACACAGTTGAGCTTGAGAAAGGCGACGAGGAGGTTGCAGAAACGTTGCTCTGTCTACACTGATGCAATAAACCACAAACTTTTTTGCACCGTATACCTTGTGTGCTGCTGCTTCTTAGGATTTATTTATTGGGATCCCTGAACCAAGGCTCCTACACAGCGTGCACCGGCTATCTGGATTACTTGATTGGTTGTGCTGCTCTCCTGGGAAATTTAGATAGATAGATATTTCTAAGGTCATGTCAGGGTATAAAGCAAACACGCTTTATACGGAAAAGATGAAATAAAAATATCAACAGACTCTTAGAAGATCCCCATGGAAGGGGGTTAATCTCATTGGAGGGTGTTTGTGTGTGTGTGTGTGTGTGTGTGTGTTGCAGGACAATAAACATTTTGTACCTGAAGGCATCAGAGGTGTAAATCCTGTAACATCTTCTAGTATTTATAATCTACTGAACTGTAGAAGATGATTCTCTGGGTCATGAATCCATTGATACATTAACTCTCATTTTTCACTTCCCACCTCACAGGATCCACCAGTAAATAATGTCTTAGAGATTACACCATCTGCAATGAGGTCAATGGTTGAGGATGAGATCAGATCTCTTCAGTCTGAGTACAGAAATCTCCTCCTGACCGACTCTGAGGACAAAAAGAAAAATCTCATAGAAGATCTAAAATCTGAACTAAAAAAGAAAATGGAAATGTTTTGCTCCAAATACTCTGAAAAGTACAAGGTAATGTTGGAATCATAGGTGAGTTTAAAAAACAACAATAATAATAATAATAAAAATTGCATTGTATGTATGACATAAAACATATTTTCTATTGGTTTTATATAAATATTTTCTACCATTTCTCCTCTGGAGCTGGTACATATCATAATACACTTTAAGCTACTGGATGCCGCTCTGTAGTAAATCGGTCAGATGGCCCAGTCTGCAGCCCTTCTCTCCTCAGAACTCATCTAAGATCAAAGCAGATTTGGTTTACGTATTATTATTGTGCTCATGCATGCAAACGTTACATTCGTTCTTGTATGATTGATATTAACCTCACTATAGCAGTTAGAAGTGTGCCATAAACCACATACGATGGCACGCATGCCCCATGGATGAATAAAATAAATAAGGGAGGGTTGGGAGGTGACTTGTGCCCTGCCTTGAGGTACAGGGGGCATTTTATACCCGGGGTCCTTGCACAAATGCAGCCTTACAGGTCTAACACTTGTGCTCATGGCTGCAAACCTTGCATGTTATTAGTGGCGTAGCTAAAGAAGTTGCAACAGTTGCTATTGTGACCGGGCCTCTTCCGCCATCACTAATTGTTGTCCTGGTCCCAAAGTGTAAGCGCCTCTGCCAGATGTTCCCGCCGGCAGCAGCAGAGTCCATATTAGGATCCAGGCTCCTGACATGTTGTGGGCTAGGCAGGGAAAGCGCAGCAGCATTATCATGTCCTGACTGTCAACCCCTGCCTTGCCACCAGGGCTGGAGTCGGCACCAGGCATCTGCCCCTGTGCCATTTTTTAAGTAAACTGAACCGGGGCAAGTTAAGGGCAACAGATATGACAGGCATGCCTCTGACGTCATGGTCCCTGCCCCAGCTGTTCCACAGAAGTAGGACATCCCATCGGCACAGAGAGCTCAAGGTGAGGAGGAGGATGACAAAGCAGTGGGGAGAGCTGAAAGAGGAGTATGGAGGATCACATAGGGTTTGGGTGAGGGGAGTTGGTTGGCAGAGGATTATGGAGGATTACAGAGGGGTTGGGGGAGTCAGCAGAGGATTGTGGAGGATAACAGAGGGGGTTAGAGGAGTGAGGAGAATAATAAAGGGGTTAGGTGGCAGAGAAGTTTGAAGAATAACAGAGGGGTTGGGGGACAGAAAAGTGTAAAAGCAAAGGTGACAAAGGGGTCTGGGGGACTTAGGGTCCTGGGGGGAGTGGGGTCTGGAGAACAGAGGGTCTGGGGGACTTAGGGTCCTGGGGGAGAGTGGGGTCTGGAGAACAGAGGGTCTGGGGGACTTAGGGTCCTGGGGGAAAGTGGGGTCTGGAGAACAGTGGGTCTGGGGGACTTAGGACTCTTAAGAAGAAGGAAGAAAATGCATCTGGAGATGGACTAAGGGGTCTAGGGGGACTTAGTGCTCATATACACTGCGGACATTATGCTGGCAGAATTCACTGTGGAAATCCACTTGCAGCAGAATACTATTATTTTCAATGGGATTCTCCTGCTTTGTGCACACTGTGGAATTGTTGCAGAAAATTCTGCCAGCAGAAAGGAAGTCCGTCCAAAGAATGAACATGTTTATACGTTGAGCAGAATTCTGCCAGACTTCATTGCTGTCGAAGAGACTGTGCACGTCCGTGTGGTCTTACTGATGATGACTTCGGTGGCACTTGCTGCAAGAGGACATTCCACTGACTGAATGTTTGCTGTGTGGACGAGCCCTTAGGGGACTGAGGGAGAAATAGAAAGATGGGTCTGTGAGGACTAAGGGGATTGGGGAAGAACAGTACAGGGGTGGGATTCTGCCATACAAAGAAGTGTTTAGCAGTGTTATTTTCAGGGGGCATAATGTCTGGCAGGGTTAAATTTTGATGACGCAGTTTGTGACAGGATTACATTGAGTATTGTCTTTATACAGAGAATGAGAATCTACTGACAAAGTACCAATAATGTCCGGGCTTCAGATTCTGCAGAGAGAAAGGTTAGAAGATAGGAGTTGTAGCTTTACAACAGCTGGAGAGCCACTTGAATTGAGGTGACTTTACTACTCCTGGGACCCCCAACAAAAAAAAATGCCTGCGCTTATTTTTGTTCCCAATCCAGCCCTGCTTGCCACTTTAATTGAGTGGAGAGGACGAGGGGCAGGGCCCACATAAGTCTCATCTAGGAAGCCGTGCCCTTTCTCCTCTAGTGTGGTGTGCGCAGCTGCCCTGCACTTGACAACTGACATGCCCTGCCCCTCCTCCTTTCCACTCAATTAAAGTGGCAAGCAGGGCTGGATTGGGACCAAAAATAAGCACAGGCATTTTTTTTTTGTGGGGGTCCCAGGAGTAGGACCCCTACCAAAATAAAATGGGCTGCATAGTCTAAAGTCACCTCAATTCAAGTGGCTCTCCAGCCGTTGTAAAGAGCGCTACCCCAGCCCGCCCGCCACACCCAATGCAACGGTTTACCCTTGGAGGATAGGGCACACTGTAAATGTATGGCACAGCAGCGCGTCACTTTATACACAGTGCTGTAAATTTACGGCAAGGCTGGGGCAGGGCACACATGAGCCCCACCAAGGAAGCCCTGGCATGAATGCTGAAGTAGTGTATGCATGGTGTAAATTCTATAGTAACATATGCATGGTATAAACTCTATCGTTGCATATGCATACAAACTCTATTATGACATATGCATGGTACAAACTCTATCATAGTGTATCCATTGTACAAACTGTAGTGTAGTGTATGCATGGTAAAACTGTAGCATAAGGTATGCATGGTAGAAACTATTGTAGTGTATGCATGTAGCAAACTGCCATAGCATAGGCATGGTACAAAGAATCATAGTGTATGCATGGTACAGAGTATCATAGTGTATGCATGGTACAGAGTATCATAGTGTATGCATGGTACAGAGTATCATAGTGTATGCATGGTACAGAGTATCATAGTGTATGCATGGTACAGAGTATCATGGTGTATGCATGTAGCAAACTGCCATAGCATATGCATGGTACAAAGTATCATAGTGTATGCATGGTACAGAGTATCATGGTGTATGCATGGTACAGAGTATCATAGTATATGCATGGTACAGAGTATCATGGTGTATGCATGGTACAGAGTATCATAGTGTATGCATGGTACAAAGTATCATAGTGTATGCATGGTACAGAGTATCATGGTGTATGCATGGTACAGAGTATCATAGTATATGCATGGTACAGAATATCATGGTGTATGCATGGTACAGAGTATCATAGTGTATGCATGGTACAGAGTATCATAGTGTATGCATGGTACAGAGTATCATAGTGTATGCATGGTACAGAGTATCATGGTGTATGCATGGTACAAAGTATCATAGTGTATGCATGGTACAGAGTATCATGGTGTATGCATGGTACAGAGTATCATAGTGTATGCATGGTACAAAGTATCATAGTGTATGCATGTAGCAAACTGCCATAGCATATGCATGGTACAAAGTATCATAGTGTATGCATGGTACAGAGTATCATAGTGTATGCATGGTACAAAGTATCATAGTGTATGCATGGTACAGAGTATCATGGTGTATGCATGGTACAGAGTATCATAGTGTATGCATGGTACAAAGTATCATAGTGTATGCATGGTACAGAGTATCATGGTGTATGCATGGTACAGAGTATCATAGTGTATGCATGGTACAAAGTATCATAGTGTATGCATGGTACAGAGTATCATAGTGTATGCATGGTACAGAGTATCATGGTGTATGCATGGTACAGAGTATCATGGTGTATGCATGGTACAGAGTATCATGGTGTATGCATGGTACAGAGTATCATGGTGTATGCATGGTACAGAGTATCATAGTGTATGCATGGTACAGAGTATCATAGTGTATGCATGGTACAGAGTATCATAGTGTATGCATGGTACAGAGTATCATAGTGTATGCATGGTACAGAGTATCATAGTGTATGCATGGTACAGAGTATCATAGTGTATGCATGGTACAGAGTATCATAGTGTATGCATGGTACAGAGTATCATAGTGTATGCATGGTACAGAGTATCATAGTGTATGCATGGTACAGAGTATCATAGTGTATGCATGGTACAGAGTATCATAGTGTATGCATGGTACAGAGTATCATAGTGTATGCATGGTACAGAGTATCATAGTGTATGCATGGTACAGAGTATCATAGTGTATGCATGGTACAGAGTATCATAGTGTATGCATGGTACAGAGTATCATAGTGTATGCATGGTACAGAGTATCATAGTGTATGCATGGTACAGAGTATCATAGTGTATGCATGGTACAGAGTATCATAGTGTATGCATGGTACAAAGTATCATAGTGTATGCATGGTACAGAGTATCATAGTGTATGCATGGTACAGAGTATCATGGTGTATGCATGGTACAGAGTATCATGGTGTATGCATGGTACAAAGTATCATAGTGTATGCATGGTACAGAGTATCATAGTGTATGCATGGTACAGAGTATCATAGTGTATGCATGGTACAGAGTATCATAGTGTATGCATGGTACAAAGTATCATAGTGTATGCATGGTACAGAGTATCATAGTGTATGCATGGTACAAAGTATCATAGTGTATGCATGGTACAAAGTATCATAGTGTATGCATGTAGCAAACTGCCATAGCATAGGCATGGTACAGAGTATCATAGTGTATGCATGGTACAGAGTATCATAGTGTATGCATGGTACAGAGTATCATAGTGTATGCATGGTACAGAGTATCATAGTGTATGCATGGTACAGAGTATCATAGTGTATGCATGGTACAGAGTATCATAGTGTATGCATGGTACAGAGTATCATAGTGTATGCATGGTACAAACAGTCGTACCATATGCATGTTAAAAACTATTGTAGCATAAATCATGGTACAAACTAGGGAAGCATATGCATGGTACAAATTACTGTAGTGTATGAATGATACAAACTAACGGAGTGTATGCATGGGTCAAACTATAGTAGCGTATACATGCTAGTAGCGTATACATATAGTAGCATACATCATAAAGCACAGCATATGCATGGTACAAACTGTTGTAGCATATCCATTGTACAAGCTATCGTACCATATGCATGAAACAAATTCTATTGCAGTGTATGCATGGTACAAACTACTGAGGCATATGCATGGCAGAAATATTGTGACATATGCATGGTACAAACTCTATTACAGCATTTGCATGGTACAAGCTCTATCGTGGCGTGTGCCTGGTACAAACTTCTATGACGGCATACACATATTACAAATAGAGATGAGCGAACTTTTCAAAAATTCTAATCGACCGATGCGCAAAATTTTTCCAACACTTTCTTTTTCTGGTCGAATACATTTGCGGCGAATCTGTATTAAAAACGGCTATTTCTGGCCTACAGAGAGCCAGAGGGGTGTAGAACACTTTGCCTTGTTGTAACACGCATAGGGAGTGTAATGGGTTAGTAAAATCATAGAGAAAAAAGCAAAAAAGTGATGATCAGCTCACCAAAGTCCATATGAATTAAGCATCTGTCAATGGTCCCGGAGCACTGGTGCAGGGAGCTGCCACTCCACGTAACATGTAGAAAGCAAGACTGTAGCAAGGGTCCAGCTCCTGGGTGTGCAAAAATCAATAAAACTTAGCCTTTAAAGGGGTACTCCACTCCTAGACATCTTATCCCCTATCCAAAGGATAGGGGATAAGATGTCAATACGCCTCGGTCCCGCTGCTGGGGAGCCCCGGGATTCCTGCTGCGTCACCGCGCTCTCATTACAGCACAGAGCAAGTTCGCTCTGCACGTAATGCCGCGCAATACAGGGGCCGGAGCATCGTTACATCACGGCTCCACCCCTCGTGATGTCACGGCCCGCCCCTTTCAATACAAGTCTATGGGAGGGGGCGTGGTAGTCGTCACGCCCCCTGCCATAGACTTGCATTAAGGGGATGGGCCGTGATGTCACGAGGGGCGGAGCCATGCCGTCACCCGTCTCCGTCCCCTGTATCACCCGTCATTACGCACAGAGCGAACTCGCTCTGTGCAGTAATGATAGCGGGGTGCCACAGCGGGGATCCCAGGGCTCCCCAGCAGCGGGACCGTGGCGTACTGACATCTTATCCTCTATCATTTGGATAGGGGATAAGATGTCTAGGGGCGGAGTACCCCTTTAATAGTGCACATAAAAACATGGAAAAATCGCCACTTGGTGGCAAGTGACATGTCACTTTAAAAGAAAGGCGAAACGCCGACGCGTTTCAAGCTGTTGCTCTTAGTCATGGCGTTGGTATCTTGTCACACGGGGGTTTAAATACCTGTTGGCATATGGTCAGGTCCCACCTTGGATCAGAACTCCCCGCCTCCGTCAAACAGGATGTGACGTGGCATGTGGAAGATAGCTGGATAGAAGTGCAACCAGGTGAAACCTAATTGGGGTGCTGAATAGAGATAATTAACCCATAGGTGACCTGTTTGCTAGCGAACAGACATATCATATTGGTTTCAGTCTATCTGCCGTTGTGACCACAAATAGATGTATGCGGTACAATATACACAACTGCAACCTGTAGGACACAAAAAAGAGGTCGCACAAATTCCAGATCTTATGAATTATTATGAAGGAACAATAACGACATAGAAAACCCAAAGGATGAAGCCAGAAAGCAAAAATAAGCAAAAAATGCAAAATACAGTTCAAAAAACACATGTTATGAACAATGACATATGCAAATGAGAAAATTTGAGAATGAAAAACAAAAAACAAGAAGCAAAAGTATAATGCAAAAAAACTATTGTATGTTACTTATCAAATAATGCCTAGCGTGTGTAGCATAACATATTGCCCATATAATGACAAAAGTAAATCAAAATATTTGAAAAGCCATCGATTCATGATCCCATAAATTATTCAAAATCGATACAACATATTTATTCTCGTGGGAACATACAATTGAATAAATAAGTAACCCACAGGAAATATAAGTAGCACAGGACCAATGAATGCACAAAACCAATGAATGCACAAATGCAGCTTGACATGATGTGCATAATATATAATTAATAACAAACCGTATGACTAATAAATCACATGAAATTGAAAAAATAAATACATTTAAAATTAAAAGTAAAAAGTAACCTAAATGTCCATTAGGGACGTTAATAAATTCATCCGAGCCCTTACTGTAAAAAAGCACTTTTCTGGTTCAGACATGGTGGAATCACAGTAAAATGAATTAAAACCCCAAATACTGAACCAAGTAGGAAAGACTAATTTGCCTCTTCACACCAGCTTTTCAGATCAGATCACATGCTTAGATCTCATGGACTTGCAAACCATATCCATTAATGCAAATAACAATATAATTTCCACTAAAGATATTTTTCCTACATCAAATCCCAGCTTCTACCCTATCAACTCTAGAATAGAGGCAATGGATATATATATCAGCGAAGAGTGGAGATGGATCTACGCAACCTGGAAAGACAGACATCGATACTATCTAATAATTTTAGTAAGAAGGAACATAAATCTCTGCAAGATCTCAAAAATAACCCTTACATATACATCAGACAGGCGGACAAAGGGGGGTCTGTGGTTATTTTGGACAAAGCTCTTTATGAAAGAGAAATCATGAACATGTTGGGTGATGAATCCACATACAAAAGAATCTCATCTAATCCTACAAAGTTGGTGACTTGGTGGCTTGCTTATATGCTACAACCCTTGGTTCTGCGAACCTTGGGTCACATTAAGGATACCAAGTCCCTTCTTAATGCAATGTCCCAAATTGAGTGGAAAAATGACTTTGAGTGGGTATCTTGTGATGTAGCATCGCTATATAGCTGCATACCACATGATAAGGCTGAACTAGCAGTGACATACCATCTCAACAAATATACTGAATATAGCCCTTGTTTAAAACAGTATATGGTTGAGGTGTTAGCTTTCCTGTTGCAGTGTAACTTTTTTACCTTTAATGGTTGTTGTGGTTCGTGGCTCTGGGGTTGAATTATATCTGGCTCCAAGGGTCACACGACCAGTTAAAATCTGCAGACCATGCATCTGGGACACAAAATATCCGAGACACAAAATGGCTGCGACCATGCGGACTAGTGAATACAATATATTCACAGACCAGGTGCATAGACACTTAACTGAGCAGTACTACCGGAGACCAAATGCATTCATAAACACCCCACAGACCAACCTATTTAGGAATTTTGGAAGAGTTATATCCTAATATCCAAAGCACAAATCAACACTACACATCCAAACACTGGCAGAAATAAAGATGTTTAATACACAGTCGTAAACTAAACAAACTCTAACTAAGAGAGAGAAGAGAAAAGATATTGCTAATACCTAGAAGTTTAAATCCGCAATGTAAGGAAACACATATACTACATTTATAGCAGAAATCCTATAATTGGCTATATGGGTGGATTTTCCTTAAAAGATACAACTATACTAAATGAAACACACAGAGAATATAATACTGAAATACTTAGCTTCGGGGACCCTTTACAGCAAGTATGATGAACAAAGACAGGCATGGGGGTAGCTGCAGTCCTTTGTTTCAGGATTCAGGCCCAAACAGGAAGTTACTTGGCCAGGTGTGTTGGTATCCAGCCCCGCAATAGAAAGAGAGCCCTTTGCCCCCTTTGAATGGGCTTTTATTTAGATGTTCTCCGCCCCCAGCCAGCCCCCAGGTGGTCTGTCTAATGTTACAAAAGCCCCTGTAAGCATGCCTTGGAGACCCCTACTATAAAGATGATCCTCCATCTTTTCTTTTGTCTAAACTCCATGCGGCCTCCTTGGACTAGAATCACAAAATATAGCAAATAAAATGTATGTCATTTTCATGTCCATAACATTCCACCTCTTGATTCTAGTACCAGAAAACCACATTAGAGTTGCTTGCTGGATGGGTAATCCTCTAAACTCAGTATTCACAAATTATTAAATTTACATTAGGTAGCCCTAGATTCTTGCTGTCAGCTTACATAGATTATGGTGGACATCGCCCGCATTGTTCACTATGTAGCTATAGCACCGACTCTACTGTTGCCAGTAAAGGGATAGTCTAGGTCTTAGGCGAGTGATGGAGCTACTGTCCTCATTTTGTAGCTTCTCTTGAGACAGTTTTTTTTTTTTTTAAAGCGTCCTCTGTGGTGTCCAAAAGCCTTTTCCAAAATGTTGGAGGGAATCCTTTGGTTCTGGGTTCTCCTGCCTCGCGATGTCATCCAAACCCAGTCTTGACGACTTGATCCTTGTCATCTTCCAACCACGGGATGTTGGGGAATAGGTAGCCTTCTTCACTCCATTAGAAGCGCTGGTCATCTGGTCATCTGTTTGTGGTGAGCTTGGATTCTTCTGATTGGAGGTCCATGGGTTGAGCGGGGTTACACTGCCACTAATCTGCTGAATGGAAAATAAACAGGTTTAGAGTCACTTTCCAACAATACAATTTTAGTATTTCCAGGTCCATCAGAGATTCTCTGCGGCCTGTGCTGATCAGTGAACATTGGTAAAACCCAACACTAGACACAGTTGAACTCCACTCTGCATATCCACACTCACTTTCCCAGCATTATTCCGACCATTGCTAACTAATATTTGAGTGTGAGTGTTACCTCAGTCCCTCTAGGCATATTGCCTTCTAGTGGAAGGACTAGCTATTGCTAAACCTCCCCCACCTCTTGAAAAAAATAAATCAAAGTGGTTAGTTAGTTTCTTCCCAATTAGTTTTCCCCACAAATTTGGGGAGGCTCCTGTAAATGTCAACCCTAAACTAACAAATGAATTGTCATTTTTACAAGTAAGCCTATGGTATGGCCCTAGTGGGCAGAAAGAAAGTTTAGTCAGTATCTTATGTACCTCCATTTTTCCCCAAAAGACAAAAAAGTGAACACTATTTACATGCAAAAGGAAGGTGGTCCTTGTTTACTCTTTAGTCTCCCTTCCCCCGTTTGACCAACAGGGGGCATGGGATCCTCCACCTGTATATACGGTTTCTGTAAGAATATTGCTACCTGTGCACACAACTCCTTGAACACGTATTTTGTAATGTCATCTTTCATAGGATTAAACAGATGAGGTTTATATGGGAAGCTGAGAGATTTCTCTGGAAAGTGTTGTTTGGAGGAGGAATGTATATTTCGGGATTTACCTGGTTCCCTCTGCTTCATGTTTCCAGTAGAATAACAACTTGTGGAGATATGGCCACTATGACCACATGTAGTACATTTAGCTGAACAGTGTTTCGTTTTGTTACTATGGGCCTTACAATATCTAGCGATATGGCCTGAACCACCACATGCAAAACAAGACTTTACCCTTTTAGCCGTATTTACTATCTGAGTCTCATTTTTCATAGCGGATCTATACCGCTTCACTGCCAGAGACACTTCTAACAACTCTTACACTTCTCCAATTTGCTTTGTATTTCCCCTTATTGTTATTCAATTTCTTTTTCTTACACAATTGAGAACCAACACTGGGAACTTCTACAATCTCACTCTCTAGCGCCCCCTTATTTGCACTTGAAACACAGACCTTTTCAGAGGGCAAATCTGCTGTGAAATGTGGCTGTGAATTATGGGAAGAGGCCACACCAGACACCATTTTGGGGAACTCGCTTTTACCAATCTCATTCCTAAACTCCCGGATTTCAGCATAAGACTGAGACAATTTTTCATCAGTATTTATACATTGGTTCTCCCATTCCAGTAATTCTGATTCCAACATGCGAATCTGCTTATCTTTATCACGAATCATCTGTGTTTTTGTCTGCAACACTTTCTCAAATTCCTCCTTTCTCTGCACCTCACATTTTAGGGCATGTAAAAGAATCCAACCAACTTCAGCCGCAGCTCGGCTCTCATTTTTGGGATAAACCCCTAAATCAAGCTTCAGAGCCATACCTCCTATCTCATCCCCCATCTCTGGGTAAACCGGTGCACCATAGCGTACAAGCTCTTCTGCTACAACACTCCATTTTCCCATAGTGGTAGCCCAATGTGGTACAGCCCCAAATTTGGGCCTTCTATCCTGCCGCAATGCACAAAACTTCCGTCTAATGAAGCTCATTCTCTCAGTCAGATATACTTGGAATATGATCGGACAAAGGAACCTCAAGCACAATATCAGATGGCAGGACAATCACCAAACACGTACACAAACAGGCTACACTGGGGTATCTCGTACAAACACTTGTGTATACGCCCTCCGACACTAGATAATACAGTGGAGAGTTACAGATCGCACAACTAAAGGTACAGTCACAATATAAAAACACATGTACAACAGGAGACTTTCAATACGCTTTACAGTCTGTGTCTAATAACTATCATGGATGCAATACAACCAACCATTACCTAGAAAAGAAATGCTATTAATTACCAGTGACAAATCACTAAATAACTATCATGGATGATATTCAAGTTACCCTTAAATAAGGAACACAAAGCAACAGTCTATGAGAATCCTGTATAACTAGTACAGTGCTACACGTGATAACCACATCTAACAGATTAACCTCCCCGACCATGTGCTTTCTTTGTCCCCAAGAACCAAACGGAAACAGGAAGTACAGACCAACATACAAATCACCCTTTTAGTTTAAAAGCCCTTTGAAGACTACAAAGTTAATAATCAGAAAAATATTTCTTAATATAGAAGTTTCATAAATAAGCTATAATTGTTAGGAAAATTAGTTAATATGGTCAATTGGTTACTAATATTCATAACTCCTGCAAAATCCCATCCTCGTCGCCATTTGTTGTGGTTCGTGGCTCTGGGGTTGAATGATATCTGGCTCCAAGGGTCACACGACCAGTTAAAATCTGCAGACCATGCATCTGAGACACAAAATGTCCGAGACACAAAATGGCTGCGACCATGCGGACTAGTGAATACAATATATTCACAGACCAGGTGCATAGACACTTAACTGAGCAGTACTACCGGAGACCAAATGCATTCATAAACACCCCACAGACCAACCTATTTAGGAATTTTGGAAGAGTTATATCCTAATATCCAATGCACAAATTAACACTACACATCCAAACACTGGCAGAAATAAAGATGTTTAATACACAGTCGTAAACTAAACAAACTCTAACTAAGAGAGAGAAGAGAAAATATATTGCTAATACCTAAAAGTTTAAATCCGCAATGTAAGGAAACACATATACTACATTTATAGCAGAAATCCTATAATTGGCTATATGGGTGGATTTTCCTTAAAAGATACAACTATACTAAATGAAACACACAGAGAATATAATACTGAAATACTTAGCTTCGGGGACCCTTTACAGCAAGTATGATGAACAAAGACAGGCATGGGGGTAGGCTGCAGTCCTTTGTTTCAGGATTCAGGCCCAAACAGGAAGTTACTTGGCCAGGTGTGTTGGTATCCAGCCCCGCAATAGAAAGAGAGCCCTTTGCCCCCTTTGAATGGGCTTTTATTTAGATGTTCTCCGCCCCCAGCCAGCCCCCAGGTGGTCTGTCTAATGTTACAAAAGCCCCTGTAAGCATGCCTTGGAGACCCCTACTATAAAGATGATCCTCCATATTTTCTTTTGTCTAAACTCCATGCGGCCTCCTTGGACTAGAATCACAAAATATAGCAAATAAAATGTATGTCATTTTCATGTCCATAACAATGGTCTGTTTTTTCTTCAGGTTACTGGTTGTCCCATGGGGGCCAAATTCTCCCCCTCCCTGGCAAATTTGTATATGGCTTTCTGGGAGGAGTTTTGTCTGTATGCTGCCTGCAATCCGTACCAGCGCAACATCCATTGGTACAGGAGGTATATAGACGACCTCCTCCTAATATGCCAAGGGTTGGGGGAGGATGAATCTGATGCCTTTTTGTCATTTTTCAATGATAATGACTTGAATTTACGCTTTACCGTGGTCAGGGACAAGCATGTGATAAATTTTCTTGATGTCACCTTGATAGGTAATAATCATACTTTCAGAATTGATACGAGGATGTTTCGCAAAACCACATCAGGCAATAGTATCCTTCATGCCCAAAGTGGACACCCTACACAAATTACAAAAAATCTCCCTATTGGGGAATACATTAGGGCAAAAAGAGCATCCTCAAACGATACATTTTATCATTCAGCAAGTGCTGGTATCACGGGACGCCTGAAACGTAGGGGTTACAGTGGTGCAACACTTGCAAGGGCAAAATCCATTGCTGATTCCAAATCAAGGGAACAGTATTTGCTTCCGTCATGTAAGAATAAGTCAGAATCTCAATTCATTCCCATGTTCACCACCCCTTAAAGTCAGAATTTTGACCAAATTAAAAATATCATTACAAAACATATACCTGTACTGTTGCAAAGTGATGATATGGCTAAGCTGTTGTCTGGAGGAGTTAGATGTGTAGCCAAAAAGGCTCGATCCCTAGGACTTTCTGGTTGAAAAACCCACCAACACATGGCTCCACACCAGTGGTAGCCACAAATGTGGTGGGTCCCGTTGTGGTGAGTCCCATCAGGTTACGTCCATGGCCACAGGCACCACTTATGCCATAAAAAGCTTCATCAATTGCGACAGTGAACATGTTGTTTATTGTGTCACATGCGTCACATGCAGACTGCAATATATAGGGTGTACGGGGCGTAATCTGAAAAGAAGGATTTGTGAACATCTTGCCATTCGTCCTAATTTCTCCTCTCGATCTATGTTTGGTTTAACCAGACATTTAGTGGAGTACCATGAATGCAAAAGCGAAACCATCTCTATCCAGGGGATTGAAAAAGTACCCCCCCCCCCCACAAACGGGGAGGTGACTGGTTACATGCTCTCCATACGAGAGAAGCATTCTGGATTTTGAGGATGGAAACTCGCGCTCCTGCAGGTCTTAATTTTAGGAATGACCTTATGTACTTTTATAAGTTTATTTACCTATTTGCAGTTATTTCTATATAGTCAATAATGTGGTCATGCATACTACAATGAGGCTTCTATTCTTTTGATACGCAGATGCAATCAATACATATGTGTCTATTTGCATTGAGCGTTATGTGCTGTTGCATCTGTCTCTGCTGTTGGACCATGGTATCAATTGTGTTCTCATTACATCAGACACTCAGGTTATTACCTTATTTTACATTTATATTATTTATCAGCAATATAATCTACCAAGAGACATATTCACACTGATACGATACCATGCACATTATGTCAAGTGGCATCTGTGGTTGTATAGGTCCTGTGCTATCATCTTTATATATCTCGGTGTGCTGCATGTCCATCTGCATGTTCCCATAAGCTTAAATATGTTTTATGGATTTCCAACAATATGGGAGATTATGCATTGATGGTTTTTCAAATATTATTTATTCTATTTTTGTATCTCACACTGCGAGGCATATGCTGCTATACTTGCCTCTGTTGGTTGGGTCATGACAATATTTGTGTCTCTACCATACTAGACATTTAGGTTACTTTTTACTTTTCATTTTCAATTTATTTATTTTTTCAATTTCATGTGATTTATTAGTCATATGGTTTGTTATTAATTATATATTATGCACATCATGTCAAGCTGCATTTGTGCATTCATTGGTTTTGTGCATTCATTGGTCCTGTGCCACTTATATTTCCCGTGGGTTACTTATTTATTCAATTGTATGTTCCCACGAGAATAAATATGTTGTATCGATTTTGAATAATTTATGGGATCATGAATCGATGGCTTTTCAAATATTGTAGATTTTGATTTACTTTTGTCATTATATGGGCAATATGTTATGCTACACACGCTAGGCATTATTTGCTAAGTAACATACAATAGTTTTTTTGCATTATACTTTTGCTTCTTGTTTTTTGTTTTTCATTCTCAAATTTTCTCACTTGCATATGTCATCGTTCATAACATGTGTTTTTTGAACTGTATTTTGCATTTTTTGCTTATTTTTGCTTTCTGGCTTCATCCTTTGGGTTTTCTATGTCGTTATTGTTCCTTCATAATAATTCATAAGATCTGGAATTTGTGCGACCTCTTTTTTGTGTCCTACAGGTTGCGGTTGTGTATATTGTACCGCATACATGTATTTGTGGGCACAACGGAAGATAGACTGAAACCAATATGATATGTCTGTTCACTAGCAAACAGGTCACCTATGGGTTAATTAGCTCTATTCAGCACCCCAATTAGGTTTCACCTGGTTGCACTTCTATCCAGCTATCTTCCACATGCCACGTCACATCCTGTTTGACGGAGGCGGGGAGTTCTGATCCACGGTGGGACCTGACCATATGCCAACAGGTATTTAAACCCCCGTGTGACAAGGTACCAACGCCATGACTAAGAGCAACAGCTCTAAACGCGTCGTCGTTTCACCTTTCTTTTAAAGTGACATGTCACTTGCCACCGAGTGGCGATTTTTTCTATGTTTTTATGTGCACTATTAAAGGCTAAGTTTTATTGATTTTTGCACAATCAGGAGCTGGACCCTTGCTACAATCTTAGTAAAATCATACTGTTATTCACTATGGCATGCAGATTACAGGCATTGCCATTAGAATCACTGCTGCAGAGCATCTATGTGGCAGCAGGGATACCATAAAGTGTCAAAATTGAAGAGGATAAAGAGATTTTTTAATGTCATTTTGATTTAATTTAATTTGAAATTGTTTGAATTTTTTCAATACCCATTCTGGGGAGCATTAAGCTGGCAGTCCTCCGCTAGGTGATATACCACCTGTTCCAGCCCCTGCCTCTCAGTGCCCCCCTGACTATGAAAGTACGAATGTTTCATTTAATCAGTTATGGTTCATTGCTACTGCTCCAACATGCTTCATTGGATTCTTGTGATAATTCCACAGGTAATATGATGTTGACAACCATAGGGCCTCTGTCCTGAAAAAAATTACAACCCCTAAGATGAAAAGATGAATGTTGAGATGTATGTTAGCTAGTGCTACCATCAAAATTGTTTGCGCCCAACAGCATCTGTAAGCGATGTAGTTGCTGAATGACACAGCCTGGAGCAGGCAGCTGCATGAGTACACAAGAGGGCTTTGCAACCCCTAACATTAAAAGGTGAATGTTGAAATCTGTATAAAAGATGTATGTTAACTAGTGCTAACATCAACAAATTTCACGCCCAGCAGCATCAGTAAGCCAAGTAGTTCCTGAAACACACAGAGTGGAGCAGGCAGCAGCATGAGTACACAAGAGGGCTTCACAACCCCTAACATTAAAAGATCAATGTTGATATCTGTATAAAAGATGTATGTTAGGTAGTGCTAACATCAAAAAAAATTTGCCACAGGCCCGGCAGCATCAGTAAGCCAAGTAGTTGCTTAAACACACAGCCTGGATCAGGGAGCAGCAGGAGTAGACAAGAGGGCTTCATAACCCCTAACATTAAAAGGTGAATGTTGAAATCTGTATAGAAGATGTATGTTAGCTATAGCTACCATCAAAAAAATCAAAGACACAGGCCCAGCCGCATCACTAAACCATGTAGTTGCAGAATGACACAGCCTTGATCAGGCAGCAGCAGGAGTACACAAGAGGGCTTCAGAACTCCTAAGATTAAAAAATCTATGTTGAAATCTCTATTAAAGATGTATGTTAGCTAGTGCTACCATTCAAAAATTATAGGCACAGGCCCAGCAGCATCAGTAAGCCATGTAGTTACTGAATGACACAGACAGGAGCAAGTAGCAGCATGAGCACACAAGAGGGCTTCACAACCCCTAACAATAAAAGATCAATATTGAAATCTCTATTGAGCATGTAAGTTAGCTAGTGCTACCATAAAAAAGATGTGTAAGTAATATCCCATCGTCTGAATGACACAGCCTGGTGGTAGAGAAAGTATGAGGAGACCTTATAGTGTCTGAATGGTACAGCCTGGAGGTGGCTGAAGCATGAGGAGAGACCATTGAAATTTAAGATATTGACATTAAAATTTTAGCTAACACTCCCAAGTACACTTAAAAAACACCAGCCGGTGAGTTCTTTTGCCTGGACTTTCACTGTATGTAGGCCCTTGACAAATTAACAGGTACAAAATAGTACACTACATAGATGTAGGTATGTGGTATGCACTTATGTATTATACCGTCTACAGACTACTATAACCAGCAAACCATTTGTTGTGGAACAAAGAGGGCAGACAATTGTGCTACAGTACACTTAAAAAACATATTTTTGTAAAACACCAGCCAGTGATTACTTTTTCCTGGCCTTTCACTGTATGTAGACTCTTGACAGTTTATCAGGTACAAAATAGTACACTACTTAGATGTAGGTATGTGGTATGCACGTATGAGGGCAAAAATATGCGCTACAGTACGCTTAAAAATAAATATTTATGTAAAAGACCAGCCAGTGATCACTTTTTCCTGGCCTCTCAGTGTATGTAGGCCCCTGACAGATTAACAGGTACAAAATTTTGCACTACTTAGATGTAGGTATGTGGTATGCACCTACGAGGGCAAAAATATGCACAACAGTATGCTTAAAAATACATATTTATGTAAAACACCAGACAGTGATTACTTTCCCCTGGCCTTTCAGTGTATGTAGGCCCTTGACAGATTAACAGTGGAGATGTCCCGAACAGTTCGCCGGCTAATAGTTCCCAGCGAACATAGCTTGTTCGCTTTCGCCACGGCGGGCGAACATATGCGATGTTTGATCCGCCCCCTATTCGTCATCATTGAGTAAACTTTGACCCTGAACCTCACAGTCAGCAGACACATTCCAGCCAATCAGCAGCAGACCCTCCTCCCAGACCCTGCCACCTCCTGGACAGAGTTCATTTTAGCTTCATTCTGAAGCTGCATAGTGAGAGGAGGGACAGTGTAGGTGCTGCTGATTTAATAGGGAAATTGATAGCTAGTCTAGTGTATTCAGTGTCCACTACAGTCCTGAAGGACTCATCTGATCTTTACTGTAAGGACAGCACCCCAAAAAGCCTTTTTTAGGGCTCGAACATCAGTCTGCTTTTTTTTCTCTCTGTGTAATCTAATAGCAGTTGCCTGCCTCCCAGCGTGTGCCAGGCTCCCAGCGTATACTGTGCCTACATGCCTAGTCATATCTGGTGTCACCACTCATATCTGGTGTCACAATAGCTTGCATTTAAAAAAAAAAAAACTTTTTTGACTGTGAAATAATAGCAGTCAGTTTCCTTCACACGTGTGTGTTTCAGGGCCTGCCAGGGGACAGTGTCACATTAGTGCAACTCATATATGGTGTAACAGTAATGTATAGAGATGAGCAAACTTTTCAAAAATTCGATTCGGCCAATTCGGCGAATTTTCCGAAAAAGTTTGTTTTGATCCGAATTTTTTCGTGGCAAATCTATATTAAAAAAGGCTATTTCTAGCCTACATACAGCCTCTATAGGGGTATATAACACTTTACTGTGTTCTAAAATGCATATGGAGTGTCCTGGGTTAGTGAAATAATACTGTTATTCAGAATAACATGCAGATTACCGGCATCGCTTTGAGAATCACTGCCGCACAGCAGAACAATGACAGAGCCTGGTGGTGGCATCAGTGTCAGGAGACCATATAGTGACTGAATGACAGTGTGGAGGTGTTGGCAGCATGAGGAGACCATATAGTGGCTGAATGGCACAGTGTGGAGGTGTTGGCAGCATGAGGACACCATAAAGTGGATGAATGACATAGCGTGGAGGTGTTGGCAGCATGAGGAGACCATATAGTGGCTGAATGACACAGCTTAAATGAGGCTGAAGCATGAGGAGACCATATAGTGGCTGAATGGCACAGCGTGGAGGTGTTGGCAGCATGGGGAGACCATATAGTGGATGAATGGCACAGCGTGGAGGTGTTGGCAGTATGAGTAGGCACTAGGCCTTCACAATCTCTAAGTTTAAAAGATGAATTAAGAAATTTAAACCGAAGATTGTGGATAGCGGGTGCTACCGATGAGAAGATTTGAAATTCCCAGGCCCCACAGCGGCATCAGTAAACCATATATTGCCTGAATGACACAGCCTGGAGTTGGATGATGCACGAATACACACCAGGGCTTCACAATCCCCCACCAAAAACACAACAATTTTACAAATTTTTGAAAAAGATTTTGGATAGCGGGTGCTACCTATAAGAAAATGTGAAATTACCAGACCCAGGCCCAGCAGCACCATCATTTTTTGATTTGAAATTTAAAACAACCTTTGCGTGTCCTGGACCCCAGTGTGTGGGTACGAAGGACCAAATCCAACAAGCCCCCACAGGGCTCATGTGGCCGTGAGATTTAGGTGCAACGTCTCCATTGCCCTGACCGGCCATTGTTTCCAACACTTCTCGCCAAGGCAAACCATGTAAAGAACAGCGTGACACCTATGCTGAAGGGCCACTGAGACTTGTCCGGGCAGTGGAGGCTTAAGACACAGTGGAGGATGTGGAGGCGGAGTAGCACACTGTCACAGGACCAACGGGCTGACAGAGTGGAGCAGGAAGCAGCATTGAGTACACACCAGGGCTTCACAATCCCAAAGAAAAAACAACCATTTAAAAAAAAATGTAAGAATATTTAGGACAGCGGGTGCTACCTATATGTTGCCTGAATGACACAGCCTGGAGTTGGCTGATGCATAAATACACACCAGGGCTTCACAATCCCCCGCAAAAAACACAACAATTTTATAAATTTTTGAAAAAGATTTTGGATAGCGGGTGCTACCTATGAGAAAATTTGAAATTCCCAGACCCAGGCCCAGCAGCGCCATCAGTGAACCATATATTGCCTGAATGACACAGCCTGGAGTTGGCTGATACATTAGTACGCACCAAAGCTTCACAATCCTTAATAAAAAAGACAAACATTTTTGACGAAAAATTTTAACGAAAGTTTAGGACAGCAAGTGCTCTCTATATATTACCAGAATGACGCAGCCTGGAGTTGGTTTCAGCATGAGGAGACCATTTAAATGTGTGATTTTTTTTTATTTGAAATTTAAATCTAAATTTGTGTCCCGGACCCGGCCATGTGGGTACAAAGGACCTAATCTCACAAGCACCCACAGGGCTCATGTGGCTGTAAGATATAGGCGCAACGTCTCCATAGCCCTGACCGGCCATTTTTTGTTTTTGTACCTTTGTTTAACCTCTTAAGGACCCAGGACGTATGGGTACGTCCTGGGTCCTGGTCCTGCGATATAACGCGGGGTCACACGGTGACCCCGCATCATATCGCGGCGGGCCCAGCGTCATAGTGAAGCCGGGACCCGCCTCTAATAGCGCGCGGCACTGATCGCTGTGCTGCGCGCTATTAACCCTTTAGCCGCGCGCTCAAAGCTGAGCCGGGCGGCTAAAAATGAAAGAGAAAGTTGCCGGTTAGCTCAGGGAGCTGTTCGGGATCGCAGCGGTATAATCGCGGCATCCCGAACAGCTGTAGCACAGGAGGAGGTCTTCTTACCTTCTCCTGTGCTGTCCGATCGCCGAATGAATGCTTCAAGCCTGAGATCCAGGCTTGAGCATTCAATCACCGAAAACACTGATTGATCCATTCCTATGGAGATGGATCAATCAGTGTAAAAGATCAGTACATGCAATGTTATAGCCCCCCCTATAGGATATATAATATTGCATAAGAAAAGTGTAAAAAAATCATTAACCCTTTCAATTATCCCTTCCCCTAATAAAAGTTTGAATCACCCGGCAATTCCAAGAATAAAAAAAACATTATGTAAATAATAATAAAAATAAACATATGTGGTATCGCCACGCGCGGAAATGTCCGAATTATAAAAATATACTGCTTTTTAAACCGCTCGTTCAATGGCGTACGCGCAAAAAATTACAAAGTCCAAAATAGCGCATTTTTGATCACTTTTTATACCACAAAAAAAGTTAATAAAAAGTGATCAAAAAGTCTGATCAGAACAAAAGTGGTACCGCTAAAAACTTCAGATGACGGCGCAAAAAATTAGCCCTCGTAGCTCCCGGAACTCAGAAAATAAAAAAGTTATAGGGGTCAAAAGATTACCATTTTAAACGTATACATTTTCCTGCATGTATTCATGATTTTTTTCTGAAGTGATACAAAATCAAACCTATACAAGTAGGGGATCATTTTAACCTTATGGACCTACAGAATAAAGATAAGGTATCATTTTTTCTAAAAAAAATGTACTGCGTAAAAACGGAAGCCCACAAAACTTACAAAATAGTGTTTTTTCATCAATTTTGTCGCACATTGATTTTTTTTCCCGTTTCACCGTAGATTTTTGGGTAAAATGACTAATGTCATTACAAAGTAGACTTAGTAACGCAAAAAATAAGCCATCATATAGAGTTTTAGGTGAAAATTTTTAAGAGTTATGATTTTTTAAAGTTAAGGAGGAAAAATTGAAAATGAAAAAATGGAAAAAGCCCGGGTCCTTAACCTCTTCAGGACACAGGGCGTATGGATACGCCCTGCATTCGGAGTCCTTAAGGACCGAGGGCGTATCCATACGCCCGTGGGAAATCCGGTCCCCACCGCTAGCCGGACCGGAGCCGGATGCCTGCTGAAATCATTCAGCAGGCACCCTGGCACATCGCCCAGGGGGGTCCTGAGACCCCCCCATGTCGGCGATCGGAGAAAATTGCATGTCAATTCAGACATGCGATTTTCTCCAATTCCGGGCTGATCGGGTCTCTGGTGACCCGATCACCCGGAAAATAGGGCTGATCAGAGTTGTCAGCAACACCCCCGATCAGCCTAAAGGATTGGAGTGAGATCGCAAAGCTGCGATCTACTCCTATGCCCTGCCATTACTCAGAACGGAGTTCTGACCAATGCCCGCCCCTGGATGTCGAGGGGCTCTGGGAAGAAGATGGAGGCCATACCTGCAGGAGAAGATGCCTGGGGACCTGGGATCTTCGCTGGAGCCTGCAGGATCCTGATCAGGTAGGGAATCGACAGTGGGGGGTGGGGGGGGGGGAATTGAAAGTGAAAGTAAATCGATCTTTACTGTGGCAACCACTAGGGGGGCCAAACTGTAACTCCCAGCATGCCCAGAGAGCCAAAGGCTGTCTGGGCATGCTGGGAGTTGTAGTTTTGCAACATCTGGAGGGTCACAGTTTGGAGACCACTGTTACAGTGGTGCCCAATCAGTAGCCCTCCAGATGTTGCCAAACTACAACTCTCAGCATTCCTCGACTGCCCAGGCATGCTGGGAGTTGTAGTTCTGTAACATCTGTCCCTTCAGATTTAGCAATTTTCATGACATTTTTGAAAATTGCTGCTCTACTTTGAAGCCCTCTAATTTTTTCAAAAAGCAAAAGTATGTCCATTTTATGATGCCAACATAAAGGGGACATATTGTATTTGTGAAGAAAAGTAAAATTTATTTGGAATATCCATTTTCCTTACAATTAGAGAGCTTCAAAGTTAGAAAAATGCAAAATTTTCAAAATTTTCATGAAATTTTGGGATTTTTCACCAAAAAAGGATGCAATTAACGCCGAAAATTTACCTCCAAAATAAAGTAGAATATGTCACGAAAAAACAATCTCAGAATCAGAATATTCGGTAAAAGCGTTTTCGCGTTATTAATTTGTAAAGTGACGGTGGTCAGAATTGCAAAAAGGGCTCAGTCCTTAAGGTGAAAAAGGGCTGCGTCCTTAAGGGGTTAACCCCTTCATGACCCAGCCCATTTTCACCTTCAGGACCTGGGCATTTTTTGAAAATCTGACCACTGTCACTTTAAACATTAATAACTCTGATGCTTTTACTTATCATTCTGATTCGATTGTTTTTTCGTGACATATTCTACTTTATGTTATTGGTAAAATTTCACTGATATTTTCATCCTTTCTTGGTAAAAAATCTAAAAAATTTTATGAAAATTTTGAAAATTTAGCATTTTTCTAACTTTGAAAGTCTCTGCTTGAAAGGAAAATGGATATTCAAAATAAATTACATATTGATTCACATATACAATATGTCTACTTTGTGTTTGCATAAAAAAATTGCAAGTTTTTACTTTTGGAGACACCAGAGGCTTCAAAGTTCCGCAGCAATTTTCCAATTTTTCTCAAGATTTTCAAAATCGGAATTTTTCAGGGCCCAGTTTAGGTTGAAAGTGGATTTTAAGGGTCTTCATATTAGAAATACCCCATAAATGACCCCATTATAAAAACTGCACCCCCCCCCCCCAAAGTATTCAAAATGACATTCAGTAAGTGTTTTAACCCTTTAGGTGTTTCACAGGAATAGCAGCAAAGTGAAGGAGAAAATTCTAAATCTTCATTTTTTACAATTGCATGTTCTTGTAGACCCAATTTTTGAATTTTTACAAGGGGTAAAAGGAAAGAAATCTTCCTAAAATTTGTAACCCAATTTCTCTCGAGTAAGGAAATACCTGATATGTCTATGTAAAGTGTTCGGCGGGCGCAGTAGAGGGCTCAGAAGGGAAGGAGCGACAAGGGGATTTTGGAGAGTGAGTTTTTCTGAAAGGGTTTTTGGGGGGCATGGGAAGCCCCTATGGTGCCAGAACAGTGGACCCCCCCCACATGTGACCCCATTTTGGAAACTATAGCCCTCATGGAATTTAATAAGGGGTTAATAAGGGGTGCAGTGAGCATTTACACCCCACTGGCGTTTGACAGATATTTGAAACAGTGGACTGTGCAAATCAAAAATTTTATTTTTCATTTTCACAGACCACTGTTCCAAAAATCTGTCATACACCAGTGGGGTGTAAATGCTCACTGCACCCCTTATTACATTCCGTGAGGGGTGTAGTTTCCAAAATGGGGTCACATATGGATATTTATTGTTTTGCGTTTGTCAGAACTGCTGTAATAATCAGCCACCCCTGTGCAAATCGCCTCAAATGTACATGGTGCACTCTCCCTTCTGGGCCTTGTTGTGCGCCCCCAGAGCACTTTGCGCCCACATATGGGGTATCTCCGTACTCGGGAGAAATCGCATTACAAATTTAGAGGGTCTTTTTTCCCTTTTACCTCTTGTGAAAATGAAAAGTATAGGGCAACACCAGCATGTCAGTGTAAAAAATTTATTTTTTTACACTAACATGCTGGTGTAGACCCCAACTTCACCTTTTCATAAGGGGTTAAAGAAGAAAAAGCCCCCCAAAATTTGTAAGGAAATTTCTCCCGAGTACGGCGATACCCCATATGTGTCCCAAAACTGTTGCCCTGAAATACGACAGGGCTCCAAAGTGAAAGAGCGCCATGCGCATTTGAGGCCTGAATTAGGGATTTGCATAGGGGTGGACATAGGGGTATTCTACGCCAATGATTCCCAAACAGGGTGCCTCCAGCTGTTGCAAAACTCCCAGCATGCCTGGACAGTCAATGGCTGTCCGGCAATACTGGGAGTTATTATTTTGCAACAGCTGGAGGCTCCGTTTTGGAAACAGTAGCTTACCAGACGTTTTTCATTTTTTTGGGGAGGGGGGGGCTGTGTAGGGATATGTGTATATGTAGTGTTTTTTACTTTTTATTTTAGGTTAGTGTCAGTGTAGTGTAGTGTTTTTAGGGTACAGTCACATGGGCAGAGGTTCACAGCAAGTTTGCCGCTGGAAGTTTGAGCTGCAGCGCAAAATTTGCGCCATCTCAAACTTGCAGCACTCACTGTAAACCTCCGCCCATGTGAGTGTACCCTGTACATTCACATTGGGGGGAGGGGGCAAACATCCAGCTGTTGCAAACTCCGAGCATGCCCTTTGGCTGTCCGTGCATGCTGGGAGTTGTAGTTTTGCAACAGCTGGAGGAACACTGGTTTGGAAACACTAAGTTAAGTAATAAACTTTCAAGTGTTTTGCAACCAAACTTAGTGTTTCCAAACCAGTATGCCTCCAGCTGTTGCAAAACTACAACTCCCAGCATGCATGGTCTGTCAGTGCATGCTGGGAGTTATAGTTTTGCAACAATTGCAACAGCTGGAGGCACTGAGGTAGGAAACGGACAATGTTTCCCAACTAGTGTGCCTCCAGATGTTGCAAAACTACAACTCCCAGCATGCCCAGACTGCCCAGGCATGCTGGAAGTTGTAGTTCGGCAATATCTGAAGGATCAGATGTTGCAGATCTACAACTTCCAGCATGCTTGGGCAGTCTGGGCATGCTGGGAGTTGTAGTTTTGCAACATCTGGAGGTCCACAGTTTGGAGACCACTGTATAATGGTCTCCAATCTGTGCTCTTCCAGATGTTAGAGAACTACAACTCCCAGCATGCCAGGAAAGACTGAGCATGCTGAGATTTGTAGTTTTGCAACATCTGGAAGAGCACAGATTGGAGACCATTATACAGTGGTCTCCAAACTGAGGACCTCCAGATGTTGCAAAACTACAACTCCCAGCATGCCCAGAAAGCCAAAGGCTGTCTGGGCATGCTAGGAGTTGCAGTTTTTAAACTCCCAGAGGCAGCAGTGAGATCGCTTTACGGCGATCTCACTGCTGCCGATGAAGATGCCGCACTGCTGCCGGAAACTCACTGCCGGGACGCAGCGCCGCCGGGACCGCCTGGAGGACGCCGCTCGCACCGGGACCACTCGGGACACCGCTCAGACGGGTAAGTGACGCCGGGGGACGGGTCAGGGACACTTAGCAGAGCGGTGTGTGTCCCGATCCCCGGAATCGGGACTCACACACCACTCTGCTAAGTATTCTGATAGCGAAAACGCTGCTATCAGCTAGTCAGATTTGATCAGCTGATAGCAGCGATCGCTGGGGGGGGGGGGGGATGAAACCCCCCGTGGTCGCATGGTAAGATGGCTGGCTATCAGTGATAGCCACCATCTTTCCGGGCGCTGCGGGATGCTGCGAGTAGCGGCAAAAATGTTCATGACGAACCTGCATGTCATGGATCGGGAACACCTTGCCACCCATGACGTACAGGTATGTCATAGGTCGGGAAGGGGTTAAAGGGGTATTCCAGGAAAAAACTTTTTTATATATATATATATCAACTGGTTCCAGAAAGTTAAACAGATTTGTAAATTACTTCTATTAAAAAATCTTAATCCTTTCAGTACTTATGAGCTTCTGAAGTTAAGGTTGTTCTTTTCTGTCTAAGTAATCTCTGATGACACGTGTCTCGGGAAACGCCCAGTTTAGAAGCAAATTCCCATAGCAAACCTCTTCTAAACTGGGCGTTTCCCGAGACAGGTGTCATCAGAGAGCACTTAGACAGAAAAGAACAACCTAAACTTCAGAAGCTCATAAATACTGAAAGGATTAAGATTTTTTAATAGAAGTAATTTACAAATCTGTTTAACTTTCTGGAGCCAGTTGATATATATAAAAAAGTTTTTTCCTGGATAACCCCTTTAAGAACAAGCGCATATCCAAGAGTCCTTAAGACTCTGTAATGCAGGACGTTGGACCACCAAAAGACATTCTTCTATAAAATAATTTTTTTATGAAATAAAGAAGCAGAGTTCGTCCCTCTCCGTATTTTTTTTGAAAATGTTATTTAAAAAAATCACACGCAATAAGCGTTCAATGGTATAATGGTTATTATTGTGGAAAATTCAAGTTTATTACTGTGATAATTATCAGAAAATTTTAAAAACAACACTACCCAAGAGTGTTTAATAACCCCATACATTGCACCATAAATGTTGAAATTTAAATTAAGCATGTATGTATGTATTTCAAAAATCCTAAAATGAAAGGCCCAAGCCCAGAAGCATCATGATGTCAAGTAGTTCATGAAAGACACAGGAGCAGTCAGGAGTAGGCATCAGCAGTACCCAAGAGGCTTTAATAACCCCTTACATTGCACGATCACTCGTGAGATCGAGCAATAACAGGTGTGTGATGCCTTTAGATGTCCGGGGCTGCACGTGCGCTACACTGAACGGACCAGCGTGTGTCTATCTTTCACCGACAGGTGCGGGTAACCCGCTGAACCCCCTTTGCGATAGGGATCAAGGATTGCAATTATTTGCCAGGAAAGAAGAATCCCAACTAAGAGCGGGTCATAAGCTCGGGTTCATTAAGTCCCTGCCCTTTGTACACACCTCATGTCTCTACTACCGGTTGGATGGTTTAGTGAGGTCCTCTGATCGGCCCCGGCAGGGTAGGAGAAGGCCCTAGCAGAGTGCCGATAATTTAAAGATCATTGTTGAAATTTGCATTAAGCATGTATTAGCTACTGCTAAACTTCCAAAAATTGAAGGCCCAAGGCCTGAGGCATTATTTCCTGAAAGACACAGAATGAGTCAGGAGCAGTCAGGAGCAGTACCAAAGAGGGTTTCATAACCCTAATTGATAACCCAAGAGGGTTTCATAACCAACCATAATTGGGAAATGTTGGTGTGGCAGCATGGTCAATCTACTCTGAGGCATGTGGCATTGGTGGCTGGAAATCCTGGCTGATCCATCCCTGATTCAACTTCACAAACGTCAGTCTCTCCACATTTTTAGTGGACAGACGAGTTCGCCTTGGGGTGACTATGGCCCCGGCCGCACTAGACACCCGCTCTGATGGCACACTACTGGCCGGGCAGGACAGCTTTTCCAGGGCAAATTCTGCTAGTTGCGGCCATAAATCAAGTTTGGCTGCCCAGAAGTCCAGCTGATCTTCAATGGTTGTTGGCATGGCCATGTCAAGGTATGCCACCACCTGTTGGTTCAGGTCCTGCTCCATGTCTACATGCTGCTGATGAGTTGCTTCACTATGCGGGTGAAGAAAGCTACTCATCAGCGACTGTAGACTCAGGCTGCTGCTGATTGAGCTGGTACTGCTCCTGCCACCCCTCGCCAGCAGCCATGGCAGTGGAAGGTGAGCGCAGAGGGCCCCGAGTCAGACCTGCGAGTGGATGGACCATGTGGCCGATAGGCATCAGCCAACTGACTACGTAGAATCTATCTGAAGTAGGTCAGTTTGCCCTCCCTCTCAGTGGGTGTAAAAAAGGCCCCCATTTTGGGACGGTAGCGAGGGTCTAATAAGGTGGAGATCCAGAAGTCATCCCGCTGACAAATTTTGACAATTCGGGGGTCACTCCGCAAGCAACTGAGCATGCATCGTGCCATTTGCGCCAGTTACTCAGAGGGACTACCTGCCTCCATCTCCACTGCATACTGCCACGGTGTGTCCCGGTCCTCTGTCTCAACTTCCTCATAACCCTCCAGCTCCTCTGGCTGCTCCTGTTCCTCCTCTCCTGTCCAATGACTAGAAACACCGGCCATCTCATCCAACCTAAACTGTGCTCCGCTCTGCCCCTCAACATCCTCCTCCTCCAGTTTAGCCCCCACAGGGCTCATGTAGCCTTGAGATGTAGGCGCAACGTCTCCATTGCCGTGACCAGCCATGGTTTCAATCATTTGTTGTAGGAAATGTAGGAGTGGAACGACGTCGTTCATGGTGTAATCCAGGCGACTCACAAATAATGTGGCTTCCTCAAAGGGCCTCAGCAAACGGCAGGTGTCACGTATGAGCTGCCACTGGTTCACATTGAAGTTACACAGGCGAGTACTCCTATCTGCTTGGATCATCAAGAAATCGGTGATGGCTTTTCTTTGTTCGTATAGTCTGTCCAACATATGGAGGGTGGAATTCCAATGTGTGGCAATGTCACAAATAAGACTATGTTGTGGGATACCGTTCTGACGCTGCAGCTTAAGGAAGGTGTGCTTGGCGGTGTACGAGTGGCTGAAGTGCATGCACAGTTTCTTGCCATTTTCAGGATGTTTTGCAAATGGGGTGAAGACTTGAGGAAGTGCTTGACAACCAGATTCAACACGTGTGCCATGCAGGGCGAATGGTTCACACTTCCTTGTCGCAGCGATGACACAATGTTCTTCCCATTGCCGGTCACCATGGTTCCCATTTCCAGATTTCGTGGAGTAAGCCATACTCGGATTTCTTTACGAATGAACTTTAGCTGTTCCTCCCCTGTGTGACTCCGTTCGCCAAGGCAAACCATGTGAAGAACAGCTTGACACCGCCGTGCCCTACACACATGGTACGATGAAGGGCCACCGAGATTTGGACGTGCAGTGGAGACCGAGGACACGGTGGAGGATGAGGAGGCGGCGTCGCACACTGTAACAGGACCAACTGCCTGGGAGCGAGAGCGTGAAGGAGGAAGCGGTGTGACCTGTCCAAGTTGCTGCTGTTGTGGCTGTGCAGGAACCACATTTACCCAGTGGGCAGTAAAAGACAAGTATTGTCTCTGCCCGTAGTTACAGCTCCACACGTCGGCGCTGCCGTGCACTTTTGAACACATCGACAGGCTCAAGGACTGGCCCACCTTCTCTTGTACAAACTTATGCAGGGCTGGTACTGCCTTCTTCGCAAAGAAATGACGGCTTGGGACTCTCCACCTCGGCTCGGCACAAGCCATCAATTCTCTGAAAGGTGCAGAGTCCACCACTTGAAAAGGGAGGTACTGCAACACCAGCAACTTGGACAGGGGCACATTCAACTTCTGCGCCGTTGGATGAGTGGGCGCATATTGTTGTCTCTTGGACATGGCTTCGCCGATGGATTATTGGTGGAATGGCTGACTAAAAGCGGGAGAAGCAGGAGCGACAGGAGCGTCAGAAGGAGGGTTTGACACACAGCTCCCTTCGGCTGAGGTGGTGGAGCCTTGGCCGGATGAAGGAGGGAGTGGATGGCCACTGGGTCATGCAGCAGGCTGGACCACTACATCAGAGCCACGATTCTCCCAGGCCGCTTTACGGTGGCGAAGCATGAGTTGACACACAGCCGTGGTGCCGACATTATGACCCTGGCCACGCTTCACCTTCTGCTGACAGATCTTGCATGTGGCTACGTGAACCTCCTCTGGATGCCTTATGAAAAACTGCCACACCGCTGAGTAGCTGATTTTCCCACCTGCAGTCCGCACTAATTGACTGCTACTGGCGCCGTCTCCAGGAACTCCTGCTCCACTACCTCCCGGAAAGGTAGGCTGCCGCGAAGCAGGTGGTCTCCCCCGGGCACGTTTGGCTCCTGAATTTCCACTACTGCCACCATGCTGACTGCCAACCGTGCAACCGCCTTGCTGCCTCAAGGGCAACTTGAAACTCTCTTCTCCTGATGATGATGAAGCCCCTTCTGCACCCGGCTCCCTATTGCGATCGGCTTCATCATCATCAACAGTTGTGTGCACGTCACTTATGTCCTCCTCAGGTTCAGCAACAGTGTCTGCTTCAGGACCCTGAACACTTGCAATGCCGCCTCCCACGTCACTCTCCGCATCACTACTTGGCCGCCTAGCGGAGCAAGCGGCACATGTCTCCTCCCCTTCTTGGCTGTCCAGTAGCTGCTGACTGTCCTCTATTAGATCGTCCTCAGTGAATAGTGGAGCTGAACCCACAGCATAAGATACTTCTCTAGGAGAGGGAACAGCATAGGACAGAGGCAATGGGAGGACAGGGACTGCTCCCGGGCCATGCCAACTGAGGGTTGTGTCTGTGGAACCCACCAACTGTTGACTGGTGGTGTCAGATGTCACTTGTGATGATGTGGATGAGCGTGTTAACCAATCAATGACAGCAGATGGGTTGCTGCTGGAGACACGACCGCTGGCTGATAACGGGAGCTCAGGCCTCTCGCTGCAACTCCTGCTGCCACTCACCCCAAGTCTGCTGTCAACTCTGCCTGAAGTATTTAGGCCTCTGCCACTCCTCTGTGCACGTCCTGGCACTTCTCTGCCTGACATACTTAGTGCGTTTATGAGGGGAGTACAATACGCTACACTACTCTTTATACAGTATTTGTCTAGAACAGCAGCAGGTGATTACTTATGGCTGTCCTTTCACAGTATGTAGGACCTTGACAGATTAACAGGTACTAAATGGTACAATACTTGGATGTACCTAAGCGGTATGTACTGATGAGGGCAGTAAGATGCCTAACTATTAGCAGAAAACACTCTGTATTTTTGTAAAATACCAGCCGGTGGATACTATTGTTTGGACTTTGACGGTATTGAGCACCTTGACAGCATAACAGGTACTAAATGGTACAAATGCACTATAGTCCACTGAACAATCACATATTTCTGAACAGCAGCAGGACCCAACAGTGCAGCACCACAAACAAAAAAAAATCCAGGGATTAAACCCTAAATTGCACTCTGTCACACAATTCTGAGCAGCAGAAGATTTGTGGAGCAAATAAAAATAAACTCAATTGGGCTGAAAATGAGGAGATACGATGGTTGATAAAGTTGAGGCAGCTTGGAGATGTGTATGAGGCAGCTGACAGCTATCTGCCCCTTTCTGCTGCAATGCTCTATAACGTGAATAGGAGGTTTAGCAATCAATGATCCTTCTCAGAGTAACAGCACAGCACTCTGCACTCCTGCCTTTCCCTAATGCTGATGTGACTAGCAGTTGCAGTGTAACGCTGTGGTATGAGCTATTCACACACACACAGTCTCGTCCTCTCCATCTGACTGCATAGATGAAATGAAGAGAGGCAAGATGGCCACCGATTATATAGGGGCTGTGACATCACAGGGATCAGTGAACACTGATAGGCTGCCTCTCACATGTGATTCAGGGTCAGCCCGCCTACCTTCATTCCCGCCGCTGTTTCCCGCCCTCCCATAATCCCCTGCCCCATGTACTCACATGTGGATCCGCCATCTTAGGTCTCCAATAGCCTGGAATGCTGTAAAATGGAGTTTAATGAAGCGATTTGCGTGATCGAATTGAGGCGATATTCGCATTTGTTGCTAATCAAATTTTTCATAAAATTCGTAACAAATTCGGGTTCGTCAACTTCGATTCGCTGATCTCTAGTAATGTACATTAAAAAAATAGAATTTTGACTGTATTAGACTGAATAGCGGTTAATTGTCTGCAAGCGTGTGTCAGGACTACAGCGTCTACTCTGCCAACTTCTGCCAGTGCACAGTTCCACTCATATCTGTTGTCACAGTAGCTTGCACGCATAGTACCACTAATGAAAAAAAAATGACAGGCAGAGGCAGGCCACCCCGCAGGGGCCGTCGTGGTGTTGTGATTCCCTTTGGCCCTAGAATAATGCCCAGTGTTCAGAGGCCACGTACCCTGAACTCGAAAAGTTCTGAGGACATAGTTGACTGGCTAACACAGGACACCCAATCTTCTACAGCTTCCGTTCGGAACATTGAGGCACCATCCTCATCCAGCTTAGCTTCGGGCACCTCTCATGCTACCACTCGCCCGCCTGCCGCCACCACCAACACTAGCACCGCAGCAGCTTTACTTGATCCGTCAGAGGAGTTATTTACACATCAGTTTGAAGACATGAGTGATGCGCAACCATTATTGCCAGAGTATGTAGTTAACAGGAATATGTTTCAGTCAGGCAGCATTACACACATGGACGTACGGTGTGATGATGATGTTGTACCCGCTGCTGCTTCCTTTCTTGAGGTGTCAGATAGCGGTGAAGGTGTTGATGATGACGATGTGTCCGTGGATGTCACGTGGGTGCCCGCTAGAAGAGAAGAAGAGGGGGAAAGTTCAGATGGGGAGACATAGAGGAGGAGGAGACGAGTTGGAAGCAGGGGGAGGTCGTCGCAAGGAGCTAGTTGCACAGTCAGACAGCATGCATCGGCACCCGGGATCAGCCAGACAGCACGCCAATCAACGCATGCTGTTGCCACAACCAGAATGCCGTCATCGCAGAGCTCAGCAGTGTGGCATTTCGTTTGTGTGTCTGCCTCTGACAACAGCGAGGCCATTTGCAATATGTGCCAGAAGAAACTGAGTCATGGGAAGTCCAACACCCACCTAGGCACAACTGCTTTGCGAAGGCACATGATGTCACATCACAAATGCCTTTGGGATCAACACGTCAGTACAAGCAGCACACAAACTCAAAGCCGCCATCCTCCTCCTGGTCCAGCATCTTCAGCCAGGTCAACCACTGCTGCCCTCCTTGCCCCCTCTCAACCATCCGCCTCTCCGTCTCTCGCCTTGAGCAGTTTCTGCTCATCTGCCCACAGTCAGGTGTCTGTCAAGGAGATGTTTGAGCGCAAGAAGACAATGTCTCAAAGTCACCCCCTAGCCCGGCGTCTGACAGCTGGCTTGTCGGAACTGCTAGTCCACCAGCTTTTACCATACAAGCTGGTGGAGTCTGAGGCGTTCAAAAAATTTGTAGCCATTGGGACACCGCAGTGGAAGGTACCCGGCCGAAATTTCTTTGCACAAAAGGCAATCCCCAACCTTTACTCCATTGTGCAAAAGGAAGTAATGGCATGTCTGGCACACAGTGTAGGGGCAAGGGTCCATCTGACCACTGATACCTGGTCTGCAAAGCATGGTCAGGGCAGGTATATCACCTACACTGCAAATTGGGTAAACCTGGTGACGGCTGTCAAGCATGGAATGCAAGGCTCTGCAGAGGAGTTGGTGACACCACCACGACTTGCAGGCAGGCCTGTTGCCACCTCCTCTACTCCTCCTACTTCATCCTCTTCCATAACCTCCTCGTCTGAATCCTCTTCTGCTGCTGCATTTTGCTCCACATCAACGGCACAGGTGCTATTCCACATCCCGGATACGGCAGTGTCACGCCATCTTGGGTTTGACTTGCCTGAAAGCAGAGAGTCACACCGCACCAGCACTCCTGTCCACCCTAAACGCACAGGTGGACCAGTGGCTGACTCCGCACCAACTGGAGATCGGCAAAGTGGTTTGTGACAACGGAACAAATTTGTTGGTGGCATTGAATTTTGGCAAGTTGACACATGTGCCATGCAATCTGATCGTACAACGCTTTGTGCATAAGTACCCTGGCTTACAGGACTTCCTGAAGCAGGCCAGGAAGGTGTGTGGCTTTTTCAGGCGTTCCTACGCGGCCATGGCACACTTTTCAGATATCCAGCGGCGAAACAACATACCAGTGAGGCGCTTAATTTGCGACAGCCCGACACATTGGAATTCAACACTCATTTTTTTGCCATGTTACTGGACGCTCATGCACAATGCCTGTAGGCTCATGTGTCCTTTCGAGGAGGTGACAAACTTAGTCAGTCACACCGAAGGCACCATCAGCGACATCATACCATTTGTTTTTTTCCTGGAGCGTGCCCTGCGAAGAGTGCTGGATCAGGCCGTAGATCAGCGTGAAGAGGTAGAGTTGTGGTCACCATCACCACCAGAAGCAGCCTTATCAGCATCGCTTGCTGGACCTGTGGCAACGCTGGAAGAGGATTGTGAGGAAGAGGAGTCAGAGGAGGAATGTGGCTTTGAGGAGGAGGAGGAAGAACAACCACAACAGGGTGCTCGTTGTCACTAGAGATGTCGCAAATTGTTTGCCGGCGAACAGTTCCCGGTGAATTTCACATGTTCGCGTTCGCATCGCCGGGCGAACATATGTGAAGTTCGATCCGCCCCCTATACTTTAACATTGCAGTAAACTTTGACCCTGTGAGTCAGAGTCAGCAGACACATTACAGCCAATCAGCAGCAGTCCCTCCTTTCCAGACCCTCCTACCTCTTGCACGGACGCCATTTTATCCTCATTCAGCATGCTGCAGGCTTAGGAAGTGGAGGGTTAGAGAAGCTGTTCCTGCTGTACAGGGAAAGCGATAGCTAGGTTGCTGCTAGGTGGTGTATTCAGGGTCCAGTTTACTCCTAAAGCACTAGTGTAACATCTGCTTTAAGGACAGCACCCAAAAAAGCCCTTTTTAGGGCTGAAAGATATCAGTCCTGGTTGCGAGGAAACCGCTGGTTAAAAGGGGTACTCCAGAATCAAACTTAAGTTCCTTTAAGCAACTAACTACTACAGTATTCAAAGGGCTGAAAGATATCAGTCCGTGTGTTTTGCAACAGCTGTAGGTACCCTGGTTGGGGACCACTGCTTAAAAGGGGAACTCTTCTGGCAAGCTTTTTTTCTTTAAAGCAACTAACAACTACAGTATTCAAAGGGCTGAAGTATATCAGTCTGTGTGTTTTGCAACAGCTGGAGGCACCCTGGTTGGGGACCACTGCATAAAAGGGGAACTTGGCCACTGCATAAAAGGGGAACTTGGCTCATTGTCACACTAGTGCAAATCACATTAGGTGCGACAGTTGTGCAAATTAAAAAAAAATACCTTTTTTGGCTGTTAAATGAAATCAGTCGTCACTGTCAGTTCACGTCACAGTTGCCATTTTTCTTGCCTGCAGGGCAAATTGTGTCACCCTAGTGCATATCAAATTTGGTGTGACACTTGTGTAAATTTAACCAAAAAAATTACAGGCAGAGGAAGTCCACCCCGCAGGGGCCGTCGTGGTGCTGGGATTCCCTTTGGCCCTAGAATGGCCAGTGTTCAGAGGCCACGTACCCTGAACCCCCAAAGTTCTGAGGACTTAGTTGACTGGCTATCACAAGACACCCAATCTACTACAGCTTCCGCTCGGAACCTTGACGCACCGTCCTTCTCCTCCTCTAGCTTAGCTTTGGGCACCTCTCATGCTACCACTTGCCCGCCTGACGCCACCACCAACACTAGCACCACAGCAGCTTTACTTGATCCATCGGAGGATGTAGTTAACAGGGATATGTCTCAGTCAGGCAGGATTACACACATGGACGTACGGTGTGATGATGATGTTGTACCCGCTGCTGCTTCCTTTCTTGAGGTGCCAGATAGCAGTGAAGGTGTTGATGATGACGATGTGTCCATGGATTCCACGTGGGTGCCCACTAGAAGAGAAGAAGAGGGGGAAAGTTCAGATGGGGAGACAGAGAGGAGGAGGAGACGAGTTGGAAGCAGGGGGAGGACGTCGCAAGGAGCTAGTGGCACAGTCAGACAGCATGCATCGGCACCCGGGGTGAGCCAGACGGGATGATTTTTTGTGTGTGTCTGCCTCTGACAACAGCGAGGCCATTTGCAACCTGTGCCAGAAGAAACTTCAACACCTACCTAGGCACAACTACTTTGCGAATCACATCACAAACGCCTATAGGATCAACACATCAGTACAAGCAGCACACAAAGTCAAAGCCGCCATCCTCCTCCTGGTCCAGCATCTTCAGCCAGGTCAACCACTGCTGCCCTCCTTGCCCCCTCTCAACCATCCGCCTCTCCATCTCTCGCCTTGAGCAGTTCCTGCTCATCTGCCCACAGTCAGGTGTCTGTCAAGGAGATGTTTGAGCGCAAGAAGACAATGTCTCAAAGTCACCCCCTAGCCTGGCGTCTGACAGCTGGCTTGTCGGAGCTGCTAGTCCACCAGCTTTTACCATACAAGCTGGTGGAGTCTGAGGCCTTTAAAAAATTTGTAGCCATTGGGACACTGCAGTGGAAGGTACCCGGACTAAATTTTTTTGCACAAAAGGCAATCCCCAACCTTTACTTCATTGTGGAAAAGGAAATTATGGCATGTCTGGCACACAGTGTAGGGGCAAGGATCCATCTGACCACTGATACCTGGTCTGCAAAGCATGGTCAGGGCAGGTATATCACCTACACTGCGCATTGGGTAAACCTGGTGACGGCTGCCAAGCATGGAATGCGTGGCTCTGCAGAGGAGTTGGTGACACCGCCACGACTTGCAGGCAGGTCTGCTGCCACCTCCTCTACTCCTCCTACTCCATCCTCTTCCATAACATCCTCGGCCGAGTCCTCTTCCACTGCTGCGTCTTGCTCCACATCACCATCTCCCCATGTGGTATTCCACATCCCGGATACGGCAGTGTCACGCCATCTTGGGGTTGACTTGCCTCAAAGTGGAGAGTCACACCGCACCAGCGCTCCTGTCGGCCCTGAACGCACAGGTGGACCAGTTGCTGACTCGGCACCAACTGGAGATCGGCAAGGTGGTTTGTGACAACG
The DNA here is from genome assembly GCF_029499605.1 of Hyla sarda. Lineage (NCBI taxonomy): Eukaryota > Metazoa > Chordata > Amphibia > Anura > Hylidae > Hyla > Hyla sarda. The sequence continues at coordinate 230,913,465 of NC_079196.1, forward strand.
GAACAAATTTGTTGGCGGCATTGAGGTTGGGCAAGTTGACACATGTGCCGTGCATGGCACATGTGTGTAATCTGATTGTACAACGCTTTGTGCTCAAGTACCCAGGCTTACAGGATGTCCTGAAGCAGTCCAGGAAGGTGTGTGGTCATTTCAGGCGTTCCTACACGGCCATGGCACACTTGTCAGATATCCAGTGGTGAAACAACATGCCAGTGAGGCGCTTGATTTGCGACAGCCTGACACGTTGGAATTCAACCCTCCTAATGGTCGACCACCTGCTCCAACAAGAAAAAGCTGTCAACGAATATTTGTATGACCGGGGTGCTAGGACATCATCTGCGGAGCTGGGAATTTTTTTGCCACGTTACTGGAGGCTCATGCGCAATGCCTGTGGCTCATGCGTCCTTTTGAGGAGGTGACAAACCTGGTCAGTCGCACCAAAGGCACCATCAGCGACATCATACCGTTTGTTTTCTTCTTGGAGCGTGCCCTGCGAAGAGTGTTGGATCAGGCAGTAGATGAGCGTGAAGAGGAAGAGTAGTGGACACCATCATCACCAGAAACAGCCTTATCAGCATCGCTTTCTGGACCTGCGGCAACGCTGGAAGAGGATTGTGAGGAAGAGGAGTCAGGAGGAATGTGGCTTTGAAGAGGAGGAGGAAGACCAACCACAGCAGGCATCCCAGGGTGCTCCTTGATTCCTATCTGGTTCCCGTGGTGTTGTACGTGGCTGGGGGAAAGAAGATTATGCCTTCCCTGACATCACTGAGGACGAGGAACGGGACATGAGTAGCTCGGCATCCGTCCTTGTGCAAATGGGGCCTTTCGTGCTGTCGTGCCTATTGAGGGACCCTTGTATAAAAAGGATGAAGGAGAACCACCTGTACTGGGTGTCCACGCTACTAGACCCCCGGTATAAACATAAAGTGCCTGACATGTTACCGCATTACAGCAAGGCGGAAAGGATTCAGCAGGTCCAAAATAAATTAAGAAGTATGCTGTACACAGCGTATAAGGGTCATGTCACAGCACAACAGGGATCTAACAGGGGAAGAGGTGAAAGTAATCCTCCTCCTCCTCCCATGACCACGCCGGCAAGGACAGGAAGCTGTACAGACGTGCTGCTGATGGAGGACATGCAGAGCTTTTTAAGTCCTACGCATCGCCACAGCCCTTCGGGGTCCACCATCAGAGAACGACTTGACCGACAGGTAGCAGACTACCTGGCCTTAACAGCAGATATTGACACTCTGAGGAGCGATGAACCCCTTTACTACTGGGTGTGCCGGCTTGACCTGTGGCCTGAGCTATCCCAATTTGCACTCGAACTTCTGGCCTGTCCCGCTTCAAGTGTCCTGTCAGAAAGGACCTTCAGTGCAGCAGGAGGTATTGTCACTGAGAAGAGAAGTCGCCTTGGTCAAAAAAAGTCTAGATTACCTCACCTTTCTTAAGATGAATGAGGGATGGATCCCGAAGGGACTGACAGTGGGCGATACATTCGACTAAAAAAGGCCTGATGAAATGAGCTGCCTTGGGCTAAAAATGGTCCACACGCTGCTGTATTTTACCTCTGAATGTCAGATGACTTGCGTGACTTACCTGCCACCAACTAGGGTTCAAGCCACAATGTTTTAGGGCACTTTCTGCCTGGGAAACAAACATCAATCTTTTCTGGCCGCTGCTACAGCAGCGGCTGCAACAATACCTAATTTTTCGGGCATGTGTACATGTAGAAAGCCTATCAAGCTGCATTTGTGGGAGGGGCTTAGCATATTTAACCACCGCTGTCCCCTCCCACGGGGCGTATGCTGGGTTGACGTAGGGGGGCAGGAGGCTCATTGGGAGTGGTGGCACAGGTAAGGGCCGGGTAACCGGCTGTTTGGTCACTTACTGGGTGCCCTGGTCCATGGCGTTTGCTTCCCTGGTGCGGGCGGTCTCTGGCACCCAGGGTCGGCGGCGGCACTCGGGAGGCATCGGCTTGCCCGGGCTGTCCGTGTCATATTGGAAATGTTGTGCGGCGCGCGGCCGCAGCATGGTCGGTGCAGGGAGACGCGGCCCACGTGGGTCTCCCTGCTCCGGCATCCCAAGAGCATTCTTAGGCGGCAGTTACCTTCGGCGGAGCTGTGGGGTGCCGGGCTAGGTCCTTACCGGCGGTGGAGCAGGCAGCGCTTGGTTACAGCGGCCGGCACGGGGAGACGCGTCCCACGTGGGTCTCCTGGCTCCGGCGGATCATGTGACTCACAGGGACTCTGAGCGGGCGGAGTCACGGTGTGCCGGTGAGAGGATTGTCTCTCCTGGCTGCGGTTCCGCCGAGGTGCAGAAGGTGGCGCTGCAATAAAGTGAAAAAAAAAAAGTTTGTGCCGGGGTAGTGCTGCCCGAGCGGACCGCATATGTCATGGTACCTGGACAGGGTTGCGATACCTGGCAGGCTTGTCCGGTGTGGGGAGTCGCGTCTCGCGTCCCACGTGGTCCTCCCCGCTCTGGCGATGTCACGTGACACACGGGACTCCAGCCGGGCGGAGTCTCGACGTGTCAGTGGGTATAGCAGACTTGTGCTGCAGTTCCGCCTCTGGTCGGTAGGTAGCGCTGCAGTACAAGTAAATAAAAAGAAAATCATAAATAAATACATAATAATATATACAAATAAATATACAAACATATAATATAGCAAGAAGAGTAATTGTTCTAAATATATGGTTGCAATGTGATTATGATAAGTCATGCATTGAGGGGTCTTGGTACACCGGTGTTGGTGCACGTTGCACCAATCACATGTATCGTTCTATAGGGGGGGAGTTGAGGAAGGGGTTGCAGATACAATGTGGCACAAGGGTTTGTCGCAGTGGGTTGGGACAGATATACACGGGGGGGTTAGGTTGGGGTTAGGCAAGTCAGCTATCGGCTTGTATTAAGCAGATTGAGCACGGAAGTGGTCAGGAAGCTTAGAATAACGTTTCTCCTCTCCTCCCCAGATTGGGTGGTCTGTATACGGTTGGTGGTCATTTCATTCCTGTTTTTCTTTTTCCAAAAACTACACCGGTGGCTACGGTCAGTACCAATCAGATATCATTCCGTTTTATTCCTCATCTTGCACGGTCACAGCGGCCATACCGTGCAGTCACTCGTAGCATCCATGTTGCACGTTGCTACACGGCCTACGCTCATATCTTCGCTCCACACGTAACACATACACGGTAACTACTCATTGCACACTGCTTTCGCGACACATGGCAGTTTCCATACTGCATGTAGGTCACGGTGCGCGTACGCACTCACAACTTTTCATATCGTGTAGTCACTCATACCGTTTCATGCAGTCGTTCACAACGGTCATACCGTACACTAAAAAAAAAAATGCGTATATAGTACGTACATGCGTGGTAGCTTATGTCACGATGCCGGCTGGCAGGTAGTGGATCCTCTGTGCCAGAGAGGGATGGCGAGGACCGCGCTAGTGGACCGGTTCTAAGCCACTACAGGTTTTCACCAGAGCCCGCCGCAAAGCGGGATGGTCTTGCTGCGGCGGTAGTGACCAGGTCGTATCCACTAGCAACGGACTGTCACGATGCCGGCTGGCAGGTAGTGGATCCTCTGTGCCAGAGAGGGATGGCGAGGACCGCGCTAGTGGACCGGTTCTAAGCCACTACAGGTTTTCACCAGAGCCCGCCGCAAAGCGGGATGGTCTTGCTGCGGCGGTAGTGACCAGGTCGTATCCACTAGCAACGGCTCACCTCTCTGACTGCTGAAGATAGGCGAGGTACAAGGGAGTAGGCAGAAGCAAAGTCGGACGTAGCAGAAGGTCGGGGGCAGGCGGCAAGGTTCGTAGTCAGGGGAGATAGCAGAAGTTCTGGTACACAGGCTTTAAACACACAAAACGCTTTCACTAGGCACGATGGCAACAAGATCCGGCAAGGAAGTGCAAGGGAGGAACTCAGATATAGCCAGGGAGCAGGTGGAAGCCAATGAAGCTAATTGGGCCAGGCACCAATCATTGGTGCACTGGCCCTTTAAATCTCAGGGAGCTGGCGCGCGCGCGCCCTAGAGAGCGGAGCCGCGCGCGCGCGCCCTAGAGAGCGGAGCCGCGCGCGCCAGCAGATGACAGCAGGGGACGGGAACGGGTAAGTGACCTGGGATGCGATTCGCGAGCGGGCGCGTCCCGCTGTGCGAATCGCATCCCCAACGGCCATGACAGAGCAGCGCTCCCAGTCAGCGGGACTGACCGGGGAGCTGCAGGGAGAAAGACGCCGTGAGCGCTCCGGGGAGGAGCGGGGACCCGGAGCGCTAGGCGTAACAGTACCCCCCCCCTTAGGTCTCCCCTTCTCTTTGTCCGGTAACTGCCTCCCCTGGGATGAGGACACCGGGAAAGGATGGAGGGATTCCTCAACGGCAGGCAGAACAGCAGGAGTAGGAATGGGGAGGGAGGGCAGAGGGCGAGGCCTGGCACGGGGCAGTGTGACACCAGGACGAGGGCCATGAGGGGACACAGAGGCTTGCCTGATGGGACTGGGAGGGGGGGAGAGGCATTTCCTGTGGCAGGCAGAGTCCCTAACGACCTTAGGGGGACCGGGTACAGGAGGAACCACAGGGTCACGGCAGGGAGTACTGGGAACCGGTTTAAGGCAGTCCTTGGAACAAGAGGGACCCCAACTCTTGATCTCCCCAGTGGACCAATCCAGGGTTGGGGAATGGTGTTGAAGCCAGGGTAGTCCAAGGAGAATTTCGGAAGTGCAATTAGGAAGGACAAAAAATACAATTTCCTCGTGATGAGGTCCGATGCACATTAGGAGGGGCTCCGTGCGGTAACGCACGGTGCAATCCAACCTGGCTCCGTTGACCGCGGAAATGTGGAGTGGCTTGACAAGACGGGTCACCGGAATGCGGAATTTATTCACTAAGGACTCCCGAATAAAATTCCCAGAAGCTCCAGAGTCCAGGCAGGCCACGGCTGAGAGGGGAGAGCTGGCTGAAGTAGAAATCCGAACAGGCACCGTGAGACGTGGAGAAGCCGACTTAGCATCAAGAGACGCCACACCCACGAGAGCTGGGTGCGAGCGTGCGTTTCCCAGACGTGGAGGACGGATTGGGCAATCCACCAAAAAATGTTCAGTACTGGCACAGTACAGACAAAGATTCTCTTCCTTACGGCGATTCCTCTCTTCCAGGGTCAGGCGAGACCGATCCACTTGCATGGCCTCCTCGGCGGGAGGCCTAGGCGCAGATTGCAGTGGAGACTGTGGGAGAGGTGTCCAGAGATCTAAGTCTTTTTCCTGGCGGAGCTCTTGATGCCTCTCAGAAAAACGCATGTCAATGCGAGTGGCTAGATGAATGAGTTCATGCAGGTTAGCAGGAGTCTCTCGTGCGGCCAGAACATCTTTAATGTTGCTGGATAGGCCTTTTTTAAAGGTCGCGCAGAGAGCCTCATTATTCCAGGATAGTTCAGAAGCAAGAGTACGGAATTGTATGGCGTACTCGCCAACGGAGGAATTACCCTGGACCAGGTTCAGCAGGGCAGTCTCAGCAGAAGAGGCTCGGGCAGGTTCCTCAAAGACACTTCGAATTTCCGAGAAGAAGGAGTGTACAGAGGCAGTGACGGGGTCATTGCGGTCCCAGAGCGGTGTGGCCCATGACAGGGCTTTTCCAGACAGAAGGCTGACTACGAAAGCCACCTTAGACCTTTCAGTAGGAAACTGGTCCGACATCATCTCCAAGTGCAGGGAACATTGCGAAAGAAAGCCACGGCAAAACTTAGAGTCCCCATTAAATTTGTCCGGCAAGGACAGGCGGAGGCTAGGAGTGGCCACTCGCTGCGGAAGGGGTGCAGGAGCTGGCGGAGGAGATGGTTGTTGCTGCTGTAGCTGTGACTGTACTTGCTGTAGTTGTGACTGGAGTTGCTGTGTCATGGTGGTCAAGTACGACAGCTGGTGATCTTGTTGGGCGATCTGACGAGCTTGCTGGGCGACCAGCGTAGGGAGGTCAGCGACAAGTGGCAGAGGAACTTCAGCGGGATCCATGGCCGGATCTACTGTCACGATGCCGGCTGGCAGGTAGTGGATCCTCTGTGCCAGAGAGGGATGGCGAGGACCGCGCTAGTGGACCGGTTCTAAGCCACTACAGGTTTTCACCAGAGCCCGCCGCAAAGCGGGATGGTCTTGCTGCGGCGGTAGTGACCAGGTCGTATCCACTAGCAACGGCTCACCTCTCTGACTGCTGAAGATAGGCGAGGTACAAGGGAGTAGGCAGAAGCAAAGTCGGACGTAGCAGAAGGTCGGGGGCAGGCGGCAAGGTTCGTAGTCAGGGGAGATAGCAGAAGTTCTGGTACACAGGCTTTAAACACACAAAACGCTTTCACTAGGCACGATGGCAACAAGATCCGGCAAGGAAGTGCAAGGGAGGAACTCAGATATAGCCAGGGAGCAGGTGGAAGCCAATGAAGCTAATTGGGCCAGGCACCAATCATTGGTGCACTGGCCCTTTAAATCTCAGGGAGCTGGCGCGCGCGCGCCCTAGAGAGCGGAGCCGCGCGCGCGCGCCCTAGAGAGCGGAGCCGCGCGCGCCAGCAGATGACAGCAGGGGACGGGAACGGGTAAGTGACCTGGGATGCGATTCGCGAGCGGGCGCGTCCCGCTGTGCGAATCGCATCCCCAACGGCCATGACAGAGCAGCGCTCCCAGTCAGCGGGACTGACCGGGGAGCTGCAGGGAGAAAGACGCCGTGAGCGCTCCGGGGAGGAGCGGGGACCCGGAGCGCTAGGCGTAACAGCTTATATGCAGAAGGTGCAGTTACAGTGTCACATACAGTGCACAAGGTCATAGTAGCGTGCAGTAGGTTACAGGGTTAGGCATAGCACATACGCTTGTTGCGTATTTGCAGTGGGTACATTGTAGCATCGTATACAGTACATACGCTCACAGGGTTATATTGCAGTGGGTAGTTAGTATTGTATACAGCCCATGCGCTCATAGTGTCGTCGCAGTGGGTATAGTTAGTTGTACACCAGTATACATGCTATAGTGTCATTGGTAGGGGTCACAGTCATAAGTGCCATATACAGTAATATGCTCATAGGGTCGCATGCAGTAGGTATAGTTAGGGTAGTTCGCAGTACATATGCACAGTGTTATATGCAGTGGGTACAGTCACACTGGTATGGTATACAGTGCATACGCTCATAGTGTAACAGGCAGTAGGCACAGTTAGGTGGCATACAGTGCTTATGCTCAGTGTCATATGCAGCAGGTTCAGTTAGTGTTTTTGCTACAGTACGTATACTCAGAGTGTCATATGCAGAACCCACAGTTACTGTTGTGTATAGTGTATACGCTCGTTGTGTCACACGCTCCGTGTACAGATATAGGGTCATACAATCAGACCTTGAGCACTGTTCGTGTGCTTGTCGTGGTCATATTGCACTCTCGTGTGCCGTCCTTCCATACATACGCGGGTTACTATCCAGAACATATGCTCATAACTGTTGTTGTATCTAGCTTCATACTGTCTTATCATACACATAGCTCGCACTGTTCATACGCTCATTGTGTTATATGCAAGGTGTACATACAGTGTTAAACACTCAGGCCTTGAGCACTGTTCGTGTGCTTGTCGTGGTCATATTGCACTCACGTGTGCTGTTCTTCCATACATGCACGGGTTACTATCCAGGACATATGCTCATAACTGTTGTTGTATCTAGCTTCATACTGTCTTACCATACACATAACTCGCACTGTTCATGCGCTCATTGTGTTATATGCAAGGTGTACAGACAGTGTTAAACACTCAGGCGTTGAGCACTGTTCGTGTGCTTGTCGTGGTCATATTGCACTTACGTATGCCGTCCTTTCCATACATACATGGGTTACTATCCAGAACATAAGCTCATAACTGTTGTTGTATCTAGCTTCATACTATCTTACCATACACATAGCTCGCTGTCACGTACCGGCAGGACTGGTAGTGGATCCTCTGAACCAGAGAGGCGATGACGCGGGTTGTACCAGAGGACCAATTCTAAGTGGCTACTGGTTTTCACCGGAGCCCACCGCAAGGCGGGATGGACTTGCTGTGGCGGTAACCACCAGGTCGTATCCTCCAGTAGCAACTCGACCTCTCTGGTGGCTGATATGGCGTGGTACACAGGGAGCAGGCAAGAGTGTAGTCGGACGTAGCAGAGGTCAGGGCAAGCAGCAAGGGTTCACAGGCGAGTATACGGTAGCAATGGGGACGGCAACTGGCAAGGCAATAATCACTGAAGGGAACGCTTTCTCAGAGGCACAAGGCACAAAGATCTGGCAAGGGCAGGAAGGGGCAGGTGCCTTTTATTGGGAAATCACAATGGGAGGTGTGGAACCAGCGCACCAATTACCGGTGCACTGGCCCTTTAAATTTACTGAAGCCGGCTTGCGCGCGCCCTAGAGAGCGGGGTCGCGCGCCGGGACCCAGGAGCAAGGAGCGCCGCACGGGGAGCAGGTGAGATGAACGGGGATGCGGCGCGTGAGCGGGGACCGGCCGCCATGCTAGCCGCGTTCCTGCCACAGTGAGACCTGCGCTACCGGTCAGTGTGTTTGACCGGGAGACGCCGGGAGCCCAGCACGGAGGACACAGGCAGCCGGCGCTCCGGTCCGGAGGTGGAGACCGGAGCGCTCGCTGTGACACTCGCACTGTTCATACGCTCATTGTGTTATATGCAGTGTGTACAGACAGTGTTAAACACTCAGGCACACTCACCGAAAGCTTGAGGGGATCGGCACACTCACCGAAAGCTCACTTAAGGTGGCAGGGTTCTTGGTTTGAGGTTTCACTTTCTGTCACCAAAACTTCCCGGTGGGGTGCTGTGGTCGGTTTCTTCCTTTCAGGCAACAAGTGGTGCCCGGTGGCGGGGTTGTCGCAACTGGTAAACTTTCTCCGCGACAAGCCTTCGGAGTCGCCACTGTTGCCTTTCAGTGCAGGGGCTCTGTCCACCTCTTTATTCATATCACATGTCCGCACATTGCTTCGTACATTAGGCTACAACCCTACGAAATATTCAGGACACTCATTTCGGATAGGAGTTGCATCTGCGGCCTCCAGGCACAAAGTACCAACACATGTAATACAGAAGATGGGCAGATGGCGCTCTGACGCATACACCACTCATGTCCCAGATCCCTCGAGGGAGATGGCAGATGCATTTCACTAGCGCGGTTTTCAGGCACACCACAACCGCTGTTCTAGGGGGGCAGGTAGTTGTTAAGTTACAGTGATGTTAATCATGTTTCTTTCAGGTTTCCCTGGTGGCAGGTAACAGGTAAGACTACGTACAGTGATAAGTCCTGACCACAAGCCTAATTTTTCTGGCCTCTGGTGCTGCACTGTGGCTTCAAAAACCGAACCAAAAAAAGGCACATAACAGGGCTTAAACTGATAGGAATAGTACTACTTAATACACCTTATAATAACGCAGAGAGAGGCAACGCAGAGAGAGGAGTCAGAGGAGGAAGGTGGCTTTGAGGAGGTTGAAGACTGGAGTGAAATAACCTTTACACCCCTTTTAACTGGTCCCTCCCCCTTATCCTAAAATAATTACACAAGACATATTAACATTTTAAATGGGAAGGGTGGTGGTCACAGCTCTCTTTGTTATTTTACAATATCAACCAACCGAACAACTGCATAGAAGTTAACCAAACATTTTACCAGGTATAAATATATAAATTGACCTACTTTAGGCTGCTGTGGTATGCCAGCCATTGGTTCCCCAAAGGGCATCTGTGCCATCAGTCCCTTTAACCTCCAGAAAGATCAACTCCAGGCCACTGAGGAGCCTGTGTACCCTGACACGGAGTACCGACCGCCACCAAGTAGAAACAGGGCCTGCTCCAGACCATCTTGCAACCCCGAGAGAAAGATGTCCAGCCCAATCTCATTGAGGTGGACCCCATCCGGTATCCTAAACCGGAGGTTATCACCCTCCAACTCTCGGTAACGGACCACCCCCCCACCCTTACCTCTCACAAAACGGGCCATGTGTAAATTCACTAAGCGGCGAGACCGCTCGATGGCCTCCGCATCCCGTGCACCTTGCCAGGCAACACATGGCACAATTTCAGTCCACACTAAAATAATTTCAGAGAAAAACCCTGGGATCAGATCCGGCACTCTGGTATGGCACAGATCGTTCCCACGCATGTACCACTAAAACCACACCAGAACGAACAGTTCTCGCTATGTCCACAACCTCCGTCAGGACACGGGGCCACCTCATGCCCGGAATACCAGGCCAGTGTGCGTTCACGTTACTGCAGCATTGGGATCGCCCACCGGGCCGACAATCTGCCCTCTGGGCCGCCCAGTGGAAATAGGAATACCCCAGGAAGAAAACTGATGCCACCATCAGATCTAGAAAAGAAACAAAATTATAACAACAATTCCGGACGCACATAACCAGCATAACAGTCCGAGCGCCACCGCCCGATGCGCTGCAATTTGAAAAAAAAACTAACCCCCGACAAACGTTGCCTCGCCACCACAGCAGAAACTTCAGCTGAGCGCAATGATAAAAGATACTCAACCGTAACCTCCAAACGGTCAGCCACATTCGTAGCCACATCACGCCCACCAACCACCGACCACCATTCCCTCCATGCCTAACCATGTCCGGCCCAAGTGGCGGCAGCCATAGACGACTCCAGCAAGGGCATCAGGCATTGATCCCTAACTCCCAGACCAACGGGGGGGGCAAGGGAGGCCCTCCATCTCCGCCTCCTGCCGAAACACCTGGAACTGAAATCGGGAAAGAGCATCAGCAATGCTGTCGGGCCCTAAACCAAATATTTAACTACAAACAACGCAAAACCAAATGACGAAGCAAAACCAACACTGGTAGAGAAGAGGAGGACAAACCATTGATACACTGTACCACACTCAAATTATCAGACCAAAAACACACCTGCTAGTTACATAGTTACATAGTTAGTACAGTTGAAAAAAGACATACGTCCATCAAGTTCAACCAGGGGATTGAAGGGTAGGGGTGTGGTGGGATATTGAGGGAAGGGATGGGATTTTATATTTCTTCATAAGCATTAATGTTATTTTGTTCCAGGAATGTATCTAACCCTGTTTTAAAGCTGTTAATTGTTCCTGCTGTGACCAGTTCCTGATGTAGACTGTTCCATAAATTCACAGTCCTCACGGAAAAGAAGGCGTGTCGCCCCTTTAGACTAAACCTTTTCTTCTCCAGACGGAGGGAGTGCCCCCTCGTCCTTTGGGGGGTTTAACCTGAAACAGTTTTTCTCCATATTTTTTGTATGGGCCATTAATATACTTTTATACGTTTATCATATCCCCCCTTAAACGTCTCTTCTCAAGACTAAACAATTGCAACTCCTTTAATCGCTCCTCATAGCTAAGATGTTCCATGCCCCATATTAGTTTAGTCGCGCGTCTCTGCACCCTTTCCAGCTCCACAGTGTCCCTTTTATGGACTGGTGCCCAAAACTGAACAGCATATTCCAGGTGAAGCCGTACCAATGCTTTATAAAGGGGGAGTATTATGTCCCTGTCCCTCGAGTCCTTGCCTCTTTTTATACATGACAATATCCTGCTGGTCCTGGAGATTTGCTTACATTTATATTACTTAACTTACCTTGTAACATCTCTACATTAAGCCAGTTGTCACGGTTCGGCTGGCTGGAGGTGGATCCTCTGTGCCAGAGAGGGATTGGCGTGGACCGTGTCGGTGGACTGGTTCTAAGTTGCTACTGGTATTCACCAGAGCCCGCCGCAAAGCGGGATGGTCTAGCAGCGGCGGTAGCAACCAGGTCGTATCCACCGGCAACGGCTCAACCTCTCTGACTGCTGAGATAAGCGCGGTACAAGGGAGTAGACAAGAGCAAGGTCGGACGTAGCAGAAGGTCAGGGCAGGCAGCAAGGATCGTAGTCAGGGGCAATGGCAGGAGGTCTGGAACACAGGCTAGGAACACACAAGGAAACGCTTTCACTGGCACAATGGCAACAAGATCCGGCGAGGGAGTGCAGGGGAAGTGAGGTATAAGTAGGGAGTGCACAGGTGAGGATACTGATTAGGCCTGCTGCGCCAATCAGTGGCGCAGTGGCCCTTTAAATCGCAAAGACCCGGCGCGCGCGCCCTAAGGAGCGGGGCCGCGCGCGCCGGGACAACACAGACGGGGAACGGGTCAGGTACGGGAGCCGAGATGCGCATCGCGAGCAGGCGCGTCCCGCATCGCGAATCGCATCCCGGCTGGGAGCAATATCGCAGCGCACCCGGTCAGCAGGTCTGACCGGGGCGCTGTGAATAAGAGAACGCTGCGAGCGCTCCGGGGAGGAGCGAGGACCCGGAGCGCTCGGAATAACAGTACCCCCCCCCTTGGGTCTCCCCCTCTTCTTGGAGCCTGAGAACCTGAGGATAAGACTTTTGTCCAGGATGTTGTCCTCAGGTTCCAAGATCTCTCCTCTGGGCCGCAATTCTCCCAGTCAACCAAAAAGAATCTTTTACCTCTGACCGTCTTGGATGCTAGAATCTCCTTCACCGAAAAGACAGGAACTGGAGTGGGAGAAACAACTTTGGGAGAGAAGCGGTTAAGGATGAGTGGTTTAAGGAGAGAGACATGGAAGGCATTGGGAATACGGAGAGAAGGAGGAAGGAGTTTGTAAGAGACAGGGTTGATCTGGCACTTGATTTTGAAAGGACCAAGATAACGTGGTCCCAGTTTATAACTGGGGACACGAAAGCAGACATACTTAGCGGAGAGCCATACCTTGTCTCCGGGAGCAAAAATGGGTGGAATTCTTCTTTTCTTATCAGCAAATTTTTTCATCCGGGATGAAGCCTGTAAAAGAGAATTTTGGGTTTCTTTCCATATGGTGGAAAGGTCTCGAGTCACTTCATCAACAGTGGGCAAACCAGAGGGCATGGGAGCGGGGAGAGGAGGAAGAGGGTGACGGCTGTACACCACGAAGAATGGGGATTTAGCAGAAATTGTACGAGAATTCGGCCCATGGTAGAAGATCTGCCCAGTCATCCTGGCGGGAGGAAAGAAAATGTCGCAGATAGTCACCCAGGACCTGATTAATTCTTTCTACTTGCCCATTGGATTGGGGATGATAAGAAGAAGAGAAGTTTAATTTGATCTTGAGCTGCTTACAGAGGGCCCTCCAGAATTTAGACACAAATTGAACGCCTCTATCCGAGACGATATGCGTGGGCAACCCGTGAAGGCGAAAAATGTGTATAAAAAGTTGCATTGCCAACTGAGGCGCCGAAGGAAGGCCTGGAAGAGGGATAAAATGTGCCATCTTGGAGAATCGATCAACGACCAACTGTGTTGCCATGGGATAGAGGCAAGTCAGTAATAAAGTCCATACCAATCTGTGACCAAGGTTGTTCAGGAACAGGCAGATGATGAAGGAGACCAGCAGGCTTCTGGCGAGGGGTCTTATCCCGGGCACAGACAGTACAAGCCCGCACGAAATCAACAACATCAGTCTCCAGAGTAGGCCACCAATAAAATCGAGAGATGAGTTGGATGGATTTTTTGATGCCAGCATGGCCTGCGAGGTGGGAGGAGTGTCCCCACTTGAGAATCCTGAGGCACTGGCGTGGAGAAACGAAGGTCTTCCCTGGAGGAGTTTGTCTGATGGAAGCTGGAGAAGTGGAGATCAGACAGTCCGGAGGAATGATGTGTTGCGGGGAGGCTTCCACTTCAGAGGCATCTGAAGAACAAGAGAGGGCATCGGCCCTAATGTTCTTGTCAGCAGGGCGAAAATGAATTTCAAAGTTAAAACGAGCAAAGAACAACGACCACCTGGCCTGGCGAGGGTTCAGCCGTTGGGCAGACTGGAGATAAGAGAGATTCTTGTGGTCAGTGTATATAATAACTGGATATTTGGATCCCTCCAGCAGGTGCCTCCATTCCTCAAGCGACTATTTTATGGCCAGTAATTCTCGATCACCAATGGAGTAGTTTTTCTCCGCCAGAGAGAAGGTCCTAGAAAAAAAACCACAAGTAACCGCATGCCCGGAAGAATTTTTTTGTAGAAGAACTGCTCCAGCTCCCACCGAGGAGGCGTCTACCTCCAATAGGAAGGGTTTAGATGGGTCAGGTCTGGAGAGCACGGGAGCATAAGAAAAGGCAGACTTGAGATGTTTAAATGCGTCTTCCGCTTGAGGAGACCAGGACTTAGGATTGGCGTTTTTCTTGGTTAGAGCCACGATAGGAGCCACAATAGTGGAAAAGTGTGGAATAAATTGTCTGTAATAATTGGCGAACCCCAAAAAACGTTGGATAGCACGGAGTCCGGAGGGGCGTGGCCAATCCAATACGGCAGATAGTTTATCTGGGTCCATTTGTAGTCCCTGGCCAGAGACTAAGTATCCTAGGAAAGGAAGAGACTGACATTCAAAGAGACATTTTTCCATTTTGGCATATAATTGATTGTCCCGAAGTCTCTGAAGAACTATGCGGACATGCTGGCGGTGTTCTTCTAGGTTAGCAGAAAAAATCTGAATATCGTCCAGGTAAACCACAACACAGGTATATAGAAGATCATGAAAAATTTAATTTACAAAGTCTTGGAAGACGGCAGGGGCGTTGCACAGGCCAAAGGGCATGACCAGATAATCAAAGTGTCCATCTCTGGTGTTAAATGCAGTCTTCCATTCGTCCCCCTCCCTGATGCGGATGAGATTATATGCACCTCTTAAGTCCAGCTTGGTAAAGATGTGGGCACCTCGTAGGCGGTCAAAGAGTTCGGAAATAAGAGGTGGGGGTAGCGGTTTTTTTACAGTGATTTTATTAAGTCCGCGGTAATCAATGCAAGGGTGTAGGGAGCCGTCTTTTTTGGAAACAAAAAAAATCCAGCTCCGGCAAGTGAGGAGGACATGCGGATAAACCCCTTTTTTAAGTTCTCCTGGATGTACTCCGACATGGCTTGAGTTTCCAGAGCAGACAGAGGATAGATTCTGCCCCGGGGTGGAGTAGTACCCGGGAGGAGGTCAATAGGACAGTCATAAGGCCTGTGAGGAGGTAAAGTCTCTGCTTGTTTTTTGCAAAAAAACATCAGCATAATCCAGATAGGCCTTGGGGAGACCAGATACCGGGGGAACCACAGGTTCTTGACTGTGAGTACTGGGAGCCGGTTTAAGACAGTCCTTGTGGCAAGAAGTACCCCAGTTCTTGATTTCCCCTGTGGTCCAATGGCGTTGAAGCCACGGTAATCCAAGAAGAATTTCTGAAGTGCAGTTAGAGAGGACCAAAAATTCAATTTTTTCGTGATGGGGTCCGATGCACATTAAGAGAGGTTCCGTGCAGTAACGCACGGTTGTCACAATGCCGGCTGGCAGGTAGTGGATCCTCTGTGCCAGAGAGGGATTGGCGTGGACCGTGCTAGAGGATCGGTTCTAAGTCACTACTGGTTTTCACCAGAGCCCGCCGCAAAGCGGGATGGTCTTGCTGCGGCGGTAGTGACCAGGTCGTATCCCCTAGCAACGGCTCAACCTCTCTGGCTGCTGAAGATAGGCGCGGTACAAGGGAGTAGACAGAAGCAAGGTCGGACGTAGCAGAAGGTCGGGGCAGGCAGCAAGGATCGTAGTCAGGGGCAACGGCAGGAGGTCTGGAACACAGGCTAGGAACACACAAGGAAACGCTTTCACTGGCACTAAGGCAACAAGATCCGGCGAGGGAGTGAAGGGGAAGTGAGGTGATATAGGGAAGTGCACAGGTGTAAACACTAATTGGAACCACTGCGCCAATCAGCGGCGCAGTGGCCCTTTAAATCGCAAAGACCCGGCGCGCGCGCGCCCTAGGGAGCGGGGCCGCGCGCGCCGGGACAGAACTGACGGAGAGCGAGTCAGGTACGGGAGCCGGGGTGCGCATCGCGAGCGGGCGCTACCCGCATCGCGAATCGCATCCCGGCCAGAGGCGGTATCGCAGCGCCCCGGGTCCGTGGAACCGACCGGAGCGCTGCAGTGAGAGGAGTGTAGCGAGCGCTCCGGGGAGGAGCGGGGACCCGGAGCGCTCGGCGTAACAGTACCCCCCCCCTTGGGTCTCCCCCTCTTCTTGGAGCCTGAGAACCTGAGGACCAGACTTTTGTCCAGGATATTGTCCTCAGGTTCCCAGGACCTCTCTTCTGGACCACAACCCTCCCAATCCACTAAAAAGAAGGTTTTCCCTCTGACCTTTTTAGATGCTAAAATTTCTTTGACGGAGAAGATGTCCGAGGAGCCGGAGACAGGAGTGGGGGGAACAGATTTGGGAGAGAAACGGTTAATGATAAGTGGTTTAAGAAGAGAAACATGAAAGGCATTAGGAATACGAAGAGAAGGAGGAAGAAGAAGTTTGTAAGAGACAGGATTAATCTGGCGCAAAATCTTGAAAGGACCAAGATAGCGTGGTCCCAACTTATAGCTAGGGACACGGAAGCGGACATATTTGGCGGAGAGCCATACCTTGTCTCCAGGGGAAAAAATGGGAGGAGCTCTTCTTTTCTTATCCGCGAATCTCTTCATGCGTGAAGAAGCCTGTAAGAGAGAATTTTGGGTCTCTCTCCATATGATGGAAAGATCACGAGAAATTTCATCCACAGCGGGCAGACCAGAGGGCAAGGGGGTAGGGAGGGGAGGAAGAGGGTGACGGCCGTACACCACGAAAAACGGGGATTTGGAGGAAGATTCAGAGATTCTGAAATTATACGAGAATTCGGCCCAAGGTAGAAGATCTGCCCAGTCATCCTGGCGGGAGGAAACAAAATGTCGTAAATAGTCACCCAAGATCTGGTTAATTCTTTCTACTTGTCCATTGGATTGAGGATGGTATGCAGAAGAAAAATTTAATTTAATCTTGAGTTGTTTACAGAGAGCCCTCCAGAATTTAGACACAAATTGGACGCCTCTATCCGAGACGATCTGCGTAGGCAACCCGTGAAGACGAAAAATGTGTACAAAAAATTGTTTAGCCAACTGAGGCGCTGAAGGAAGACCAGGAAGAGGGATGAAATGTGCCATTTTGGAGAATCGATCAACGACCACCCAAATAACAGTGTTGCCATGGGATGGGGGTAGGTCAGTAATAAAATCCATACCAATCAGTGACCAAGGTTGTTCGGGGACAGGCAGAGGAAGAAGAAAACCAGCGGGCTTCTGGCGAGGAGTCTTATCCCGGGCACAGATAGTGCAGGCTCGCACAAAGTCCACCACATCAGTCTCTAGAGTCGGCCACCAATAGAAGCGAGAGATGAGTTGCACAGATTTCTTGATGCCCGCATGACCTGCGAGATGGGAGGAGTGACCCCATTTGAGGATTCCGAGGCGTTGGCGTGGAGAAACAAAGGTCTTTCCTGGAGGAGTTTGCCTGATGGAGGCTGGAGAAGTGGAAATCAGGCAGTCAGGAGGAATGATGTGTTGAGGAGAGAGTTCAATTTCAGAAGCATCTGAGGAACGAGAGAGAGCATCGGCCCTAATGTTCTTATCAGCAGGCCGAAAGTGAATTTCAAAATTAAATCGGGCAAAGAACAGAGACCACCTGGCCTGACGAGGATTCAGCCGTTGGGCAGACTCGAGGTATGAGAGGTTCTTGTGATCGGTGTAAATAATAACTGGAAATCTTGATCCCTCCAGCAGATGCCTCCATTCCTCAAGTGCTAATTTAATGGCTAGAAGCTCTCGATCCCCGATGGAGTAGTTCCTCTCCGCCGGAGAGAAGGTCCTAGAAAAAAACCCACAAGTAACAGCATGTCCGGAAGAGTTTTTTTGTAGAAGGACAGCTCCAGCTCCCACTGAGGAGGCATCAACCTCCAATAGGAAGGGTTTAGATGGGTCAGGTCTGGAGAGCACGGGAGCCGAAGAGAAGGCAGACTTGAGTCGTTTAAAGGCGTCTTCCGCTTGAGGAGGCCAAGACTTGGGATCGGCATTTTTTTTGGTTAAAGCCACAATAGGAGCCACAATGGTAGAAAAATGTGGAATAAATTGCCTGTAATAATTGGCGAACCCCAAAAAACGTTGGATGGCACGGAGTCCGGAGGGGCGTGGCCAATCTAAGACGGCAGAGAGTTTATCTGGATCCATTTGTAGTCCCTGGCCAGAGACCAAGTATCCTAGAAAAGGAAGAGATTGGCATTCAAACAGACATTTCTCAATTTTAGCATAGAGTTGATTGTCACGAAGTCTCTGAAGAACCATACGGACATGCTGGCGGTGTTCTTCTAGATTGGCCGAAAAAATTAGGATATCATCAAGATATACAACAACACAGGAGTATAACAGATCACGAAAAATTTCATTAACAAAGTCTTGGAAGACAGCAGGGGCGTTGCACAGGCCAAAGGGCATGACCAGATACTCAAAGTGTCCATCTCTGGTGTTAAATGCTGTTTTCCACTCATCCCCCTCTCTGATGCGGATGAGGTTATAGGCGCCTCTTAAGTCCAATTTAGTAAAGATGTGGGCACCTTGGAGGCGATCAAAGAGTTCAGAGATGAGGGGTAAGGGGTAGCGGTTCTTAACCGTGATTTTATTAAGTCCGCGGTAGTCAATGCAAGGACGTAGAGAGCCATCTTTTTTGGACACAAAGAAAAATCCGGCTCCGGCAGGAGAGGAGGATTTACGGATAAAGCCCTTTTTTAGATTCTCCTGGACGTATTCAGACATGGCAAGAGTCTCTGGGGCAGAGAGAGGATAAATTCTGCCCCGGGGTGGAGTAGTGCCCGGGAGGAGGTCGATAGGACAATCATAAGGCCTGTGAGGAGGTAGAGTCTCCGCTTGTTTTTTGCAGAAAACATCCGCGAAGTCCATATAGGCCTTAGGGAGACCGGTTACTGGAGGAAGCACAGAGTTACGGCAAGGGTTACTGGGAACCGGTTTTAGACAGTCCTTGGAACAAGAGGGCCCCCAACTCTTGATCTCCCCAGTGGACCAATCCAGGGTTGGGGAATGAAGTTGAAGCCAGGGAAGTCCAAGGAGAATTTCCGAGGTGCAATTGGGGAGGACCAAAAGTTCAATCCTCTCGTGATGAGATCCGATGCTCATTAGAAGGGGCTCCGTGCGGAAACGTATGGAACAGTCCAATCTTTCATTGTTTATACAATTGATGTAAAGGGGTCTGGTGAGACTGGTCACTGGGATGTTGAACCTGTTGACGAGAGAGGCCAAAATAAAATTTCCTGCAGATCCAGAGTCCAAGAAGGCCACAGAAGAGAAGGAGAAGGCAGAGGCAGACATCCGCACAGGCACAGTAAGACGTGGAGAAGCAGAGTGGACATCAAGGATTGTCTCACCTTTGTGCGGAGTCAGGGTACGTCTTTCCAGGCGGGGAGGGCGGATAGGACAATCCCTCAGGAAGTGTTCGGTACTAGCACAGTACAGGCAGAGGTTCTCCATGCGGCGTCGTGTCCTCTCTTGAGATGTCAGGCGAGACCGGTCGACCTGCATAGCCTCCACGGCGGGAGGCACAGGAACAGATTGCAGGGAACCAGAGGAGAGAGGAGCCGAGGAGAAGAAACGCCTCGTGCGAACAGAGTCCATATCTTGGCGGAGCTCCTGACGCCTTTCGGAAAAACGCATGTCAATGCGAGTGGCTAGGTGAATAAGTTCATGAAGATTAGCAGGCATTTCTCGTGCGGCCAGAACATCTTTAATGTTGCTGGATAGGCCTTTTTTAAAGGTCGCGCAGAGGGCCTCATTGTTCCAGGATAATTCAGAAGCAAGAGTACGGAATTGTACGGCATACTCGCCAACGGAAGAATTACCCTGGACCAGGTTCAACAGGGCAGTCTCAGCAGAAGAGGCTCGGGCAGGTTCCTCAAAGACACTTCGAATTTCCGAGAAGAAGGAGTGTACAGAGGCAGTGACGGGGTCATTGCGGTCCCAGAGCGGTGTGGCCCAAGCCAGGGCTTTTCCAGACAGCAGGCTGACTACGAAAGCCACCTTAGACCTTTCAGTGGGGAACTGGTCCGACATCATCTCCAAGTGTAATGAACATTGGGAAAGGAAGCCACGGCAAAGCTTAGAGTCCCCATCAAATTTATCCGGCAAGGATAGTCGTAGTCCAGAAGCGGCCACTCGCTGCGGAGGAGGTACAGGAGCTGGCGGAGGAGATGGTTGCTGGAGCTGTGGTAGTAACTGTTGTAGCATAACAGTCAGTTGAGACAGCTGTTGGCCTTGTTGCGCAATCTGTTGTGACTGCTGGGCGACCACCGTGGTGAGGTCAGCGACAACTGGCAGAGGAACTTCAGCGGGATCCATGGCCGGATCTACGGTCACAATGCCGGCTGGCAGGTAGTGGATCCTCTGTGCCAGAGAGGGATTGGCGTGGACCGTGCTAGAGGATCGGTTCTAAGTCACTACTGGTTTTCACCAGAGCCCGCCGCAAAGCGGGATGGTCTTGCTGCGGCGGTAGTGACCAGGTCGTATCCCCTAGCAACGGCTCAACCTCTCTGGCTGCTGAAGATAGGCGCGGTACAAGGGAGTAGACAGAAGCAAGGTCGGACGTAGCAGAAGGTCGGGGCAGGCAGCAAGGATCGTAGTCAGGGGCAACGGCAGGAGGTCTGGAACACAGGCTAGGAACACACAAGGAAACGCTTTCACTGGCACTAAGGCAACAAGATCCGGCGAGGGAGTGAAGGGGAAGTGAGGTGATATAGGGAAGTGCACAGGTGTAAACACTAATTGGAACCACTGCGCCAATCAGCGGCGCAGTGGCCCTTTAAATCGCAAAGACCCGGCGCGCGCGCGCCCTAGGGAGCGGGGCCGCGCGCGCCGGGACAGAACTGACGGAGAGCGAGTCAGGTACGGGAGCCGGGGTGCGCATCGCGAGCGGGCGCTACCCGCATCGCGAATCGCATCCCGGCCAGAGGCGGTATCGCAGCGCCCCGGGTCCGTGGAACCGACCGGAGCGCTGCAGTGAGAGGAGTGTAGCGAGCGCTCCGGGGAGGAGCGGGGACCCGGAGCGCTCGGCGTAACAACGGTACAGTCCAATCTTCCATTATTAACAGAGTTGATGTAGAGGGGTCTGGCGAGACTGGTCACCGGGATGTTGAACCTGTTGATGAGAGAGGCCAAAATAAAATTTCCTGCAGATCCGGAATCCAAGAAGGCCATAGCAGAGAAGGAGAAGGTAGAAGAAGATATCCGCACAGGCACAGTAAGGCGTGGAGAAGCAGAGTTCACATCAAGAGCTGTCTCACCTTTGTGCGGAGTCAGCGTACGTCTTTCCAGGCGGGGAGGACGGATAGGACAATCCTTCAAGAAATGTTCGGTACCGGCATAGTACAGGCAAAGGTTCTCCATGTGGCGTCGTGTCCTCTCTTGAGGTGTCAAGCGAGACCGGTCAACTTGCATAGCCTCCACGGCGGGAGGCACAGGAACGGATTGCAGAGGACCAAAGGAGAGAGGAGCCGGGGAGAGAAACCGCCTCGTGCAAACAAAGTCCATATCCTGGCGGAGCTCCTGACGCCTTTCGGAAAAACGCATGTCAATGCGGGTGGCAAGATGAATAAGTTCATGCAGGTTAGCAGGAATTTCTCGTGCGGCCAGCACATCTTTAATGTTACTGGATAGGCCTTTTTTAACCCCTTCAGGACCAAGCCCATTTTGGCCTTAAGGACCAGAGCGTTTTTTGCAAATCTGACCACTGTCACTTTAAACATTAATAAAGTGATTCTTTATTCTGATTCCGAGATTGTTTTTTCGTGACATATTCTACTTTAACATGGTGGTAAATTTTTGTGGTAACTTGCATTCTTTCCTTGTGAAAAATCCTAAAATTTGATGAAAAATTTGAAAATTTTGCATTTTTCTAACTTTGAAGCTCTCTGCTTGTAAGGAAAATGTATATTACAAATGTTCCAAAGATCCGTCAGACACCTGTGAGGAGTAAATTCTCACTGCACCCCTCATTACATTCCGTGAGGGGTGTCGTTTCCGAAATGGGGTCACATGTGGGGTTTTATTTTTTTTGCGTTTGTCAAAACCGCTGTAACAATCAGCCACCCCTGTGCAAATCACCTCAAATGTACATGGTGCGCTCTCCCTTCTGGGCCTTGTTGTGCGCCCCCAGAGCACTTTGCGCTCACATATGGGGTATCTCTGTAGTCGGGAGAAATTGCGTTACAAATTTTGGGGGGCTTTTTTCCCTTTTACCTCTTGTGAAAATGTAAAGTATAGGGCAACATCAGCATGTTAGTGTAAAAAATTAAAATTTTTTACACTAACATTCTGGTGTAGACCCCAACATTTCCTTTTCATGAAGGGTTAAAGAAGAAAAAGCCCCCCAAACCTTGTAAGGCAATTTCTCCCGAGTACAGCGATACCCCATATGTCGCCCTAAACTGTTGCCCTGAAATACGACAGGGCTCCAAAGTGAGAGCGCCATGTGCATTTGAGGCCTAAATTAGGGATTTGCATAGGGGTGGACATAGGGGTATTCTACGCCAGTGATTCCCAAACAGGGTGCCTCCAGCTGTTGCAAAACTCCCAGCATGCCTGGACAGTCAGTGGCTGTCCGGCAATACTGGGAGTTGTTGTTTTTCAACAGCTGGAGGCTCTGCTTTGGAAACAGTGGTGTACCGGACGTTCTTATTGGGGGAGGGGGGCTGTGTAGGGGTATGTGTATATGTAGTGTTTTTAACTTTTTCTTTTATTTTGTGTTAGTGTAGTGTAGTGTTTTTAGGGTACAGTCACATGGGCGGGGGATTACAGCGAGTTTCCCAGCGCAAAATTTGCTGCATCTCAAGATGCGAGAAACCCACTGTAAAAGCCTCGCCCATGTGAATGTACCCTGTACATTCACGTGGGGGGGGGGGGGGGGGGGTGCACCAGCTGTTGCAAAACCACAACTCCCAGCATGCATGGTCTGTTAGTGCATGCTGGGAGTTATAGTTTTGCAACAGCTGGAGGCACACAGGTTAGGAAACACTGAGTTAGAAACAGACAATGTTTCCCAACCAGTGTGTCTCCAGTTGTTGCAAAACTACAACTCCCAGCATGCCCAGACAGCTGAAGGGCATGCTGGGAGTTGTAGTTCGGCAACATCTGAAGGGCCAGATGTTGCTGAACTAAAACTCCCAGCATGCCTGGACAGTCAGTGCATACTGGGAGTTGTAGTTTTGCAACAGCTGGAAGAGCACAGATTGGAGACCATTATACAATGGTCTCCAAACTGGGGCCCTCCGGATGTTGCAAAACTACAACTCCCAGCATGCCCAGACAGCCAAAGTAGTTTTCAGACTTCTAGAAGCAGCAGTGAAGATCTTCACTGCTGCCTCTGAGGACTACATACTTACCTGCCGGTCCCGTCGCTGCTCGTCCACGTGGCCGGTCCTGCCGCTGCTCCTCGGTCCCGCCGCTGCTCCAGGTAAGTCCGCCGGTCCCCACGTGTTCCCCCCCTATGCCGCAGGTCCCCGCGAGCCCCTGCAGCCGTCGTCCCCCATTCTGCCCGACTTCCAGGGGTGGGCAGTGCGGGGGATCTGAACTTTCACCCCAGATCACTGTGATTGGTCCACAGGGACCAATCACAGTGATCGCTGACCAGGACCATCAATGGATGGTCCTGGGGGGTGAAGCAGAAGTTGTCCCCTGCTGGAAACAGCGTGACTTCTGCCAGTTAACCCGTGCGATGCTGCGCATCGCCGGGTTAACTGAATGTCATTTATAAACGCCGGGATGCGCGAACGCACTGCACAACCCGGCGTTTATATATGCCATTCTGCGGGAAGGGGTTAAAGGTCGCGCAGAGGGCCTCGTTATTCCAGGACAATTCGGAGGCGAGAGTACGGAATTGGATGGCGTACTCGCCAACAGAAGAATTACCCTGGACCAGGTTCAGCAGGGCAGTCTCGGCAGAAGAGGCTCGGGCAGGTTCCTCAAAGACACTTCGAATCTCCGTGAAGAATGAGTGTACAGAGGCAGTGACAGGATCATTGCGGTCCCAGAGCGGTGTGGCCCACGACAGGGCTTTCCCAGACAGAAGGCTGACTACGAAAGCCACCTTTGACCTTTCAGTTGGAAACTGGTCCGACATCTTCTCCAAATGCAGGGAACACTGCGAAAGAAAACCACGGCAAAACTTCGAGTCCCCATCAAATTTATCCGGCAAAGATAATCGGAGGCTGGAAGCGGCCACTCGCTGCGGAGGAGGTGCAGGAGCTGGCGGAGGAGATGATTGCTGAAGCTGTGGTAGTAGCTGCTGTAGCATCACGGTCAGTTGAGACAGCTGGTGGCCTTGTTGCGCTATCTGTTGCGACTGCTGGGCGACAACTGTGGTGAGGTCGGCGACAACTGGCAGCGGGACCTCAGCGGGATCCATGGCCGGATCTACTGTCACGATTCGGCTGGCTGGAGGTGGATCCTCTGTGCCAGAGAGGGATTGGCGTGGACCGTGTCGGTGGACCGGTTCTAAGTTGCTACTGGTATTCACCAGAGCCCGCCGCAAAGCAGGATGGTCTTGCAGCGGCGGTAGCAACCAGGTCGTATCCACCGGCAACGGCTCAACCTCTCTGACTGCTGAGATAAGCGCGGTACAAGGGAGTAGACAAGAGCAAGGTCGGACGTAGCAGAAGGTCAGGGCAGGCAGCAAGGATCGTAGTCAGGGGCAACGGCAGGAGGTCTGGAACACAGGCTAGGAACACACAAGGAAACGCTTTCACTGGCACGATGGCAACAAGATCCGGCGAGGGAGTGCAGGGGAAGTGAGGTATAAGTAGGGAGTGCACAGGTGAGGATACTGATTAGGCCTGCTGCGCCAATCAGTGGCGCAGTGGCCCTTTAAATCGCAGAGACCCGGCGCGCGCGCGCCCTAAGGAGCGGGGCCGCGCGCGCCGGGACAACACAGACGGGGAACGGGTCAGGTACGGGAGCTGAGATGCGCATCGCGAGCGGGCGCGTCCCGCATCGCGAATCGCATCCCGGCTGGGAGCAATATCGCAGCGCACCTGGTCAGCAGGTCTGACCGGGGCGCTGTGAATAAGAGAACGCTGCGAGCGCTCCGGGGAGGAGCGGGGACCCGGAGCGCTCGGCGTAACACCAGTTCAGTACATTACATGATGTGTTACCAGCACTGACCTGTACATGATGTGTTACCAGCACTGACCTGTACATGATGTGTTACCAGCACTGACCTGTACATGATGTGTTACCAGCACTGACCTGTACATGATGTGTTACCAGCACTGACCTGTACATGATGTGTTACCAGCACTGACCTATACATGATGTGTTACCAGCACTGACCTGTACATGATGTGTTACCAGCACTGACCTATACATGATGTGTTACCAGCACTGACCTGGCCAATGTCAGCTCCTTCTTCCCTAGTATATACAGAACTATAGAACCCATTCAGTAGCTCCGCCATCTCTTGATCGCCCGTGACAACCTCCCCATTATTATGATTAAGGGGTTCTACATGCTCTGTCCTTGTTTTTTTTGCATTTATATATCTAAAAAAATATTTAGGATTAGTTTTGCTTTCTTTGGCCACCTTTTTGCTGTTTTTATTACATTTTTACAGATTTTATTAAGCTCTTTGTACTGTTTAAATGTTATAGCTGACCCATCAGATTTGAATTTTTTGAAGGCTATTTTTTTGCTGTTTATTGCTCTTTTAACATCATTTGTCAGCCATGTAGGATTTAGTTTTAATGGTTTATATTTGTTCCCCTTTGATATATATTTAGCTGTATAGTTATTTAAAGTTGATTTAAAGATGTCCCATTTACCTTCCTTATCAGTATTTGAGAACACCTCCCCCCAGTCTATGTCCTGTAGTGCAGATCTCAGCCCAGGGAAATTTGCCTTTTTAAAGTTATATGTTTTTGCCTTCCCCGTCTGTCTTTGTTTTCTACATTTTAAGTGAAAAGTAACTATATTGTGGTCGCTATTCCCAAGGTTTTCCCGCACAGTTACATTACCAACCAGCTCTGCGTTGTTGGAAATGATCAGATCCAACAATGCATCACTTCTTGTTGGGTCCTCCACAAACTGCCCCATAAAATTATCCTGCAATAAATTTAGGAATTGTCGCCCCTTTGAAGTTTTAGCCAACCCCCGGACCCCAATCTATATCTGGATAGCTAAAATCTCCCATTATTACCACTGTACCGGCCCGGGCAGCCCTCTCTATTTTTTTTATGCAGCCGACCTTCTATCTCTTCAGTGATATTAGGGGGTCTGTAGATTACACCAAATATTATTTTTTCAGTATTTCCCTCCTTTTGCAATTCTACCCACAGTGACTCCACATCCTCAGAATCATCACACACTATGGCATCGTTCACACTGACTTTCATACCACTTCTTACATACAGACAGACTCCAAACGTTCCCCCATAACTCAACCGCCACCACAAACGGGAACGACTCAAGAAGCGTAAGATTTCTACATAAACCATTGTCTATCCACTCAGGAGGCCACGCCTCCGCACACCAGCTCCCTTCAAAAAACCAAGGGAACCAGCAGCATCCAGAAACAAATGGAGCTCAACATTAAACAATTCCGCCGCCTGCCAGCAGGTGTGCCCATTATAACGTCTGAGAAACTCTCTCCACACCAAAATATCAGAACGCATCTGCTGAGAAATACGACATGATGACCGGGCTGAGACATGCCCTTCGTAGCCAGAGATAGCCGCCTTGAAAGAACACGGCCCATGGGCATGACCCGACAGGCAAACACCAAATGACCTAAAAGAACCTGCAGTTGTCACAAAGTCACCTTGTGAACTACGCAAAAACTCTCCACCAACTGCAACAAATACCCCAGCTTATCAGACGGCAACCGAAAAACCATCTCCACCGAGTTGATCTCTATTCCCAAAAAAGAAATGACAGTGTAGGGCCCCTCCGTCTTGTCAGCAGACAAGGAGACACCAAACCTCTGCATGAAAAAACGAAAAGTATCCAAAAGAAACTGGCACCTGGAGGAACCCGCGGGGGCCACAAACAAAAAATCTTCCAGATAACGGATGATGGATGCACTGCCCGTATCATAACGGATCACTCACTCAAAAAATGTACTGAAAATTTCACAGTAGTGACACGAAATGGAACAACCCACGGGCAGGCAAACGTCATAATAAAATTGCCCATCCATCCTACAACCCAACAGATGATAACACTCCGGGTGAACCGGCAACAAACGAAAAGCAGACTCCACATCCAATTTTGCCATAAGGGCCCCAACACCAGCCCTCCGAACCAGGGCAACCGCCCTATCAAAAGAAACATAGGACACTGAGGTCTGACCAAGCATCATTTTCCATCTCCCAGTTCCTAAAATCTAAAATCGATGCCATGTACACGTTGCCTGATAGGGGACGTAACAGGGATTAAACTGATAAGAATAGTACTACTTAACACACCACTCCTATCTGGTGGCACATTAGATTGCACGCGCAGTCCCCCAAATTTGAACTAGGAGGTCCGACCAAGCATCTTTTTCCATCTCCCGGTTCTACTGCTACTTAACACACCTTATAGTAACGCAGAGAGAGGAGTCTGAAGAAGAGGAGTCAGAGGAGGAAGGTGGCTTTGAAGAGGTGGAAGACCAAACACAGCAGGCGTCCCAGGGGGCTTGTTGTCCCCTTTTGGGGACCCTTGGTGTTGTACGTGGCTGGGTGGCGGAAGAGACCTTCAATGACATCAGTGAGGACAAGGAACGAGACATGGCTAGCTTGGTATCCAACCTTGTGCAAATGGGGAGTTTGCGGTTGTGCAAATGGACTGTTTGTGGTTGTTTGCGGTGTGTTAAACGGGGAGTTTGGTCTGTCACTGCGAAGCGGGCGTAACCCTTACACTACCTGATCGATACTACATAATACCTGATGTTTTAAAGCACGTTATTCCAAACAATTTAGGAATTTTATGTGATTTATGCCCTTTATGGATTAAAACCTGACTCTGCATCAACTACGTAATTTTCCATGGAAGTTTAGCCATGGATCCCACTCCAGCACGCCACAGTCCAGGTGTTAGTCCCCTTGAAACAATGTTTCCATCACTATTGTGGCCAGAAAGAGTCCCTGTGAGTTTTAAAATTTGCCTGCCTATTGAAGTCTATGGCGGTTTGTCCGGTTCTCCCGTTTGCAAACATTTGCGGTAATTCGCGTTCGCCGTTCGCGAACAGAAAATTTTATGTTCGCGACATCTCTAATTAACAGGTACAAAATAGTACACTTCTTAGATGTATGTATGTGGTATGCACATATGAGGGCAGAAAAAGTGCTACAGTACGCTTAAAATTATGTATTTATGTAAAACACCAGCCGGTGATTACTTTTCCTGGACTTTCACAGTATGTAGACCCACGACAGATTAACATGTAAAATATAGTTCACTAGGTATGTGGTATGCACTTATGACGGCAGAAAAATGCACTACAGTACGCTAACAAAACTTATCTTTGCACAACACCAGCAGTACACAACAGTGCTACAGCACAAAAAAAAAGCTGTGTATTAAACCCTAAATTGCACTCTGTCAAATAGTATTAGGAATGGACTGCTGGTTATTATACCGTCTACATACCAGTATAAGCAGCAGATGATTTCTGAGCACTGAAAAATCATTCCTGCCTCTTCTGCTAAGGTTCATGAAGTTGAGGCAGTTTGTTGAAATGTATGAGGTAACAAAAAGCTATCTGCCCCTCTCTGTGCTGAAGAAAGTGACTGGGTGGTCAATAGAAATAAATAAAAATCATGTTCAGTGAGAAAAAGCACTGCTCTCTGTCCACCAGAATGCTGATGTGACTTAGAGTTCAAACGCTGCTGGGATCAGCTTCTCTGTGTAACACACACACTCGCAGTCCGTCCTATCCCTCTGCAGTGTATGGCATGAAATGAGCAGCCACAAAATGGCTGCCAATTATATAGGGCTGTGACATCACAAGGGTGACTGGCTGCTGATAGGCTGTATCCTGCATGTGATTAAGGGTCATACGACCTTGCCTTCCCAGTGTTCCTTGCCACTCTTTTTGGTACGTACACAAGGTATGGTGGCCCTCCAGTCCCTGCAGAACTCATCTACACAATGGTTTTTCAAATGGCCTTCACTGCACTAACTCCTATTAACATGTGTACTTAATCTATTTTAATAGTAGCCGCCATTTTGGCTGCATTACCCAAACCAATACCCCAAATCTTTGAGTCCATAGAAGATTTTGAGGAATTTGTGTTGCTCCTGACATTATATTATTCTTGTATTCCTACAGTGGAGGTGTGACGAGGAAAACCGAAGAAACAAGGATATAATCAACAGCCGTCTGGAGGACTTTATGGAGGAAAAGGTAAGAGCAACAACAATTACTCAGGATTCACTATACTTTCATATTTCTTCTACATTTGCTTTGGTTACATTTTACGTTAGTTCCTTAGAAATGTCAGACACATAAAGCACGCAGACCCTGCACACACCAATCCTAGAGCACAGCAGAGTCATGTATGGTCATCACCAGCTCCTCCACCATCACCCTGTATACATAGGTGGACATGCTCTGAAGTCAGACAGAGGTGGCAGGACATTCACCCATCACTGCCTCCTTCTCCACATTACTGATAAACATTAGACTTCTGGTATTAGTTGGGGCATAAGGCCGGGGATCCAGAATTCTTATGTGACACTTTAGGAGAGTGTATGACCTTATAGTCTTTACCTCTCCAGTGTACAATGTCTCCCCAATTCCTTTTCCTAAATAAATGAGGTGTAAATTGTGTAATGTTCTCTGGTGTTTATAATCTGGTCAGCTGTACATGATATTTCTCTGTATCCTATAGTGAGGGTCGTAGGATGTTATTGTTACTTTGGAATCTTTTCTTTGTCTTCCCACCTCACAGCGTTCCTTGCTATGTGAAGGATTTATGATAAAACCATCTGCACTGAGGTCGGACATTGAGGCTAAGATCATCTCACTCCTGGCTGAATATGGAGACCTCCTTCTGACCGACTCTGAGGAAGAGAAGAGGCGTCTTGTAGATGTTCTACAATATGAACTAGAAGAGAAACAAGAAACATTTTGCCTTAAATACTCTATAAAGTTCAAGGTAATTTTGGGCTTCTTAGTGAGTTAAAAGACTAAGGACAATAATAAATAAATTGTATTATGAGTTCGATCCATTTATCTTCTGTAGCTTCTATGTATTAAAATGCACTCTATGCTGCTGTGTGCTTAACCCATTCAGGATGCAGGGCGTATGGGTACACCCTTGTGTCCCAGTACTTAAGTATGCAGGCCATACCTGTACACCCTGGTCCCATTACCCGGGTATAAGCGTGCTCACGAACTTAGCATGCTTCAAAACCTGGTGGGTCCTGACTGCTATCAGCAGCCAGGACCCAGGGTTAATGCCGGGCATCACCGATTGGGCTAATGCCCAGCATTAACGCTTTAAACTCTGCGATCAAAGCTGATTGCAGCGTCTAAAATGAAAAATAGTAAAATGATCCCGGAAAAGCTCATAGGGACCATCATGATGAAATTGCAATGTCCCGATCAGCTGAGAGGATGGCGGGAGGGCCCTTACCTACCTCCTCGCTGTCCAATCGGTCCTCTGCTGTTCCCAGCCAGCCATGGCAGGCTGGAGCAGCAGAGCAAGGATGACAATGATCAATGCTGAGCCAAAGCTCAACAATGAACAGTGTACGAAATCCAAAGATTGCATGGTACAGCCCCCTGTAGGGACTAACAAAAAGTAAAAAGTGTAAAAAGAAAAAGTTAATAAATGTAAATAAGCCCCTCCCCTAATAAAAGTTTGATTCACCCCCATTTCCCAATAAAAAAATAAAATAATGTAATTAAAAATAAACATATGTGGTATCGCCGTGTGCGCAAATGTCCAAACTATCAAAATTTAAAGTTAGTAAAATAATTGCTATTTTAATACACTAATGTGGGGTAGGAAAAGGACGCAGATAAATATTGACTTTTTATGCCAACTAAGAGCCAAAGGAGGGACTGAATCCCGGATGTGCTTACGAAATGAAAAGTAAAGGGAATAATGAAGATATTTTTCAGGTTCTGGAATCAGGACAGGTAGCAGGAAGGGAAAAGAAGAACAATCCAATAGCAGGGAGTATTTGAAAGAAATGGAGAATGTTTAAAGCGGAATCGAAGGGGTTTTGGATCTGGCACCCATCTGGTATGACGTAAAGTTAAAGGGATTAGGTGTATCTGAAAATATGAATAGGTTATATAAGTCTGAATGTAAGTTGATAAGTGACATATGGAATAAAGGGAAATTCAAAGAGTGGAATGAAATAAAAGTAAGATATAATCTGGAACATAGTATGTGGCTGGATTATATAAGTTTAAAGTCAACCATAACAATAATTGAATGTACAAGAGTAATTAAGAAACTACAAGAAGGTGAAATAAATCAGAAGTGTTAAGCCCTTGGGCTGTATTTATGGGAGGGGGCGGTCTCCTATAAATACCCCCCTCCTGCAGCAATCAGGGCATATGTGGCATTGTGTGAAAGGCGTATGTGGCGTTGTTCAGTGTATACACTGCAGTTAGCTCATACGTTCCTGGTGCTGTTCCACGTGTATGTGTGTCCGTGTGTTCCTCCGTGAGTTTTGTTCCTGCCAGCTCCGGCGTTTTGTCAGGTAAGTGCCGTCTCGGCCCTGCTATGTTGTCTACATGTCACTGGCCGCTGTTCCAGCCGCTGTGCCCAAGGGGTTCCTGCTCTTGTCACATCCCTCTCATTTCACACCTAATTGTGCCCAGTTCTGTTGTGATCAGTGTCTCCCCCATTGCGGGCTTTACTCGCTTGTAGCAGCGGGGGGGGGCACGCTACGTGTCACATCAGGACGGGGAGGGGGCCTCCGGGGATAGGTGCGGGTACTCACGGGGCCTCGTGCTTGGTTTCCCACGTACCTCTCGGTGCGCTCCGCTTCGTGGTGTGTCTCGCTGCCGATTCAGGAGTGGCCAGCGCAGCATAGCTGTGTAGCGGGGACGCCGCTCAGGGCGTGTCTACACCCGGCGGTCGTGTCCCTTGCAGGGGAGGCGGTTCTTTAAGGCCGGTTTTCTCTGCGGAGGGCTTGGCTTTAGGGGAGGGCAGGCAGCGGCTCGCGCCACTCAGTGTGAGCTTGGGGCGCTGCCGATGTTGCTGTGCTGTGCTCAGAGGTTTACCCTCTGTTGGCCAGCACTCCTGCTGCATGGAGTGCTCTAAAAAATTCCTTCTCAGGGCATACTGCTGCAGTGTCTGCTGGTACTGCACTGCTGCACGGTGCAGTGCAGCCGGCTGGGGGTCATTTTCCCCTGCCAATTAACCCCTTTTCTGCCTAAATCACCTGTTTGGATGCTCCTGGCTCAGTTGGCACCAACACCGTGCTTCCTCAGAGCCATGGTGGTCACCCCAGGGGTTAACAGGCCTGGGGGCGGGCATGTGGTGTACGGTCGTTCAGTATTATACACGTTTATTTGCTTGTTATATCCTAGTTACTTTGTGTCAACTCCTGCTTACAGATGGTGTGTAGTGTAATGGTTACTCTGTGTGTAGTGCACTCGCTGGGTGGGTGGTTCAGTATAGGTAGCTCCTGGCCTGAACCTAGCTCCGCAATTTGGTAGCAGTTGCCGGTTTAAAAAAAAATATATGTGTGTACATATAAAAAAAAAAACACACGTACGCAGAGATTTATGGGTGGGGTATACTGGCCGGTTATGTTTTTACTGACACATCTTCAGGGCAACTTTCACCAGTTTGCCTGACTACTGACACGTCTTCAGAGCGGTCTAGGCCCTTATTGTAGTCCTAGTTGTTACTGACTCGTCCTAAGAGCAACGTTACGCATGCGACTGTCTACTGACATGTCTTCAGAGCAGTCTAGGTACGTCCACACTCCCGATTGTTACTGACACGTCTTCAGAGCAACCTTTACGCATGACTGACTATTGACACGTCTTCAGAGCAGTCTAGGTACGTTCACACTCCTGATTGTTACTGACATGTCTTCAGAGCAATTACGCTATGACTGCCTACCGACACGTCTTCAGGTTAGTCTAGGGTGTAGGCATGGCCGATTGTTACTGACACGTCTTCAGAGCAATACCACGCTTTCGACGAATACTGACAATTCTTCAGAGCGGTCTAGGCATGTTTCATAGTTAGTTGTTACTGACAAGTCCTCAGAGCAATTTCACGGTGTGTTTGTCCATTGACTCCTCTTCAGGTTGGTCCAGGTCAGGTTGCTTCTCTCCAGTCCTCAGAGCAGTAGCGTGTGTGGTGGCCTACTCTCGCTCTCATACACCGGGTATGCACCTAGTGTAGGGTCCTCATACGTTGTTTCCTTATTAATTCCGTTTTGTCTCTTCGTTTAGTTGCTTCAGTGGTCCAGGTGTTTCAGCGGTGCAGCCGCTTCCGGCAGCAGAACTTGCAGTGCAGGTGCGATATACAGTATGGTGTCCCTCAGACATTCTGCCCTCGGAGATTCTCAGCTCCTCGCTGCTTTAGCGTCAGGGTTCCCTAGGATAAGGGTCACCCCGTTGTCAGGGCCCGTCACTGGGTCTAGTTTGTTCTTTCACGGTGCCATGCAGGTGGGGCTTGGGGGGCACAAGGCCAGTGCAGCAACTCACTCTCAGGGCGCGGGCGGGTTCGCACCGGCTGGTTTCTACTCCCTCTCCTGGTGACAGGGAGGGGTCAGTTGGTCACAGGATACGATGCCATTATACTATTTTCTCTACTCAGAGGTCGCTTGCAGTGCCTTCAGTTTCCCCAGCAATAGCTTGGTTGTTTTCAGGTGCGTATGGTGCTTGATGGGGGGGGGGGGGGGGTTGATTCCTGTTGCTCAGGGTTATTCATGATGTTTTTCCTTCTCCACCGATACCCAATCTTATTGGCCCAGACAGGTGGTGCCAACATGTCTCATGCGTCTGACATTGAGGAGGCCAGGTCTCTGCCAGAGACTCCCGTCAGAGGCTCTGACAGGGGTAGCGGTCGGGCGTACCGCAACGGGACCATCATGCGTCCATGAGCTCCGCAAAAAGGGGGTGGCATACCCGGCCTCCACCAGAAAGGCGGAGCTCTATAAATTGCTCAGG
The DNA here is from genome assembly GCF_029499605.1 of Hyla sarda. NCBI lineage: Eukaryota > Metazoa > Chordata > Amphibia > Anura > Hylidae > Hyla > Hyla sarda. The sequence continues at coordinate 230,947,482 of NC_079196.1, forward strand.
GCTGAACCTGAGGCCGGCTCCAGTCAGGACTATGGAGGCACAACTGCTGAGGACAACCCGGTCACGCAGCTGCATGACATGATGAACTCGGTCCTGAATGTGGTCTCGGGGTTATAGGCCAGACTGGACTCCATGGACAGGGACAAAGCTCAGGCTGTACAGGCCGCGGCGGCCGCCACGTTCCTGGCTCCTGTCCAATCGGTCCCGGGTCCCAGTTTCCAGCTGGTGCCCCTGGCACATGATCCTCAGGCTAGCACCTCAGGTGGGATGCTCGAGCCCCCGAGGGTCAGTCAGGCGCACTACATCAGTCCTGCCCTTAGGAAGGACATTTTGGAGGGCCGTGATGTCAACTTGGCGTCCTTGCTCATCGCCACCAATGATGTCACCGAAACCCGGTTGGTATCCTGCGGGGAACTGTCGGTGATGTTTAAGAGCAAGGACACCAGACTCAGCCGGAAGCTTACCATTCCGGAGTTTGTTATTGGTTTTGCATGTTCTGAGATGTGATCTGCACTGTCAGTCCAGACAGGAGAGAGGAGTTGGACGCCTACCTGTTGAATGTGACCGACCTGGGTTACAGGTTTGGCGGTTCAGCTTTCTATGACTTTCACAAGTCTTTCTCGGCCAAAGCGGCTCAGTTTAACTACACTACCGACTGGGCCAAAGTGGACATCGAATTGTTTTGCCAACACTTCGCCGGCTTGAAGGTGCCGGCTTGCTCCACGTGTCAGTCTCCCACACGGCGGCTTGGTGCGACCTCGACCCCAAGGAGGCCCCGGTGGGTAGAAGTTCTGGCTCGATGGCAGCAGCAGGCCCCAAGAGCATGCCTAGTGTGGGCAAGATGGGGAGGCCAATTCGGTTCCTAGGACGGAATCAAATATGCAACAAATTTAACATTTCCACATGCAACTACAACCAGTGCAGACTGTTGCATGTGTGCTTCAACTGCTACTGAGCCCATCCGAGAGCAGTGTGCCCTCAGAAATTCTCCCAGGCGTGACTAGGCGTGTTCCGGGTCTCGGCTCTGGGTAGGGTTCTGGAGGCACATCCAGACCAAGGATGGGTGAGGTGGCTCCTGGATGGCTTCCGTCAGGGCTTCCATACAGGCTTGGTGGCCCTACCCCAGTCCACTCACGAGTGTGACAACCTGCACTCTGCCTCCAATGATCCACAGGCAGTGTCGGAACTGCTTCAATTGGAGGTGGACAAGGGGTTCATCATCGGACCATTCATCATTCCACCATTTGAGGCGTGCAGAGTCAGCCCGATTGGCATTGTGGTTGGAAAATTCTCCAATAAAAGGCATCTCATTTATGACTTGTCAGCGCCTCATTCTTCCCTAGTCCCGAGCCTCAACTCTCTGATTCCCTCCGAAGAGTTTGGTATGAAGTACGCTTCTATCGACCAGGCGATACAAATGATCATCCAGTTAGGGCCGGGGGTGTTTTTGTAAAAAATCGACATTGCAGATGCCTCCAAGCTCCTTCCAGTGAAACCGGACCTGTGGCAGTGGTATGGCATCAAATGGGAGGACAAGTACTACTTCGCAGTCAGGCTCACCTTCGGTTCGAAGAGTAGTCCTTGGCTCTTCGACCAGCTGGCTATAGCCCTTAACTGGGTTCTCGAGCGGGTGGTGGGCTGCAGACATGTACTCCACCACCTAGATGACTTTCTGCTAATTGAGCCACCAGGGGTTGTTCCATGTCAGTTAGCTGAGGGTCTGCAGCTTTTCCAGTCTCTAGGGGTTCCGGTTTCTCCTAAGAAAGTGGAGGATCCTGTCAATTGTCTGATATTTCTAGGGGTAGTGTTGGACGGGGCCAAGATGGAAGCTAGGTTGCCCCAGGAGAAGTTGGATAGGATCAGGACGGTGATAGGTAAGTTCACCCGGTCCCAAGTTACTACGAGGGTAGAGTTGCAGAGTCTACTGGACATTCTGGCATTTGCCATGAAGGTTCGGGCTTTTGTCTCCAGGCTGCTGGCTCTGCTGTCAGCAGCACCCTGCCAGGACAGCCTCTTTCAGGTAGGTCATGAGGCGGTAGAGGATCTTCTGGTGTGGCAGCAGTTTCTAGAATCCTGGAATGGCATGTTTTTTTTTGTTCCAGTGGCATACGACTGGTCGCCCAGGGTGTTCACCGATGCGTCCTCTTTAATCGGGTTCGCTGCTATTTTTGGTGTTCACTGGGTGGCCGATCGTTGGCCGCAGCAGGTCAGTCAGATCCCGGGCTTTGCTATGTGCTCGGCCTTATTTGAAATTTTCCCCATAGGGGTGGCAGCTCAGGTGTGGGGGCAGGGCTGGTCTCGCAAACTGGTCACAAAGGGTAGGTCCAAGTCCTCACAGGTCATGAGGTTTCTCAGGAGGTTGGTGTGGCTGTCCTTGCGTTACAACTTTCAGTTCACTGCCACTTTTATTGAGGGTTCATGCAACATTGCAGCTGATGCTTTCTCACGGACTAACACAGCTCTTTTCTTCCAGGTGTCACCAGGGGCGGATCCAGTTGGCACGCCAGTAACCCCCCAGGTACTGGTGATGGGCTAACTCGGTTCAGACGCCTGGCCAATAATCTCATCACCAGTTCCCTCTCAGCCAGCACCAAATGTCGTTACCAGGTGGCTTGGAACGCTTATCAGCAGTTTCTGGCTGCACACCCAGAGGACAATACCGGTTACATCCCTTCCCTACTTAGCTTAGTTGCTTTTTGCCACTCTACCTTGGCACTGTCTCACAGCACCATCAAGGGGTATTTGGCAGGGGTTCAACATTTTATGGCCATGCAGCACCCAGGTACTCCCTCAGTGTTTGCGGCCCATCCTATCAAGGCCATACTGAAGGGCATCAGCAATGTGGCACCTGCTAAGGTGCCCACCAGGGTTCCTGTCTCAGGAGAGCTGTTTAGGGGCATGTCCGATATGTTGGACTCCTCCCCTTTCGGTTTCCTTCTTAGCCTAGTCATTAAAGCTGCCATTTACATGGGCTTCTATGGGTTCCTATGACACGGGGAGTTCACACACTCCTCCCACACAGGGACAGGGTTGGTCAGAGGACAGTTGTCCAGCAGGGGTCACACCAGGGTCCTCACACTCACCTCCACCAAGACGTCACGGAATGAGGTTCAGGTCACCTTCTTTCCCACCGGGCACAAGTGGTGCCTGGTGACAGTTTTGGACGCCCTCCTAGTTGCCACCACACACGCCTCTGCTACCAGTCCGCTACTCCCGGTGGGTCAGCGGCCGCTGTCCTCCTCCTGCTTCGTTCAGGAAGTCCGCACTCTAGTTGCTGCATTAGGGCATTGCCCTAAGCTCATTTCAGGTCATTTGTTTCGCATGGGGGCAGCCTCAGCTCCTTCCCAGCAGAAAGTGCCCGCACACTTAATCAAGGCCATGGGTAGGTGAAAGTCGTTCTGTTATGCCAGGTACATTCCCAACCCGCATGTCGAGGTGGCTCATGTGTTTACGTATTTGGCTTTGTAACTGCTTACTGTCTAAATAAATACTTTACCTAAACACGTTGTCTTTTGCCCTCTATAGGCGTGCCCACGCTTTACGGTTTTGGCACACCTCAGACCGTAGGGTAGGTTGCTAGAACATACGTTGATCAGTATGTGTTCCATCTAAGCCACGACCACAAATGTATTTCTTGTATATATATATATATATATATATATATATATATATATATATATATATATATAATGAGGAAAAACAATGATAGAAATGCCCGAGATGTGGACTTAAACGCTCTTCTTTCTTCATATTTTGTGGGGGTGTGTTAATATTCCAAAACCATTGGAAGGGAGTATTTGATCGAATATGGGAAATTTGGAATTATAGGATAGAGGCAAACATGGTGGTTGTGATCCTTGGAGAAGACTCTAGGATAAATCTGGTTGGAAGTGAGAAAAGAAAATTAGTATCACTGTTTTTTCTAGTCTGATGATAATTAGAAATTGGATGTCCCCAATAACACCAGATATACAGAGTTGGATTGCAATGGTTAGAAATATCAGTGAGTATACGCAAAAATAAAAGCAGTAAGAGGGATTATTGGTTGGTGAAATGTTTTTTTTTTTGTAAGGGAGGGGGTATAAAGGAAAAGCATGTATTATAATGTATTGATAACATGCTGTTTTGTACACTGTGGAATATATAATAAAGATTATTATTTTTTTTTAATTAAGTAACTTAAACCGCACGGTCAATGGCATATACGTAAAAAATACCAAAGTTCAAAATTGTGCATTTCACATAATCACTTCATATACCATAAAATTTATTAAAATTGATTAAAAAGTCCCTTCAAAACAAAAATACCAAAGATACCAATAAAAAAATACAGATCACCGTGCAAAATAATTAACCCTCATATAGCCCCGTATACCAAACAATTTAAAAGTTATAGGAGTCAGAAGATGACAATTTTAAACATACACATTTTGGTGCATGTAGTAGATGAGCATTCAGGAGAAGAAAGAGATGGGCCACACACTGATCCATCAGGGGCCCGACTGACTGAAATGACACAGAAGAGGACACAGTAGTTTTACACTCTGCTGTAATACTGTACATAGTAGCTACAGAAGACACAGGGCAGATTCTTAAAAATTAAAGGCAAATTAAATGCAACTCTAAATAACCCTCCTCCTCCTAAATAACCCTCCCTTTAACCCTCCCAGATGTCACGGTCAATAGTGACTGTAGCATCTAGGGGGTTATAAGACTTGTACCAGTATCTTCACCACTCCAAAAAGATACCAACTAACTCCCCCAACCCCTTGTGGGGTACCATTTAGTTGTCATTGCAGCCATGATCCTTCTTAAGACCTCCAAGCCTACCATGACTGTGTTCCTATTACACTGACTGTACACTGCAATGCATAATTACTACAGTACAATATAAGCAATTAAGTTCAAGTACCCCATTGGGACTAAACATGTAATAAAGAAAACAGAAATTAAAAATAAGAATATAAAGACAGAAAATGTAAAAAAAGAAACATTTAAACATTGCCTTTTATTCCATTTTTCAAATAAAAAAAAGTCTAAACTGCAAAAAAACTAAAACATAACTATTAAAATATAGTGTTACTGGTCAAGCACAGCGAACACTGTCTCCCACAATAGTGAATCTTTGAAGTTTTATTTCAGATTTGGATGCCGATTCTATTTTAGAATATCCAAGGTGGCTGAAAAATTGTGGTACGAGCCACTGAGGTCATCTATAACTGTTCCCAACCACTTTGAGACTCACAAAAATCAAGACAGCCTTGGTAAATTAATGGTGTTACTATCATTTAAAGGAGTACCCCATTGACACACATCTTATACCCTATCCTTCGGATAGGGGGATATGATGTCTGATCACAGGGGTCCCGCTAATGGGGACCCCACCATCTCCGGTGCAGCACCCCGGTCATCTGTGCAAGGATATCTATGGGAGAAGGCATGCCGGCTACGTCATGCCCCCTCTCATAGACAAGAATGGAGGGGGTGTGGTGTTACATTACGAACATGGAAGCTCCAAGCTTCTGTGTTCCGGACCCCGCTGCCAGCCTTGAGATAGCAGGGATCCACAGCAGCGGGACCTCCACAATCAGATATCTTATGAATATGGGATAATATGTTTATAGCCAGAGTACTCTTTTAAGTTTTCACTATCATGTTGCCCAGAAATGTCAAAAGATCTTTTTCGGAGACCGGCTGCGATCACGAGATGTAACTCAGCCCCAGCCGGACGCCAAATCCAACCCTTTTACCCCATAGACTTGTGGTAGTCTGTGGCAATCTAAAAGGGGTTGGTCTGTAAAACCAGAAATAGGGTTCTTTATGAGGAGAATATTGTGGTCTGACGATTAGAGATAAGCAAACTTTTGAAAAATTTGATTCGGCCAATTCGCCGAATTATCCCCCAAAATTTGTTTCGATCAGAATTTATTTGCTGCAAATCACTGTTAAAAACTTTTATCTCTGACCTACAGAGAGACTCAGTAGGGCTGTAGAACACTTTGCCTTGTCCTAACACACATAGGGAGTGTGCTGGGTTAGTGAAATAATACTGTTATTCAGTATGACATGCAGATTACAGGCATCATTAATAGAATCACTGCCACAAAGCGTCTGTATGTGGCAGCAGGGAGACCATATGGTGCTGAATGACACAGTGTGGAGGTGTTGTCAGCATGAGGAGACCATATAGTTGCCCAATGACACAGCCTGGAGTAGGCAGAAGCACAAGGAGATCACATAGTGGCTTAATGACACAGCCTCTGAGGTGGCTGAAGCATAAGGAGATCATATAGTGGCAGAAAGACAAAGCCTGGAGTTGGCGGCAGCATGAGGAGAACATATAGTCGCTGAAAGACACAGCCTTGAGGTGGCTGAAGCCTGAGAAGACCATATAGTGGCTGAATGACACAGCCTGGAGTTTGTGGCAGCATGAGGAGAACATATGGTGGCAGAAGGAGACAGTCTGGAGGTGGCAGCAGCAGCATCAGAAGTCCTGACAGTGACCCGGTGACAGAGTGGTGAGGTGGGTGGCAATACCAGTACCCGTGACAAAAAAAGGTCTAATGCGAAGGAATGTTTGTAATTGGGGATAAGCGCCTAAAATCTGTTTGGCACTATCCATATTTATGAAGTGTTGATGTAGCACCATAGCCAATCTACTCTGATGAATCAGGCATTGGTGGGTCAAAATCCTGGCTGATCCATGCCTGATTCATCTTCACAAAGGTCAGTCTCTCCACATTTTTCATGGACGGACGAGTTCTGCTTGGAGTGACTATGGCCCCCGCTGCACTAAACACCCACTCTGATGGCACACTACTGGCCTGGCAGGACAGCTTTGCTAGCTGCGGCCACAAATCAAGTTTGGCTGCCTAAAAGTCCAGTGGGTATTCAAGGTTTGTTGGCATGACCATGTCAAGGTATGCTTCCACCTGCTGGTTCAGGTTCTGCTCCATGTCTACCTGCTGCTGATGATTTGCTTCACTATGTGAGTGAAGAAAGGTACTCAACAGTGACTGTAGACTTGGGCTGCTGCTGATGGAGCTGGTATTGCTCCCGCCACCCTTCCCCTCCCAGCAGCCATGGCAGTGGAAAGTGTGCGCAGAGGGCCCCCCCGAGTCAGACCTGCGAGAGAATGGACTATGGCGCTGATAGGCATCGACCAACCGACTACATAGGATGTATCTTTACTAGGTCAATTTGTCCTCCCTCTCAGTGGGTGTAAAAAAGGCCCCCATTTTTTGGTGGTAGCGAGGGTCCAATAAGGGGGAGAGTCAGTCATCCTGCTGCCGAATGGTGACAATTCAGTGGTCACTATACAAGCAAGTGAGCATGCATCGTGCCATTTGTGCAAGTGACTCGGAGGAACTCCCTGCCTCCATCTCCCCTGCATACTGCCATGGTGTGTCTGAGTCCTCTGTCTCGCCTTACTCATAACCCTCTAGCTCTTCTGGCTGCTCATGCTCCTCCTCTCCTGTCAGATGACTAGATAAACCGCCCATCTTGCGAAACCTAAACTCCGCTCCACTGTGCCCCTCCACCTCCTCCTCCTCTAGTTCAGCCCCCACAGGACTCATTCGTGCGTGAGATGTAAGTGCCATGTCTCCCATGCCCTTACCAACCATCGTTTCCATCACGTGTTGTAGAAAAAGAAGCAGTGTAATGATGTTGTTCATCCCGTAATCCTGGCGACTGACTAACAATGTGATTTCCTCAAAGGGCCTGAGCAAACGGCAAGTGTCACGTATGAGCTACCACTGGTTGACATTGAAGTTACACAGGGGAGTATCCCTATCCGCTTGGATCATCAAAAAATGGGTGATGGCTTTTCTCTGTTCGTAAAGTCGGTCCAACATATGGAGGGTGGAATTCCAACGAGTGGGCACGTTGCAAATCAGACTATGTTGGGGGATACCGTTCTGACGCTGCAGCTTAAGAAGGGTGTGCTTTGCAGTGTATGAGTGGCTAAAGTGCCTGCAAAGTTTCATTCCCATTGTTAGGGGAATACTTCAGGAACTGCTTAACAACCAGATTGAACATGTGTGCCATGCAGAGCGCATGGCTCAGCCTTCCTTGTCGCAGCGCAGACAAGCTGTTCTTCCCGTTTTCAGTCATCATGGTTCCAATTTCCAGTTTTCGTGGAGTAAGCCATGCTCCGATTTCTTTATGAATTAATTTTAGCAGTTTCACCCCTGTGTGACTCCATTCCCCAAGGCAAATCATATGAAGAACAGCGTGACATCGCCGTACCCTGCACACATGGTATGATGAACGGGCACTGAGACTTGTCCGTGCAGTTGAGGCCGAGGACACGGTGGAGGATGAGGATGTGCAGGGGAGTGTTATGGGGGTGATAAGAGATGCAGGGGGGGTATGGGGGTGATAAGAGATTCAGGGGGTGTTATGAGGGTAATAAGAGGTGAAATGGGGGTTATGGGGTGATAAAAGGTGCAGGGTGTGTTATGGGGGTGATAACAGGTGCAGAGGGTGTTATGGGGGTGATAAAAGTTGCAGGGGGGTTATAGGGGAGATAAAAAGTGTCATGGGGTGTTATGAGGGTGATAGGAGGTGCAGGGGGGTGTTATGGGGGTGAAAAGAGATGCAGGGGTTGTTATGAGGGTGATAAGAGATGCAGAGAGGTGTTATTGAGGTGATAAAAGGTGCAGGGGTGATAAGAGTTGTGGGGGAGGGGTTATGGTGGTGAAGAGAGGTCCAGGGGAGTTATGAGGGTAATAAAAGGTGCAGGGGTGTTATGGGGGTGATAAGAGGTGCGGGGGGGGGGGGGGGTTATAGAGGTGATGAGAGGTGCAGGGGGGGTTATGGAGGTGATGAGATGTGCAGGGGGTTATGGGGGTGATGAGAGGTGCAGGGGGTATGGGGGTGATGAGAGGTGCAGGGGGTTATCGAGGTGATGAGAGGTGTAGGGGGTTATGGGAGTGATAAGAGGAGCAGGGGGGTGTTATGGGGGTGATAAGAGGTGCAAGGGGGGTTATGGAGGTGATGAGATCTGCAGGGGGTTATGGGGGTGATGAGAGGCGCAGGGGGTGTTATGGGGGTGATGAGAGGTGCAGGGGGCTGTTATGGGGGTGATAAAAAGTGCAGGGGGCTGTTATGGGGGTGATAAAAGGTGCAGGGTGGGTTATGGGGGTGATAAGAGGTGCAGGGGGGGTTATGGGGGTGATAAAAGGTGCAGGGGGGTGTTATGGGGTGAAAAGAGATGCAGGGGGGTGTTATGGGGGTGATAAAATGGGCAAGGGGTTGTGGGGGTGATGAGAGGTGCAGGGGGGGTTATGGGGGTGATGAGAGGTGCAGGGGGGTTATGGGGGGATGAGAGGTGCAGGGGGGTTATGGGGATGATAAGAGGTGCAGAGGGTTATGGTGGTGATAAAAGGTGCAGGGGGTTATGGGGTGATGAGAGGTGCAGGGGAGGTTATGGGGGTGACAAGAGGTGCAGGGGTATTATGGGGGTGATGAGACGTGCAGCGGGGGTTATGGGGGTGATAAGAGGTGCAGGGGGTGTTATGGGTGTGATAAAAGGTGCTGGGGGGTTATGGGGGTGATGAGAGGTGCAGTTTCTTTTTGTTGGGGTGACAAGAGATGCAGGGGGGTTATGGAGGTGATGAGAGGTGCAGGGGGGTTATGGAGGTGATGAGGTGCAGGGAGTGATGAGAAGTGCAGGGGGTGATGAGAGGTGCAGGGGGTTATGGAGGTGATGAGAGGTGCAGGGGGTTATGGGGGTGATAAGAGGTGCAGGGGGGTGTTATGGGGTTGATGAGAGGTGCAGGGGGGTTATGGAGGTGATGAGATGTGCAGGGGGTTATGGGGGTGATGAGAGGTGCAGGGGGGTTATGGGGGTGATGAGAGGTGCAGGGGGTTATGGAGGTGATGAGAGGTGCAGGGGGGTTATGGAGGCGATGAGAGGTGTATTGGGTTATGGGGGTGATAAGAGGTGCAGGGGGGTTATGGAGGTGATGAGAGGTGCAGGGGGTTATGGAGGTGATGAGAGGTGCAGGGGGTTGTGGGGGTGATGACAGGTGCAGGGGGGTGTTATGGGGTTTATGAGAGGTGCAGGGGGGTTATGGAGGTGATGAGATGTGCAGGGGGTTATGGGGGTGATGAGAGGTGCAGGGGGGTTATGGGGGTGATGAGAGGTGCAGGGAGGTTATGGGGGTGATGAGAGGTGCAGGGGGTTATGGAGGTGATGAGAGGTGCAGGGGGTTATGGAGGTGATGAGAGGTGCAGGGGGTTATGGAGGTGATGAGAGGTGCAGGGGGTTATGGAGGTGATGAGAGGTGCAGGGGGTTATGGAGGTGATGAGAGGTGCAGGGGGTGTTATGGGGGTGATGAGAGGTGCAGGGGGGTTATGGAGGCGATGAGAGGTGTATTGGGTTATGGGGGTGATAAGAGGTGCAGGGGGGTGTTATGGGGATGATAAGAGGTGCAGGGGGGTTATGGAGGTTATGAGATGTGCAGGGGGTTATGGTGGTGATAAGAGGTGCAGGGGGGGTTATGGGGGTGATGAGAGGTGCAGGGGGGGTTATGGAGGTTATGAGATGTGCAGGGGGTTATGGGGGTGATGAGAGGTGCAGGGGGGTTATGGAGGTGATGAGAGATGCAGAGGGTTATGGGGGTGATGAGAGGTGCAAGGGTTTATGGAGGTGATGAGAGGTGCAGGGGGGTTATGGGGGTGATGAGGACACAGAGGATAAGAGGGGGTGTATATATATATATATATATATATATATATATATATATATATATATATATATATATATATTTATGATGTGTATGCATGTGTGGCAGGATTATATTCAGTTGGTACAGTGTGTGGCAGGATTATATTCAGTGTAAGGCAGGATTATATTCAGAGGGTACAGTGTGTGGCAGGATTATATTCAGTAGATACAGTGTGAGGCAGTATTATATTCAGGTTAGAGTGTGTGTCAGTATTATATTCAGTGGATACAATGTGTGGCAGCATTGTATTAAGTTGATACAGTGTGTGGCAGTATTATATTCAGGGGTACAGTGTGTGGCAGTATTATATTCAGGATACAGTGTGTGGCAGGATTATATTCAGGGTACAGTGAGTGGCAGTATTATATTCAGGGGTACAGTGTATGGCAGTATTATATTCAGGTTACAGTGTGTGGCAGGATTATATTCAGGGTACAGTGTGTGGAAGGATTATATTCAGGGTAAAGTGGGTGGCAGTATTTTATTTAGGGTACAGTGTGTGGCAGGATTATATTCAGGGGGTACAGTGTGTGGCAGGATTATATTCAGTAGATACAGTGTGTGGCAGTGATTTATTTAGGGTACAGTGTGTGGCAGGATTATAATCAGTGGATACAGTGTGAGGCAGCATTATATTCAGGTTACAGTGTGGGGCAGGATTATATTCAGTGTATACAGTATGTGGCAGGATTATATTCAGTTTACAGTGTGAGGCAGGATTATATTCAGGTTACAGAGTGTGGCAGTATTATATTCAGGGTACAGTGTGAGGCAGTGTTATATTCAGTGGATTCAGAGCGGAGCAGCATTATATTCAGGGTACAGTGTGACACAGTATTTTATTTAACGTACAGTGTGTGGCAGGATTATATTCAGTAGATACAGTGTAAGGCAGTATTATATTCAGGTTAGAGTGTGTGGCAGTATTATATTCAGGGGTACAGTGTGAGGCAGCATTATATTCAGTGGATACAGTGTGTGGCAGTTGTCATGATTCGGCTGGCTGGAGGTGGATCCTCTGTGCCAGAGAGGGATTGGCGTGGACCGGTTCTAAGTTGCTACTGGCATTCACCAGAGCCCGCCGCAAAGCGGGATGGTCTTGCAGCGGCGGTAGCAACCAGGTCGTATCCACCAGCAACGGCTCAACCTCTCTGACTGCTGAGATAAGCGCGGTACAAGGGAGTAGACAAGAGCAAGGTCGGACGTAGCAGAAGGTCAGGGCAGGCAGCAAGGATCGTAGTCAGGGGCAACGGCAGGAGGTCTGGAACACAGGCTAGGAACACACAAGGAAACGCTTTCACTGGCACATTGGCAACAAGATCCGGCGAGGGAGTAAAGGGGAAGTGAGGTATAAGTAGGGAGTGCGCAGGTGATGACACTGATTAGGCCTGCTGCGCCAATCAGTGGCACAGTGGCCCTTTAAAATGAAGAGAGCCGGCACGCGCGCGCCCTAAGGAGCGGTGCCGCGCGCGCCGGGACAACACAGACGGGGAACGGGTCAGGTACGGGAGCCGGGATGCGCATCGCGAGCGGGCGCATCCCGCGTCGCGAATCGCATCCCGGCTGGGAGTAATATCGCAGCGCACCCGGCCAGCAGGTCTGACCGGGGTGCTGCGAATGAGAGGACGCTGCGAGCGCTCCGGGGAGGAGCGGGGACCCGGAGCGCTCGGCGTAACAGTACCCCCCTCCCTTGGGTCTCCCCCTCTTCTTGGAGCCTGAGAAACTGAGGATAAGACTTTTGTCTAGGATGTTGTCCTCAGGTTCCCAGGATCTCTCCTCAGGGCCACAATTCTCCCAGTCAACCAAAAAGAATCTTTTACCTCTGACCGTCTTGGATGCTAGAATCTCCTTCACCGAGAAGACGTCAGACGAACCGGAAACAGGAGTGGGAGAACCAACTTTGGGAGAGAAGCGGTTAAGGATGAGTGGTTTAAGGAGAGAGACATGGAAGGCATTGGGAATACGGAGAGAAGGAGGAAGAAGGAGTTTGTAAGAGACAGGGTTGATCTGGCACAAGATTTTGAAAGGACCAAGATAGTGTGGTCCCAGTTTATAACTGGGGACACGAAAGCGGACATACTTAGCGGAGAGCCATACCTTGTCTCCGGGAGCAAAAATGGGGGGAGTTCTTCTTTTTTTATCAGCAAATTTTTTCATCCGGGATGAAGCCTGTAAGAGAGAATTTTGGGTTTCTTTCCATATGGTGGAAAGATCTCGAGTCACTTCATCAACAGCGGGCAAACCAGAGGGCATGGGAGTGGGGAGGGGAGGAAGAGGGTGACGGCCGTACACCGCGAAAAATGGGGATTTAGCAGAAGATTCGGAGACTCTGAAGTTGTATGAGAATTCGGCCCATGGTAGAAGATCTGCCCAGCCATCCTGGCGGGAGGAAACAAAATGTTGTAAATAGTCACCCAGGACCTGATTAATTCTTTCTACTTGCCCATTGGATTGGGGATGATAAGAAGAAGAGAAGTTTAATTTGATCTTGAGCTGCTTACAGAGGGCCCTCCAGAATTTAGACACAAATTGGACGCCTCTATCGGAGACGATATGCGTGGGCAAACCGTGAAGGCGAAAAATGTGTATAAAAAATTGCTTTGCCAACTGAGGCGCTGAAGGAAGGCCAGGAAGAGGGATAAAATGTGCCATCTTGGAAAATCGATCAACGACCACCCAAACAACTGTGTTGCCACGGGATGAGGGCAAGTCCGTAATAAAGTCCATACCAATCTGTGACCAAGGTTGTTCAGGAACAGGCAGAGGATGAAGGAGACCAGCAGGCTTCTGGCGAGGAGTCTTATCCCGTGCACAGACAGTACAGGCCCGCACGAAATCAACAACATCAGTCTCCAGAGTCGGCCACCAATAAAATCGAGAGATGAGTTGAAAGGATTTTTTGATGCCTGCATGGCCTGCGAGGTGGGAGGTGTGTCCCCACTTGAGAATCCCGAGGCGCTGGCGTGGAGAAACGAAGGTCTTCCCTGTAGGAGTTTGTCTGATGGAAGCTGGAGAAGTGGAGATCAGACAGTCCGTAGGAATGATGTGTTGCGGAGAGGCTTCCACTTCAGAGGCATCTGAAGAACGAGAGAGGGCATCGGCCCTAATGTTCTTGTCAGCAGGGCGAAAATGGATTTCAAAGTTAAAACGGGCAAAGAACAACGACCACCTAGCCTGGCGAGGGTTCAGTCGTTGAGCAGACTGGAGATAAGAGAGATTCTTGTGATCAGTGTATATAATAACTGGATATTTGGATCCCTCCAGCAGGTGCCTCCATTCCTCAAGCGCCAATTTTATGGCCAGTAGTTCTCGATCACCAATGGAGTAGTTTTTCTCCGCCGGAGAGAAGGTCCTAGAAAAAAAACCACAAGTAACAGCATGCCCGGAAGAATTTTTTTGTAGAAGAACTGCTCCAGCTCCCACTGAGGAGGCGTCTACCTCCAATAAGAAGGGTTTAGATGGGTCAGGTCTGGAGAGTACGGGAGCAGAAGAAAAGGCAGACTTGAGATGTTTAAATGCGTCTTCCGCTTGAGGAGACCAGGACTTAGGATTGGCATTTTTCTTGGTTAGAGCCACGATAGGAGCCACAATAGTGGAAAAGTGTGGAATAAATTGTCTGTAATAATTGTCGAACCCCAAAAAACGTTGGATAGCACGGAGTCCGGAGGGGCGTGGCCAATCTAATACGGCAGATAGTTTATCTGGGTCCATTTGTAGTCCCTGGCCAGAGACCAAGTATCCTAGGAAAGGAAGAGACTGACATTCAAAGAGACATTTTTCCATTTTGGCATAAAGTTGATTGTCCCGAAGTCTCTGAAGAACCATGCGGACATGCTGGCGGTGCTCTTCTAAGTTGGCAGAAAAAATCAGAATATCGTCCAGGCAAACCACAACACAGGTATATAGAAGATCACGAAAAATGTCATTAACAAAGTCTTGGAAGACGGCAGGGGCGTTGCACAGGCCAAAGGGAAAGGGCATGACCAGATACTCAAAGTGTCCATCTCTGGTGTTAAATGCAGTCTTCCATTCGTCCCCCTCTCTGATGCGGATGAGATTATAAGCACCTCTTAAGTCCAGCTTGATAAAGATGTGGGCGCCTCGTAGGCGGTCAAAGAGTTCCGAGATAAGAGGTAAGAGGTAGCGTTTTTTTACCGTGATTTTATTAAGTCCGCGATAATCAATGCAAGGGCGTAGGGAGCCATCTTTTTTGGAGACAAAAAAAAATCCAGCTCCGGCAGGAGAGGAGGACATGCGGATAAACCCCTTTTTCAAATTCTCCTGAATGTACTCCGACATGGCTTGGGTTTCCGGAGCAAACAGAGAATAGATTCTGCCCCGGGGTAGTAGTACCCGGGAGGAGGTCAATAGGACAGTCATAAGGCCTGTGAGGAGGCAAAGTCTCTGCTTGTTTTTTGCAAAAAAACATCAGCATAGTTCAGATAGGCCTTAGGAAGACCAGATACCGGGGGAACAACAGGGTCACGACTGTGAGTACTGGGAGCCGGTTTAAGACAGTCCTTGTGGAAAGAAGTACCCCAGTTCTTGATTTCCCCTGTGGTCCAATCAAGGGTTGGGGAATGGCGTTGAAGCCACGGTAATCCAAGAAGAATTTCTGAAGTGCAGTTAGAGAGGACCAAAAATTCAATTTTTTCGTGATGGGGTCCGATGCACATTAGGAGAGGTTCCGTGCGGTAACGCACGGTACAGTCCAATCTTTCATTGTTAACAGAGTTGATGTAGAGGGGTCTGGCGAGACTGGTCACCGGGATGTTGAACCTGTTGATGAGAGAGGCCAAAATAAAATTTCCTGCAGATCCGGAATCCAAGAAGGCCATAGCAGAGAAGGAGAAGGTAGAAGAAGACATCCGCACAGGCACAGTAAGGCATGGAGAAGCAGAGTTCACATCAAGAGCTGTCTCACCTTTGTGCGGAGTCAGCGTGCGTCTTTCCTGGCGAGAAGGACGGATAGGACAATCCTTCAAGAAATGTTCGGTACCGGCACAGTACAGGCAAAGGTTCTCCATGCGGCGTCGTGTCCTCTCTTGAGGTGTCAAGCGAGACCGGTCAACTTGCATAGCCTCCACGGCGGGAGGCACAGGAACGGATTGCAGAGGACCAAAGGAGAGAGGAGCCGGGGAGAGAAACCGCCTCGTGCAAACAAAGTCCATATCCTGGCGGAGCTCCTGACGCCTTTCGGAAAAACGCATGTCAATGCGAGTGGCTAGATGAATGAGTTCATGCAGGTTAGCAGGAATTTCTCGTGCGGACAGCACATCTTTAATGTTACTGGATAGGCCTTTTTTAAAGGTCGCGCAGAGGGCCTCGTTATTCCAGGATAATTCGGAGGCAAGAGTACGGAATTGGATGCTTGGGGGGGCAGGCCTTGAGCTGTGTGAGGGGCCCGAAA
The DNA here is from genome assembly GCF_029499605.1 of Hyla sarda. Taxonomy (NCBI): domain Eukaryota; kingdom Metazoa; phylum Chordata; class Amphibia; order Anura; family Hylidae; genus Hyla; species Hyla sarda. The sequence continues at coordinate 230,963,629 of NC_079196.1, forward strand.
TTTCTGATGGCAGCCCTGTCAGTAACTGTAACACTCACAGTATAGTGGATGCGCTGTACATGTGTGGATAAAAGCTTGGGCCATGTCAGGGAGCAGAGTCTAAGGTGGACTTGCTGTGGCATGCGGCACCCAGGTCGCTACCCCTAACACAACTCAACCACATAGGCCGCTGAGGGGATAATTTAACCCTTAACCACCCCCATTTGTGACTGTCAGGGTTTTTGTTTAAAGTCCCATGAAAATCAATGGGAAATATATGTTCTCACATAACTTCCGTACGGCTGGAGATATTTCAATACCTTGGGCACATATCACGGGTCGGGATAGGAGGTCGAGTTAGGAGGTCAGGATTTGAGGACGGGATTTGAGAATGGCATGGGAGGTCGGGATATGAGGACAGGATAGGAGGATGGGAAAAGAGGACGGGATAGGAGGTCAGGATAGGAGGTCGGGAGAGGAGGTTGAGATTGGAGGACGGGATAGGAGGATGGGATTGGAGGTCGGGATAGGAGGTTGGGATAGGAGGTTGAGATAGGAGGACGGGATAGGAGGTCGGGATAGGAGGTCGGGATAGGAGGTCAGGATAAGAGGTCGAGATAGGAGGTCGGGATATGAGGACGGAATAGGAGGTCGAGATAGGAGGACGGGATAGGAGGTCGGGATAGGAGGTCGAGATAGGAGGAGGGGATAGGAGGATGGGATAGGAGGTCGAGTTAGGAGGTAAGGATATGAGGACGGGATAGGAGTACGGGATAGGAGGACAGGATAGGAGGACGGGATAGGAGGATCGGATAGGAGGTCGGGATAGGAGGTCGGGATAGGAGGACGGGATAGGAGGTCGAGATAGGAGGTCGGGATAGGAGGACGGGATAAGAGGAGGGGATAGGAGGTGGAGATAGGAGGTCGGGATAGGAGGTCGGTATAGGAGGTCGAGATAGGAGGAGGGGATAGGAGGATGGGATAGGAGGTTGGGATAGGAGGGAGGGATAGGAGGTCGAGTTAGGAGGTCAGGATATGAGGGGGAGATAGGAGGTTGAGATAGGCGGACGGGATAGGAGGACAGGATAGGAGGTCGGGATAGGAGGTCGGGATAGAAGGACAGGATAGGAGGTTGAGATAGGAGGTCGGGGTAGGAGGACGGGATATGGGGTTGGGATATGACAACAATATATGGGGATTGGATATGAAGTCAAAAGCTTCCTCCTCTGTTGATCCACAACAAGGATTAGGAAGGGAAAACCAGGCAACGCCGGGTACTCAGCTAGTATATATATATATATATACATATATATATATATATATATATATATATATATATATATATATATATATAAAACTCAAAGTGTGTGTGTGTATTTTTGTATGTATGTGTGTATGTTCCATGAAAACTTCCAAATGGCTAAAGATATTAACATGAAACTTGGCACACATGTTACTTATATGTCACCAACAAACATAGGATAGGTAATTTAACCCTTACTCACCCCCATTTGCCAGGGGCGGGTTTATGTTTAAAGTCCCATACAAGTCAATGGAAATATATGTTACTGCATAACTTCCAAACGGCTGGAGATATTTCCATAATACTTGGTCACATGTTACTTATATGTCCACTTAAAATATGGGACAGTTCATTTAACCCTTTACTACTCCCATTTTTGTTTAAAGTCCCATGAAAATCAATGGGAAATGTATGTTCCCATATAACTTCTGTACGGCTGGAGATATTTCAATACTTGGTACACATATTACGGATCGGGATATGAGGACGGGATGGGAGGTCGGGATAGGAGGATGGGATATGGGGACGAGATAGGAGGACGGGATAGGAGGTCGTGATAGGAGGTCGTGATAGGAGGTCGAGATAGGAGGTCGGGATAGGAGGATGGGATAGGAGGACGGGATATGAGGACGAGATATGAGGTCAGGATAGTAGGTCGGGATAGGAGGACGGGATAGTAGGTCGGGATAGGAGGACGGGATAGGAGGTCTGGATAGGAGGTTGGGATAGGAGGTTGAGATAGGAGGTCGGCATAGGAGGTTGGGATAGGAGGTCGGGATAGGAGGACGGGATAGGAGATCAGGATAGGAGGTCGAGCTAGGAGGACGGGATAAGAGGACGGGATAGGAGGACGGGATAGGAGGACAGGATAGGAGGTTGGGATAGAAGGACGGAATAGGAGGACGGGATAAGAGTATGGGATAGGAGGACATATAGGAGGACGGATAGGAGGACGGGTTAGGAGGTCGGGATAGGAGGACGGGATAGGAGATCAGGATAGGAGGTCGAGCTAGGAGGACGGGATAGGAGGACGGGATAGGAGGACGGGATAGGAGGACAGGATAGGAGGACGGGATAGGACGACGGAATAGGAGGACGGGATAGGAGTATGGGATAGCAGGACGTATAGGAGGACGGGATAGGAGGACGGGTTAGGAGGACGGGAAAGGAGGATGGGATAGGAGGACAGGATAGGAGGATGGGATAGGAGGACGGGATATGAGGACGGGATATGAGGACGAGATATGAGGTCAGGATAGCAGGTCGGTATAGGAGGACGGGATAGGAGGATGGGATAGGAGGTCGGGATAGGAGGTCAAGATAGGAGGTCTGGATAGGAGGTTGAGATAGGAGGTTGGGATAGGAGGTTGAGATAGGAGGTCGGCATAGGAGGTCGGGATAGGAGGTCGGGATAGGAGGACGGGATAGGAGGACGGGATAGGAGATCAGGATAGGAGATCGAGCTAGGAGGACGGGATAGGAGATCAGGATAGGAGGACGGGATAGGAGGACGGGATAGGGGGACGGGATAGGAGGTTGGAATAGAAGGACGGAATAGGAGGACGGGATAGGAGGACGTATAGGAGGACGGGATAGGAGGATGGGTTAGGAGGATGGGAAGGGAGGTCAGGATAGGAGGATGGGATATGACAAGAATATACGAGGACTGGATATGAAGTCAAAAGCTTCCTCCATTGTTTAATTTCCTCCCCTTCCTTAGGAAGGAAAATCCGGGCAACGCTGGGTACTCAGCTAGTATATATATATATATATATATATATATATATATATATATATATATGTATAATTCTTGGAGCCAGCCCTTTCTCACCCTGACATTTTATTATCTCCCTACAGGAACAATGTGATGAGAAAAACCTGAGAACAAGGGAAAATATGACTAAGGAGCTGCAGGATTTCCTGAAAGAAAAGGTACCAGAGATAATCGCTGATGATTCAGGCTTCACATTACTTAAATGTCTCATTTACATTTTATATAGGTAAATTACATTTTTTTTAAATATCCCAAAAAGTAAGGAAGGCAGAGGCAAATGACTCAAAATCTCTCCGAAAATCTCCTCCTCTGGTCTCTCCAGCCAGTCAGAAATAAACAAATAAGGAATGAATAGGAGCTCAATGACTGTAATGTTCCCATTGGTCAGCAGAGACATAACACGCACCGATCCTGGAGCATCACCGGGACGGCCAGCATTATGACCTGGAGGCCAGTGCCAGTCTGTAGTTTATACTGGCAATACCAGTAGACAATAACTTCTACAAACTCCCTACACTCTTACTGGCAGCGGTCATATCATTGTATCAAACAATTTCTCTGGTGGGACAGCGCCACAAATCACAGGCACGAGAGGATCCCACAGATGCTCCCTGTCCCTGAAATGGGCTGTAACATAGTAATGAGAGTTATGACAGGTCCCTCAGAACTACAGAAACACAAAATTCTCCTTTACCTTACTTCTTTATAAAAAAATATTATACCTCCCTGTACTTATCAGCTGCTGTATGGCCCAGATGAAGTTGTGTAGTTCTTCCCAGTCTGACCACAGTGCTCTCTGCTGACACCTTTGTCCATGTCAGGAACTGTCCAGAGCCGGAGAGGTTTGTTATGGGGATTTGCTTCTGCTCTGGACAGTTCCTGACATGGACAGAGGTGTCAGCAGAGAGCACTGTGGTCAGACTGGAAAGAACTACACAACTTCCTGGGGAGTATACAGCAGCTAATAAGTACTGGAAGGGTTAAGATTTTTACATAGAAGTAATTTACTAATCTGTAGAACTTTCTGGCGCCAGTTGATATTGAAAACATTATTTTCCTTTAGAGTACCCCTTTAACCCCTTAAGGACTCAGGGTTTTTCAGTTTTTGAACTTTCGTTTTTTCCTCCTCACCTTTTAAAAATCATAACCCTTTCAATTTTCCACCTAAAAATCCATATTATGGCTTATTTTTTGCGTCACCAAGTCTACTTTGCAGTGACATTAGTCATTTTACCCAAATATTCATGGCGAAACAGAAAAAAAAATCATTGTGAAACAAAATCGAAGAAAAAACGCCATTTTGCAACTTTTGGGGGCTTCCGTTTCTACGCAGTGCATATTTCGGTAAAAATTACACCTTATCATTATTCTGTAGGTCCATACAGTTAAAATGATACCCTACTTATATAGGTTTAATTTTGTCGCACTTCTGGAAAAAATCATAACTAAATGCAGGAAAATTTATACGTTTAAAAATGTCATTTTCTGACCCCTATAACTTTTTTATTTTTCCACGTACAGGGCGGTATGAGGACTCATTGTTTGCGCCGTGATATGAAGTTTTTATCGGTATGATTTTTGTTTTGATCGCACTTTTTCATCACTTTTTATTGATTTTTTAATGGTATAAAAAGTGACCAAAAATACGCTTCTTTAGAATTTGGAATTTTTTTGCGCGTACGCCATTGACCATGCAGTTTAATTAATTATATATTTTTATAGTTTGGACATTTAAGAACGCGGTGATACCACATATGTTTATTGTTTTTTTTTTTTTACACAGTTTTTTTTTTTTTATGGGAAAAGGGGGGTGATTCAAACTTTTATTAGGGAAGGGGTTAAATGACCTTTATTAACACTTTTTTTTAAACTGTTTTTTGCAGTGTTATAGGTCCCATAGGGACCTATAACACTGCACACACTGATCTCTTATACTGATCATTGTTATCCCATAGGGACCTATAACACTGCACACACTGATCTCTTATACTGATCATTGTTATCCCATAGGGACCTATAACACTGCACACACTGATCTCTTATACTGATCATTGTTATCCCATAGGGACCTATAACACTGCACACACTGATCTCATATGCTGATCACTGGCGTGTATTAACACGCCTGTGATCAGTGTTATCGGCGCTTGACTGCTCCTGCCTGGATCTCAGGCACGGAGCAGTCATTCGTCGATCGAACACCGAGAAGGCAGGTAAGGGCCCTCCCGTTGTCCGGTCAGCTGTTTGGGACGCCGCGATTTCACCGCGGCGGTCCCGAACAGCCCGACTGACTAGCCGGGATACTTTCACTTTCGCTTTAGAAGCGGCAGTCAGCTTTGACCGCCGCTTCTAAAGGGTTAATACCGCACATTGCTGCGATCGGCGATGTGTGGTATTAGCCGCGGTTCCCGGCCGTTGATGAGTGCCGGGACCGACGCGATATGATGCGGGATCGCGGCGCGATCCCGCTTCATATCGCGGGAGACGGCACTGGACGTAAATATACGTTCTCCGTCGTTAAGGGGTTAAAGGGGTATTCCAGGAAAAAACTTTTTTTTATATATCAAATGGCTCCGGAAAGTTAAACAGATTTGTAAATTACTTCTATTAAAAAATCTTAATCCTTCCAATAGTTATTAGCTTCTGAAGTTTTCTGTCTAACTGCTCAATGATGATGTCACGTCCCGGGAGCTGTGCATGATGGGAGAATATCCCCATAGGAACTGCACAGCTCCCGGGACGTGAGTCATCAAAAAGCAGTTAGACAGAAAACAACAACTCAACTTCAGAAGCTAATAACTATTGCAAGGATTAAGATTTTTTAATCAAAGTAATTTACAAATCTTTTAACTTTCCGGAGCCAGTTGATATATAAAAAATAGTTTTGGCCTGGAGTACCCCTTTAAGTTACTCACAGACCAAATAGACAATTCTTATTTACCTACGTCTTCAGCTAAGCCACACCTCCTGGAGATCATATGACATTGTTTCTGGCTGAATGGAATTCTGGGAAATGACAACAGTAAAATAAAAAGTGCTTTCGGGTGTGGGTCCTGGGCATGACAATGGTACAAAATGGTGCCCGGCAGTAATAAAGCAAATAAGACAGTATCATTTCTGTGGATCATAGGCTCAAAGGCTAAGACAAATAGATCTTGGAATATGCCTTGAAGAATAACTGTATGTAGGCGTATGTAGGCTCCCCTTGGATAGGACTAGTCCTCCGTGGGTAACTTCTTTACTAGGTTTAAGCCTCTGTGCAGGCTCTTTGCTCTACCTGTGTCCTCTCCATTTTGCTCCCTACCTTCTACTACTGAATATTGACTAGCCCACCCCTCCCCAAGCAACATATCATCCTCCCAGCTAGAGAGGAAGTGACTAACCAGAATCTCCCTTTATCTAGAACCTTCTTTATCATATATGGGTTTATAACACTGTACAATGCCCGTGAATATTTGCACTGAAATTAACTAACACTTTGACCACTGTATATTACCAAAATACAAAAGAAACCACATATATCGCTTTCTTGCATTAACGTTTGTACATAAAAAAAAATTATAATAATAAGATTGTAACACTATAAAACATCAATATGGTGCTGGAGTTGGAGTTACATGTCTGACAATGTAGATAAAACACCAGGAATCCACAGAGTGACTCTATCGCTCCACAGACTCAGCTGTTTTCTACATGAAATTGTAAGAAGTGTTGGGTATCTCTGCCTTCCCAGTTTACTATACTGTTCCTTCATATAGTTCTTTCCATCAGCTGTTATGTGTAAGGGGGGGGGGGGGGGGCAGTGCAGCAATATGGTAAACATAACCCGCTGTCCCTACCTACTTAGATGATACACTATAGCTGATATGCCCCAACTGGGTGACGGTCCCTACATTAAGTGCACAGGAAAAGTAAACAGGTGTAGTCAAATGGATCAGGTATAAACTAAACAAGCAAGTCAATGTCCATGGAGAAAATCAGAAACAATATGGAAGTCGAAACCGGAGGCCAGCATCAGAACCTGCCTCCTCATGTATGTTTACCGCCCTTATTTCTTCATGCTCACTGCTTACACCATCATCCTCACTGCTTACACCATCATCCTCACTGCTTACACCATCATCCTCACTACTCCTCACTGCTTACACCATCATCCTCACTGCTTACACCATCATACTCACTGCTTTCACCATCATCCTCACTGCTTACACCATCATCCTCACTGCTTACATCATCATCCTCACTGCTTACACCATCATCCTCACTGCTCCTCACTGCTTACACCATCATCCTCACTGCTTACACCATCATCCTCACTGCTTACACCATCATCCTCACTGCTTTCACCATCATCCTCACTGCTTTCACCATCATACTCACTGCTTTCACCATCATGCTCACTGCTTACACCATCATACTCACTGCTTACACCATCATCCTCACTACTTACACCATCATCCTCACTGCTTACACCATCATCCTCACTGCTCCTCACTGCTTACACCATCATCCTCACTGCTTACACCATCATCCTCACTGCTTACACCATCATACTCACTGCTTTCACCATCATCCTCACTGCATACACCATCATACTCACTGCTTTCACCATCATCCTCACTGCTTACACCATCATACTCACTGCTTACACCATCATCCTCACTGCTTACACCATCATGCTCACTGCTTACACTATCATGCTCAATTCTTTCACCATCATACTCACTGCTTTCACCATCATACTCACTGCTTTCACCATCATACTCACTGCTTTCACCATCATGCTCACTGCTTACAACATCATATTCACTGCTTACACCATCATCCTCACTACTTACACCATCATCCTCACTGCTTACACCATCATCCTCACTGCTCCTCACTGCTTACACCATCATCCTCACTGCTTACACCATCATCCTCACTGCTTACACCATCATACTCACTGCTTTCACCATCATCCTCACTGCATACACCATCATAATCACTGCTTTCACCATCATCCTCACTGCTTACACCATCATACTCACTGCTTACACCATCATCCTCACTGCTTACACCATCATGCTCACTGCTTACACTATCATGCTCACTTCTTTCACCATCATACTCACTGCTTTCACCATCATACTCACTGCTTTCACCATCATACTCACTGCTTTCACCATCATCCTCACTGCTTTCACCATCATCCTCACTGCTTACACCATCATACTCACTGCTTTCACCATCATCCTCACTGCTTTCACCATCATGCTCACTGCTTTCACCATCATACTCACTGCTTACACCATCATCCTCACTGCTTACACCTTCATCCTCACGGCTTACACCATCATCCTCACTGCTTACACCATCATCCTCACTGCTTACACCATCATCCTAACTGCTTTCACCATCATCCTCACTGCTTTCACCATCATCCTCACTGCTTTCACCATCATCCTCACTGCTTTCACCATCATCCTCACTGCTTACACCATCATACTCACTGCTTTCACCATCATCTCCACTGCTTACACCATCATTCTCACTGCTTACACCATCATCCTCACTGCTTACACCATCATCCTCACTGCTTTCACCATCATCCTCACTGCTTACACCATCATACTCACTGCTTTCACCATCATCTCCACTGCTTACACCATCATGCTCACTGCTTACACCATCATCCTCACTGTGTTCAACATCATGCTCACTGCTTTCACCATGATCTTCACTGCTTTCACCATCATACTCACCATCATACTCACTGCTTACACTATTATGCTAACTGCTTACACCATCATCCTCACTGCTTTCACCATCATGCTCACTACTTACACCATCATACTCACTTCTCACACTATCATGCTCACTGCTTACACCGTCATACTCACTGCTTACACCATCATACTCACTGCTTACACCGTCATACTCACTGCTTACACTATCATGCTCACTGCTTTCACCATCATACTCACTGCTTTCACCATCATCCTCACTGCTTTCACCATCATCCTCACTGCTTACACCATCATACTCACTGCTTTCACGATCATCCTCACTGCTTACACCATCATACTCACTGCTTACACCATCATCCTCACTGCTTACATCATCATACTCACTGCTTACACCATCATCCTCACTGCTTTCACCATCATCCTCACTGCTTACACCATCATCCTCACTGCTTTCACCATCATCCTCACTGCTTACACCATCATACTCACTGCTTACACCATCATCCTCACTGCTTTCACCATCATCCTCACTGCTTACACCATCATCCTCACTGCTTACACCATCATCCTCACTGCTTACACCATCATCCTCACGGCTTACACCATCATCCTCACTGCTTACACCATCATGCTCACTGCTTACACCATCATCCTCACTGCTTTCACCATCATCCTCACTGCTTACACCATCATCCTCACTGCTTACACCATCATCCTCACTGCTTACACCATCATGCTCACTGCTTACACCATCATCCTCACTGCTTACACCATCATCCTCACTGCTGTCACCATCATCCTCACTGCTTACACCATCATCCTCACTGCTTACACCATCATCCTCACTGCTTACACCCTCATCCTCACTGCTTACACCATCATCCTCACTGCTTACACCATCATCCTCACTGCTTTCACCATCATCCTCACTGCTTACACCATCATACTCACTGCTTACACCATCATCCTAACTGCTTTCACCATCATCCTAACTGCTTTCACCATCATCCTCACTGCTTTCACCATCATCCTAACTGCTTTCACCATCATCCTCACTGCGTACACCATCAAGCTCACTGCTTAGACTATCATGCTCACTGCTTTCACCATCATCCTCACTGCTTACACCATCATACTCACTGCTTACACCATCATCCTAACTGCTTTCACCATCATCCTAACTGCTTTCACCATCATCCTCACTGCTTTCACCATCATCCTAACTGCTTTCACCATCATACTCACTGCGTACACCATCAAGCTCACTGCTTAGACTATCATGCTCACTGCTTACACCATCATGCTCACTGCTTTCACCATCATACTCACTGCTTTCACCATCATACTCACTGCTTTCACCATCATACTCACTGCTTTCACCATTATACTCACTGCTTTCACCATCATCCTCACGGCTTACACCATCATCCTCACTGCTTACACCATCATACTCACTGCTTACACCATCATACTCACTGCTTTCACCATCATCCTAACGCCTTACACCATCATACTCACTGCTTTCACCATCATCCTCACTGCTTCCACCATCATACTCACTGCTTACACCATCATCCTCACTGCTTACACCATCATCTCCACTGCTTACACCATCATGCTCACTGCTTTCACCATCATCTTCACGGCTTACACCATCATTCTCACTGCTTACACCCTCATCCTCACTGCTTTTACCATCATGCTAACTGCTTACACCATCATACTCACTGCTTTCACCATCATCCTCACTGCTTCCACCATCATACTCACTGCTTACACCATCATCCTCACTGCTTTCACCATCATTCTCACTGCTTACACCATCATCTCCACTGCTTATACCATCATGCTCACTGCTTTCACCATCATCCTAACTGCTTTCACCATCATCCTCACTGCTTACACCATCATTCTCACTGCTTACACCATCATCCTCACTGCTTACACCATCATCCTCACTGCTTTCAACATCATCCTCACTGCTGACACCATCATACTCACTGCTTTCACCATCATCTCCACTGCTTACACCATCATGCTCAGTGCTTACACCATCATCCTCACTGTGTTCACCATCATGCTCACTGCTTTCACCATGATCTTCACTGCTTTCACCATCATACTCACCATCATACTCACTGCTTACACTATTATGCTAACTGCTTACACCATCATACTCACTGCTTTCACCATCATGCTCACTACTTACACCATCATACTCACTTCTTACACTATCATGCTCACTGCTTACACTGTCATACTCACTGCTTACACTATCATGCTCACTGCTTACACCATCATACTCACTGCTTACACTATTATGCTAACTGCTTACACCATCATCCTCACTGCTTTCACCATCATGCTCACTACTTACACCATCATACTCACTTCTTACACTGTCATGCTCACTGCTTACACCGTCATACTCACTGCTTACACCATCATACTCACTGCTTTCACCATCATCCTCACTGCTTACACCATCATACTCACTGCTTACACCATCATCCTCACTGCTTTCACCATCATCCTTACTGCTTACACCATCATACTCACTGCTTACACCATCATCCTCACTGCTTACACCATCATGCTCACTGCTTACACTATCATGCTCACTGCTTTCACCATTATACTCACTGCTTTCACCATCATCCTCACTGCTTTCACCATCATCCTCACTGCTTTCACCATCATCCTCACTGCTTACACCATCATACTCACTGCTTTCACCATCATCCTCACTGCTTATTCCATCATACTCACTGCTTACTAGTGTTGAGCGGCATAGGCCATATTCGAATTCGCGAATATTCGCGAATATATGGATGAATATCCGTCATATATTCGCGAATATTCGCATATCCGTTATATTCCCGTTTTATTTTCGCATATGCGTAAATTCGCGTATGCGAAAATTAACATATGTGAATATTAGCCCATACAAAATTAACATTCGCGAACATTCGCATATGCGAAAATTAGCATATGCGAATTTTCGTATATGCGAATTTTCGCACACCAGTCTCTCACAGTAGTATTAGACCCTTCTTTACACCACACAAGCTGGAAGCAGAGAGGGATGATCACTGTGATGTGTACTGTGAAGAGAAAAAAAAAAAAACGAATATTCGTAATTACGAATATATAGCGCTATATTCGCGAAATTCGCGAATTCGCGAATATGCGATATTCGCGAATAATATTCGAATTGCGAATATTCTTGAGCAACACTACTGCTTACACCATCATCCTCACTGCTTACACCATCATACTCACTGCTTACACCATCATCCTCACTGCTTTCACCATTATCCTCACTGCTTACACCATCATACTCACTGCTTTCACCATCATCCTCACTGCTTACACCATCATACTCACTGCTTACACCATCATCCTCACTGCTTACACCATCATCCTCACTGCTTACACCATCATACTCACTTCTTACACCATCATCCTCACTGCTTTCACCATCATCCTCACTGCTTTCACCATCATCCTCACTGCTTACACCATCATCCTCACTGCTTACACCATCATCCTCACTGCTTACACCATCATCCTCACTGCTTACACCATCATCCTCACGGCTTACACCATCATCATCACTGCTTACACCATCATGCTCACTGCTTACACCATCATCCTCACTGCTTTCACCATCATCCTCACTGCTTACACCATCATCCTCACTGCTTACACCATCATCATCACTGCTTACACCATCATGCTCACTGCTTACACCATCATCCTCACTGCTTTCACCATCATCCTCACTGCTTACACCATCATCCTCACTGCTTACACCATCATCCTCACTGCTTACACCATCATCCTCACTGCTTTCACATCATGCTCACTGCTTACACCATCATCCTCACTGCTTACACCATCATCCTAACTGCTTTCACCATCATCCTCACTGCTTTCACCATCATCCTCACTGCTTTCACCATCATCCTCACTGCTTACACCATCATACTCAATGCTTTCACCATCATCTCCACTGCTTACACCATCATTCTCACTGCTTACACCATCATCCTCACTGCTTACACCATCATCCTCACTGCTTTCACCATCATCCTCACTGCTTACACCATCATACTCACTGCTTTCACCATCATCTCCACTGCTTACACCATCATACTCACTGCTTACACTATTATGCTAACTGCTTACACCATCATCCTCACTGCTTTCACCATCATGCTCACTACTTACACCATCATACTCACTTCTTACACTATCATGCTCACTGCTTACACTGTCATACTCACTGCTTACACTATCATGCTCACTGCTTACACCATCATACTCACTGCTTAGACTATTATGCTAACTGCTTACACCATCATCCTCACTGCTTTCACCATCATGCTCACTACTTACACCATCATCCTCACTTCTTACACTATCATGCTCACTGCTTACACCGTCATACTCACTGCTTACACCATCATACTCACTGCTTTCACCATCATCCTCACTGCTTACACCATCATACTCACTGCTTACACCATCATCCTCACTGCTTTCACCATCATCCTCACTGCTTACACCATCATACTCACTGCTTACACCATCATCCTCACTGCTTACACCATCATGCTCACTGCTTACACTATCATGCTCACTGCTTTTACCATCATACTCACTGCTTTCACCATCATACTCACTGCTTTCACCATCATCCTCACTGCTTTCACCATCATCCTCACTGCTTACACCATCATACTCACTGCTTTCACCATCATCCTCACTGCTTACACCATCATACTCACTGCTTACACCATCATCGTCACTGCTTACACCATCATACTCACTGCTTACACCATCATCCTCACTGCTTACACCATCATCCTCACTGCTTTCACATCATCCTCACTGCTTACACCATCATCCTCACTGCTTACACCATCATCCTAACTGCTTTCACCATCATCCTCACTGCTTTCACCATCATCCTCACTGCTTTCACCATCATCCTCACTGCTTTCACCATCATCCTCACTGCTTACACCATCATACTCACTGCTTTCACCATCATCTCCACTGCTTACACCATCATTCTCACTGCTTACACCATCATCCTCACTGCTTACACCATCATCCTCACTGCTTTCACCATCATCCTCACTGCTTACACCATCATACTCACTGCTTTCACCATCATCTCCACTGCTTACACCATCATGCTCACTGCTTACACCATCATCCTCACTGTGTTCAACATCATGCTCACTGCTTTCACCATGATCTTCACTGCTTTCACCATCATACTCACCATCATACTCACTGCTTACACTATTATGCTAACTGCTTACACCATCATCCTCACTGCTTTCACCATCATGCTCACTACTTACACCATCATACTCACTTCTCACACTATCATGCTCACTGCTTACACCGTCATACTCACTGCTTACACCATCATACTCACTGCTTACACCGTCATACTCACTGCTTACACCATCATACTCACTGCTTTCACCATCATCCTCACTGCTTACACCATTATACTCACTGCTTACACCATCATACTCACTGCTTACACCATCATCCTCACTGCTTACACCATCATGCTCACTGCTTACACTATCATGCTCACTGCTTTCACCATCATACTCACTGCTTTCACCATCATCCTCACTACTTTCACCATCATCCTCACTGCTTACACCATCATACTCACTGCTTACACCATCATCCTCACTGCTTACACCATCATACTCACTGCTTACACCATCATCCTCACTGCTTTCACCATCATCCTCACTGCTTACACCATCATCCTCACTGCTTTCACCATCATCCTCACTGCTTACACCATCATACTCACTGCTTACACCATCATCCTCACTGCTTTCACCATCATCCTCACTGCTTACACCATCATCCTCACTGCTTACACCATCATCCTCACTGCTTACACCATCATCCTCACGGCTTACACCATCATCCTCACTGCTTACACCATCATGCTCACTGCTTACACCATCATCCTCACTGCTTTCACCATCATCCTCACTGCTTACACCATCATCCTCACTGCTTACACCATCATCCTCACTGCTTACACCATCATGCTCACTGCTTACACCATCATCCTCACTGCTTACACCATCATCCTCACTGCTGTCACCATCATCCTCACTGCTTACACCATCATCCTCACTGCTTACACCATCATCCTCACTGCTTACACCCTCATCCTCACTGCTTACACCATCATCCTCACTGCTTACACCATCATCCTCACTGCTTTCACCATCATCCTCACTGCTTACACCATCATACTCACTGCTTACACCATCATCCTAACTGCTTTCACCATCATCCTAACTGCTTTCACCATCATCCTCACTGCTTTCACCATCATCCTAACTGCTTTCACCATCATCCTCACTGCTTTCACCATCATACTCACTGCGTACACCATCAAGCTCACTGCTTAGACTATCATGCTCACTGCTTACACCATCATGCTCACTGCTTTCACCATCATACTCACTGCTTTCACCATCATACTCACTGCTTTCACCATCATACTCACTGCTTTCACCATTATACTCACTGCTTTCACCATCATCCTCACGGCTTACACCATCATCCTCACTGCTTACACCATCATGCTCACTGCTTTCACCATCATGCTCACTGCTTACACCATCATACTCACTGCTTTCACCATCATCCTAACGCCTTACACCATCATACTCACTGCTTTCACCATCATCCTCACTGCTTACACCATCATGCTCACTGATTTCACAATCATCCTAACTGCTTACACCATCATACTCACTGATTTCACCATCATACTCACTGCTTTCACCATCATCCTCACTGCTTACACCATCATACTCACTGATTTCACCATCATCCTAACTGCTTACACCATCATACTCACTGATTTCACAATCATCCTAACTGCTTACACCATCTTCCTCACTGCTTTCACCATCATACTCACTGCTTTCACCATCATCCTAACTACTTACACCATCATACTCACTGCTTACACCATCATACTCACTGCTTTCACCATCATAATCACTGCTTACTCTATCATGCTCATTGCTTTCAGCATCATGCTCACTGCTTACACCATCATGCTCACTGTATACACCATCATGCTCACTGTATACACCATCATGCTCACTGCTTACACCATCATGCTCACTGCTTACATCATCATGCTCACTGCTTAAAATTTGAAAAATGTAAGATAAAAAGTAAAAAAAAAGTGAAAAATCCCCTCCCCAATAAAAATGAAAATTGTCAGTGTTTCCCATTTTTTTCATAAACATATTTGGTATCACCGCGTGCGTAAATGTCTGAACTATCAAACTATAATGATAATGATCCAGTATGATGAACGGCGTAAAAGTAAAATAAAAAAAAAAGAGAAAAAAATACAGCTTTTTTTGTCATATTGCTTACACCATAATCCTCACTGCTTACACTATCATCCTCACTGCTTACACCATAATCCTCACTGCTTACACTATCATCGTCACTGCTTACACCATCATCCTCACTGCTTTCACCATCACGCTCACTGCTTTCACCATCATACTCATTGCTTTCACCATCATACTCACTGCTTACACCATCAAGCTCACTGCTTACACTATCATGCTCACTGCTTTCACCATCATCCTCACTACTTTCACCATCATACTCACTGCTTTCACCATCATCCTCACTGCTTACACCATCATACTCACTGCTTTCACCATCATCCTCACTGCTTTCACCATCATACTCACTGCTTTCACCATTATACTCACTGCCTTCACCATCATCCTCATGGCTTACACCATCATCCTCACTGCTTACACCATCATCGCCACTGCTTACACCATCATGCTCACTGCTTTCACCATCATCCTCACTGCTTTCACCATCATACTCACTGCTTACACCATCATTCTCACTGCTTACACCCTCATCCTCACTGCTTTTACCATCATGCTCACTGCTTACACCATCATCCTCACTGCTTTCACCATCATCCTCACTGCTTCCACCATCATACTCACTGCTTACACCATCATCCTCACTGCTTTCACCACCATCCTCACTGCTTACACCATCATCTCCACTGCTTACACCATCATGCTCACTGCTTTCACCATCATCCTCACTGCTTACACCATCATTCTCACTGCTTACACCCTCATCCTCACTGCTTTTACCATCATGCTCACTGCTTACACCATCATACTCACTGCTTTCACCATCATCCTCACTGCTTCCACCATCATACTCACTGCTTACACCATCATCCTCACTGCTTTCACCATCATCCTCACTGCTTACACCATCATCTCCACTGCTTACACCATCATGCTCACTGCTTACACCATCACCCTCACTGCTTACACCATCATTCTCACTGCTTACACCATCATCTCCACTGCTTACACCATCATGCTCACTGCTTACACCATCATCCTCACTGTGTTCACCATCATGCTCACTGCTTTCACCATGATCTTCACTGCTTTCACCATCATACTCACTGCTTTCACCATCATACTCACTGCTTACACTATCATGCTAACTGCTTACATCATCATACTCACTGCTTACACTATTATGCTAACTGCTTACACCCTCATCCTCACTGCTTTCACCATCATGCTCACTACTTACACCATCATACTCACTTCTTACACTATCATGCTCACTGCTTACACTGTCATACTCACTGCTTGCACTATCATGCTCACTGCTTGCACCATCATGCTCACTGCTTACACTATCATGGTCACTTCTTACACCATCATACTCTGTGCTTTCACCATCTTCCTCACTGCTTTCACCATCATGCTCACTGCTTTCACCATCATACTCACTGCTTACACTATCATACTCACTGCTTACACCATCATACTCACTGCGTACACTATCATGCTCACTGCTTACACCATCATCCTCACTGCCTACACCATCATGCTCACTGCTTACACCATCATGCTCACTGCTTACACCATCATGCTCACTGCTTACACTATCATGCTCACTGCTTACACTATCATGCTCACTGCTTACACCATCATGCTCAGTGCTTAAAATGTGAAAAATGTAAAAATAAAAAGTAAAAATGTGAAAATCCCCTCCCCAATAAAAATTGTCAGTTTTTCCCATTTTTTTCATAAACATATTTGGTATCACCGCGTGCGTAAATGTCCGAACTATTAAACTATAATGATAGAAGATACGGCACTCTCTGTCAATGCGTGGGTGCACAGTTAGGGTCCCAACCCATGTAATAATCAAAGAAATGATAACATAGCACTCCACTTGCGGTGAGAATAAGGATAAATTTTATTCTTGCAATCCAAATTTATGTGACATTCCGGTCAATAATGACCTTCCTCAAACCGGATTGCTGGAAAGAGTAATTAAGGAAGAAGCGGTATCCAAAAACCGGGTAGCAGGTAAGTAGGTGAGGCGACAGTAGTCACATGCGACTACTGAGCCACATGCGACTACTGTCGCCTCACCTACTTACCTGCTACCCAGTTTTTGGATACACTTCCCAAAAATGGCACCGCTCCCACGTCTACTGCACGTCCTCGTGCCACGGACACCGGTACCGGTCCCGGTTCAATAGAAACCACAAAAGAAGACGTCCGGCACTCAGGGAATGGCAGGTAAAACTTGTAAATGGCTTCATTCAAAACGCAATAGGCAGAACAAGACCTGATGCGTTTCGTACGCTAAGGTGCTTAGTTCTACGACTAATCGTCAGATCTGCATAAGATCTTGTCCTGCCTATTGCGTTTTGAATAAAGCCATTTACAAGTTTTACCTGCCATTCCCTGAGTGCCGGACGTCTTCTTTTGTGATATATATATATATATATATATATATATATATGTATATACACACATATATATATATATATATATATATATATATATATTCTGTCATAATTTTTTTAATAATTTTTTACATTTTTTTCTTTTATATTTCAAATTTTTTTCTTTTATTTTTTTCACTATTGTACACATAATTCAATGGGGTACACATCTGTACTCCATTTAATTATGCCTGTGTCTGTCAGTACTCACAGGCATAGGATAGACCTTAGACTGATCTCCTGTTGCCATGACAACGGTGGCTACTGTCAGGCCTCTGGTTGCCATGGCAACCATTGTTGCTCTGCTTTCACTTTGCAGAGCGCGGATTGGTGACAGTGGGAGCACCCTCCCTCTGTTACCTTAATAGATCCTGTGGTCTCAGTGACCGCAGCATTTACAGGGTTAACCCAGGATTGGAGATGAGCTCCGATCCTGAGTGCCACGGGTGGCCTCCTCCGACGGGGCCCCCCTCACCACTGATTGCTTCACTGTGTGAAGCGACGGAGGAGAGAGGGAAGGAGGAGACCCCACCAGATCCCTGCTACTGGTCCATCTGTACTAATGGACCAGTAGCAGCAATCGCCGGCCGGGGACCGCTGCAATTGGTCCCTGGCCAACTTCAGTGAGGCTCGGCTGGGCATCAAAGCCGAGCCCAATAAACTGTCACAGCACCCGGTGGTGCTGTGACAATTTAGTTCCATCAGGTACATGTACATGATAATGCGGGAAGTCATCCCAGCTGAAGTCATAGATTTCAGCTGTTGTCTTGGCTTTCCAGGCCTTTTTGCACCTCCCTCTCTTCATGAATTTTTTTCCTCTGTGTCATTTCACATTATTGCAGATAAAGGAAAATAACAAAAGGAGATGTGCATCCCTTGTGAAGAACATAGCAGGGGTTCCCAATATGATAAAACCACACTCACCAGATTGTGCTGCGCTGAGAGCACAGCCCCCTTATTTACATGAAGTCATTGAACAGATGGTGTTGCAGCCTCGATCTTGTCCAGTTCTGAGTCTCATCAGCTGAGTCAATACGCATATAGATAAAAAATAACAAAAAAGCTTTGGATGGGGCCCAATCCAATACAATATGTCTCACTCCCTTTCTTTGCACAAAATCAAACGTTTTTGGTCTTGTAACAGGTCCTTCATCAGGTTCGTGCATTATACACAACAAATAAAGTCTGGTATACTGTTGGTAAGAAAATCATGAAGGTCAAGTCAGTTATTATATTCACAGAAGTATGCTTATCAGATACATTAGTAGCACATTTAAATGAGTAGTGTGCATTGAGCTCTAAAAAGGTCCACACCTGACAAGTGATTAGTCCTGGTACAAAAACATCTAAAACATATATAAAACTGACAGAAAAATGGTATAGGGAACTCTATTTGTATCAATAATAATATTTTATCTATCCACAATATTGTTATAGAAAAGTTATCCACTGTCCGCGTAAACTTACAGCTAAAATGTAAGTGATCAAATGGTAAGTACATACAAGGACATCTCAATATAAACCTGTCTATAACCTGTAGACTATATATTGTATGGAAATTTAGAATGGGTGGAGTTTGCTCGTAAAGTTAGCCCTGAAGTTATGAGGCAGGTTAAAAATGGTAATACCAAAAGGGAATGATGAAAATTATTATTAATGACACCCATAATGTGGTGGTCACCATCTCAGGTCCGAGCATTCCTAGATGAACAGTTTCCTGGGAAGTGGATTGGTCATCGTGGGCCAGTTGAATTGCCCCCAAAGTTCTTCCGATCTGACCCCCTTAGACTTTTATCTTTGGGTCATCTGAAGGCAATTGTCTATGCTGTGAAGATACGAGATGTGCAGCACCTGAAACTACGGATACTGGAAGCCTGTGCTAGCATTTCTCCTGCGGTGTATATAGTAGTATATAGCAGTGTATACGGATACTGAAAGCCTGTGCTAGCATTTCTCCTGCTGTGTATATAGTAGTATATAGCAGTGTATACAGATACTGAAGCCTGTGCTAGCATTTCTCCTGCGGTGTATATAGTAGTATATAGCAGTGTATACGGATACTGGAAGCCTGTGCTAGCATTTCTCCTGCGGTGTATATAGTAGTATATAGCAGTGTATACGGATACTGGAAGACTGTGCTAGCATTTCTCCTGCGGTGTATATAGTAGTATATAGCAGTGTATACTGGAAGCCTGTGCTAGCATTTATCCTGCGGTGTATATAGTAGTATATAGCAGTGTATACGGATACTGGAAGCCTGTGCTAGCATTTCTCCTGTGGTGTATATAGTAGTATATAGCAGTGTATACAGATACTGGAAGCCTGTGCTAGCATTTCTCCTGCGGTGTATATAGTAGTATATAGCAGTGTATATGGATACTGGAAGCCTGTGCTAGCATTTCTCCTGCGGTGTATATAGTAGTATATAGCAGTGTATACGGATACTGGAAGCCTGTGCTATCATTTCTCCTGCGGTGTATATAGTAGTATATAGCAGTGTATACGGATACTGGAAGCCTGTGCTAGCATTTCTCCTGCGGTGTATATAGTAGTATATAGTAGTATATAGAGAATCATGTGTCATATGACCGTCTTCCTATTGAAAAAACTAATGTTGGATTCAAAATGGCCGACTTCAAAATGGCCGCCATGGTCACCACCCATCCGGAAAAGTCCCCCCCCCCCCCCTCACATATACTAATGTGCCACTAACAGGAAGTTAATATACACCCTGTGTGTATGTATATATATATATATATATATATATATATATATATATATATATATCTCAATGTGCCCATAAATATAATATAATGAATAGTATTAGATGCGTATAATTTTCATTCACAGTACGCAAATAAACAGTAAATGAAAAATAGTTACAAAAAATAAGGGAAAACTAGATAAAAGCTCAGGGGCCACAAATAAATAAATGAGAAGGGATAGTGAGTAGGGATAAATAAATAAGAGCGTCAGAAAACCACAAGTGTTCACTAAATATGACAGTAAATGTTAACAATGTTGTGATAAGTTAAAATGAATTGGAATAAGTACAGGATCCCAGGAGCTTGAAGGAACTAAAATTCCACAGAAAGCAGCCTGTAATTTACAAAAACAAATGCCAAAAATATGAAAAAAAAAGGTGATATACTTCAATTGGGAGCCTAATCTACCACTGGTTAGGATGAAAAGAGGGGACGCTGTGCGCCAAATAAGCTATAAATGATAGTAATAAATTGACTGTAAGCATGAACCCAGTTTATATATTAGTGTATGCAAAAAAGAACTTACATTACATATACATTAGAACCCAGACTATACTAAAAGTTATATAGGCCGGGGTTGTCTATTATATTTTGATGGTTTTTGATACTTCATTGAGACCCACCAAGGGTAACAAGTTTAATGTATGGATCCAGAAAATTTTAGGTATTTTCAGTGTTTTAAATCTATTGGATCAAAATCTATAGGAGTCACCGTAAAGGGGCCCTCCGGTGGAAACAAGTGGAAAATAAATCAAATCAACTGGTGCCAGAAAGTTATACAGATTTGTAAATAACTTCTAAAAAATCTTAACCCTTCCAGTACTTATCAGCTGCTGAATACTACAGAGGAAACTGTGCAGTTTCTCCCAGTCTGACCACAGTGCTCTCTGCTGACACCTCTGTCCGTGTCAGGAACTGTCCAGATTACAAGCAAATCCCTACAGCAAATCTCTCCTACTGGACAATTCCTGACATGGAAAGAGGTGTCAGCAGAGAGCACTGTGGTCAGACAGAAAGGAAAATCAAAAAGAAAAGAACTTCCTATGTAGCATACAGCAGCTGATAAGTACTAGAAGGGTTAAGATTTTTAAATAGAAGTAATGTACTAATATGTATAACTTTCTGACACCAGTTGATTTAAAAGCATTTTTCCTCCACCGTACATTTCTTTGCAACACACGCATCTCACTTTTCCACACTTAAAGCTCCCTTTCTGTATTGAAGTTGGTTGTTCCATCTCATGTTGTGTCAGCTGGCTAAATGCCAACAAGTGCTTCAAGCATGGTGCCCCTCAGTAAAATACTGGGTTTTTTGGCAATTTTTTTTTCTTCAAAATGTTTTACACATTTTGTACAATGCACCAGCTCTTGGCCAGGATTTCCTAATCTCTTGAGTGGACCTAGAATAGTTATAACATTTTAATTCTGCTATTTGCATTAATTATCATTTTTTTACAGAATGAATGTGATACCTATGTATCTGATAAGAAAACTTTTGTGACTTGAAATTTATGATGTTCTTACCAGCAGTATATCAGTCTTTATTTTGCATAATGAATGCACTAACCTGATAATGGGTCTGTTCCAAGAAAAAGTGTTGTTTATTTATTTCAAAGAAAGTGCTTAAGAGATATAAAATTGGATCGTGTGCCATTCCAACGATCCAAAACATTCTTGGTATTTTTTTTTTAATCCCTTGGGGACCGAGCCAATTTTGACCTTAAGGACCAGAGCTTTGTCACGTGCTGTGCTCCGGCTGCAAGCTCTGGCAGTGAGCCCAGTGTCCCGGGGTCCCTGCCTGCCGGCGGGGCTGGGATTCACATTGCGGGACATGCCCGCATGCAAATCCCAGCCCGTCACACACCCCGCTCCGCTTCTTCTGTGTCTCAGCTCCGGCGCGCGTGTTACCATCTACTAGGCCACGCGCGCCGGAGCTCTGAAAATTAAAGGGCCAGTGCACCCATAATTAGTGTTTGTACCTGACACCACATTATAAGTCCCTGAACCTCCCACACTTCCCTGCCGTATCTTCAGAGCCCATAGCCTGAGATTAAGCATTCCTTATTGCCTGTTTGCCTTGCCTGTGTATCCAGACCTTCCCGCTATGTTATTTGACTCTGCACCTTTGCCGCTTGCCTTGACCTTCTGCTACATTTGACTATGTTACTGCCTTATCCTCTGGTACCTCGCCTTGCCCAGCTACCTGTGTGGTCGAGCTGTGTCGGGGGTAGCGACCTGGGTGTCGCCTGCCGCAGCAAGCACATCCTGCCTTGCGGCGGGCTCTGGTGAAGACGAGCGTCACCTTAGACTTCGCTCCCCGAAATGGTCCGAGTCATCAGCCACACAGGTAGAGGATCCACATCCAGCTTTGTTACAGCGAGATCTGGCCATGGTTCCCACTAGGGTTCCTCTGCCTTAAAGTCCAGATCTCACTTTCATCAAGGTGCTCCAGTCACAGCAGTTGGCCCAGCAGGCACAGCAGTTGATCCAGTTATCCCCCATGGTGCCGCAGTTGCTAACCGCTCAGCAACAACTGACACAACTACAGCCTCCTCCTGCTCCAGTGCTGCCTCCCGCTGCTGCCGTCTCCTCCGGAACAAATCTCTGCTTGTCACTTCCACAGAAATATGAGGGGGATCCCAAGTTCTGTCGGGGTTTCGTGACTCAGTGCTCCATGCACATCGAACTCATGGCGGAAGAGTTTCCTTCAGAATGAGCAAAGGTGGCCTTCGTCATCACTCTCTCAACTGGAAGGGCTTTGGCCTGGGCAACACCACTTTGGGATCGCAGTGATGCTCTCACAACCAATCTCCAGGCTTTCCTAACGGAATTTCGGGGTGTCCTTGAAGAACCTCCCCGAGCCTCCTCTGCTGAGACGGCATTACTAAATCGTTCGCAGGGCAACTCCTCTGTAGGCGAGTATGCCATTCAGTTTGTACCCTGGCATCTGAGCTATCATGGAACAATGAGGCTCTTTGCGCCACCTTCAAGAAAGGACTATCCAGTCACATCAAGGATGCCCTTGCTGCCCGGGAATTGCCTTCTACCTAAAATGATCTTATACAGCTGGCATCCCGGATTGATATCTGTTTCTCTGAGCAATGTGAGGAACTTCGCCAAGAAAAGGAGTCTGCATGACCTCGGCGCTTCCTTCGTCTGGCACCAGTCTCTTCCAGCAACCACCGCAACCTTCTATGTTGCTTTTTCTACCCTTCAAATAGATTGTCTCTGTTCTTGCCTTCTTGGACTCTGGTTCCGCAGGAAACTTTATTGATGCCTCCCTAGTACATAGGTATCATCTTCTTGTATCTCGCTTGTTAAAGACCTTGAACATCTCTATGATCAATGGAGAAAGACTGGACTGTACTGTGCTATACCGCACTGAGCTGTTGTCTATGCAGGTCAGAGTCTCGCATAAGGAGAACTTGTCTTTCTATGTACTCTCTCATTGTACTTCTCCTCTCCTGCTTGACCTTCCATGGTTTCAACTCCATGCCCTGCAGCTGGATTGGAAAACGGGAGAAGTTCTTCATTGGGGTCCGCATTGCAAGAACCATTGTATTAAAATATGTTTGATTAAGCAGAAACCTTCTTCTTATCCTCTGCCCTGTTTGCCTTCATTCCTACAGGACTTTGCCAATGTCTTTAGCGAAAAACAAGCTGAAGTGTTACCACCACATTGTCCATATGACTGTCCTATTGACTTACTGCCCAGCTCCATACCTCCTCGGGGCAGAATCTACCCTTTATCTGTCCCAGGCTATGTTTAATTACGTTTAGGAGAATCTTCAAAAGGGGTTTATCAGGAAGTCCTCTTCCCCTGCCAGAGCTGGGTTCTTCTTCGTAGAAAAGAAAGACAGGTCTCCGCGACCTTGCATCGACTACCGAGGCTTGAATAAAATTACAATAAAGAACCGGTACCCACTTCCTTTAATCTCAGAATTATTTGATCGTCTGTGGGGTGCCAGAATCTGCTCTAAACTTGATCTTCGTGGAGCCTATACCGTATTTATCGGGGTATACCACGCACCGGCCTATAACACGCACCCTCATTTTACCAAGGATATTTGGGTAAAAAAAGTTTTTTAACCAAATATCCATGGTAAAATGAGGGTGCGTGTGTGCGCGTGTATACCCCGATACACCCCCAGGAAAGGCAGGGGGAGAGAGGCCGTCACTGCCGGCTTCTCTCCCCCTGCCTTTCCTGGGGTCTAGAGCCCTGCTGCCGGCCCTTCTCTCCCCCTGGCTATCGGCGCCGCTGCCCGTTCTGTCCCCCTGACTATCGGTGCCGGCGCCCCATTGCCGGCGCCGATAGCCAGGAGGAGAGAAGCGGCGCCAAAAGCCAGGGGGAGAGAAGGGGCAGTGGCACCCATTGCCAGCGCCGCTGCCCCGTCTCTCCCCCTGGCTGTCGGCGCCGCTTCTCTCCCCCTGGCTATTGGCGCCGGCAATGGGGCACCCATAGTCAGGGGGACAGAATGGGCAGCGGCGCCGATAGCCAGGGGGAGAGAAGGGCCGGCAGCAGGGCTCTAGACCCCAGGAAAGGCAGGAGGAGAGAAGCGGGCAGCGACGGCCTCTCTCCCCCTGCCTTTCCTGGGGGTGTATCGGCGTATAACACGCACATAGACTTTAGGCTAAAAAATTTAGCCTAAAAAGTGCATGTTATATGCCAATAAATACGGTAATTTGATTCGTATACGAGAAGGGGACGAGTGGAAGACTGCATTTAATACTCGTGATGGACATTTTGAGTATCTTGTGATGCCATTTGGACTCTGTATTGCTCTGGCAGTCTTCCAAGAGTTTGTCAATTACATTTTTCGTAATCTCCTATATTCCTGTGTTGTTGTCTATTTCGATGACATTCTCATCTACTCGACCAATCTCTATACTTATCGTTCTCACGTCCACCAAATTTTACAGTGCCTCCGAGATAATCATCTCTATGCAAAACTTGAAAAGTGTACTTTTGAGAAGACCAGCCTTCTGTTTCTGGAGTATATTGTTACCAGTAAAGGTCTGCAAATGGATCCTAACAAGTTGTCCACTGTACTGGATTGGCCTCGACTTTCTGGCTTGAAAGCGATTCAGTGGACGCTTCTTCTGTCGGTGCAGGTGCTGTTTTCACACCAAAATCATCCAAAGGAAAAACTGTGACCTGCGGTTTCTTCTCTAAAACTTTCTCTCCTGTGGAGAGAAACTATACAATTGGAGATAGTGAGCTCTTGGCTATTAAGTTGGCCTTGGAAGAATGGTGTCATCTCTTGGAGGGCTCTGTACATCCACTTACCATTTATACTTACCACAAGAACTTGCTATATCTACAGACTGCCCATCGTCTCAACCCTCGACAGGCCCACTGGTCTCTGTTCTTCTCCAGATTTGACTTTTTCTATTCACTTCTGTCCAGCAGAGAAGAATCGTCGGGCTGACGCACATCTAGATCCTCTGAAGTACAAGACCAAAAATCACACCCTCAGCATATTGTACCTCCTGCTCGTCTCATTTCCACAGCACCAGCAACTCTTCAGCACCTTCCTCCTGGGAAGACCTACGTTACTCCCCGCCTAAGACTCTGAATTTTGAAATTGGGTCATACCTCTTGGCCGGTCATGCCGGTACACGTAAGTCCTTGCAGCTCATCTCCTGACAGTATTTTTGGCCAACTCTAAGACAAGATGTTGTTAACAAGACCCCTCTTGCCAAGCCTGCTGGTCTAATACATCCTTTGCCAGTTCTTGAGCTGCCCTGGACCGACATAGCAATGGACTTTATTACTGACCTTCCCTCTTCCAGCGGCAATATGGTCATCTGGGTTGTTGTGTACCGATTTTCTAAAATTGTTCATTTTGTGCCCTTGTCAGGTTTACCATCTGCACCACAGCTTTCCAAGCTATTCCTTGGACATATCTTCCATCTCCATGGATTGCCTACTCATATTGCCTACTCATATTGTCTCCGATCGGGGGGTCCAGTTCATCTCCAAGTTCTGGAGGGCGCTCTGTTCTCCTCTCCAAGTGAAATTGGACTTCTCCTCGGCTTACCACCCTTAATCCAATGGTCAGGTCGAAAGGGTGAATCAGGTCCTGGGGGACTATCTTCGCCATTTTGTCTCTGTTCGTCAAGATGACTGGGCCGATTCACTACCCTGGGCCGAATCGCGGGACGTGTCCGCATGCGAATCCCAGCCCTTCACTCACCCTGCTCCGCTGCTTCTCTGTCTCAGCTCCGGCGCGCATCCCCATCTCCTAGGGCGCGCATGCCAGAGCTCTGAAAATTGGACAGTGCCCCATAATTTGTGTTTGCACCTAACACCACATTATAAGTCCCTGCACCTCCCACACCTCCCTGCCGGATCTTCAGTGCCCCTAGCCTGAGATTAATCATTCCTTATTGCCTGTTTGCCTTACCCATGTATCTAGACCTTCCCGCTATGTTATTTGACTCCGCACCTTTGCCGCCTGCCTTGACCTTCTGCTATGTTTGACTATGCTACTGCATTATCCTCTGGTACCTCGCCTTGCCCAGTTAACTGTGTGGTCGAGCCGTGTTGGGGGTAGCAACCTGGGTGTCGCCTGCCGCAGCAAGCCCATCCTGCCTTGCGGCGGGCTCTGGTGAAGACCAGCGGCACCTTAGACTCTGCTCCCTGATATGTTCCCAGTCATCAGACACACAGATTAGAGGATCCACATCAAGCTCCGTTACAAGCATTTTTTGCACATCTGACCACTGTCACTTTAAGCATTAATAACTCTGGGATGCTTGTACTTATGGATTTGATTACGAAAAAAAAAATTCGTGACATATTCTACTTTATGTTAGTGGTAAATTTTCGTCGATACTTGCATCATTACTTGGTGAAAAATTCCAAAATTTCATGACATTTTAGCATTTTTATAACTTTGAAGCTCTCTGCTTGTAAGGAAAATAGACATACCAAATAAATTATATATTGATTCACATATACAATATGTCTATTTTATGTTGACATCATAAAGTTGACATGTTTTTACCTTTTGAAGACATCAGAGGGCTTCAAAGTTCAGAAGCAATTTACAAGTAAATTTCAAAATGTGAATTTTTCATGGATTAGTTCAGTTTTGAAGTGAATTTGAGGGTCTTTATGTTAGAAATACCCAATATTGGACCACATTATGAAAACTGCACCCCTCAATGTATTCAAAATTACATTCAGAAAGTTTGTTAACCCTTTAGGTGTTCCACAGAAATAACAACAAAGTGCAGAGACGAAAATTCCAAATCTTCATTTTTTACACTAACATGTTCTTGTAGACACGTTTTTTTTTTTTTTTAACAATAAGAGTTTATTGAAATTTTTTCAATACAATACATACAGAAAGTCAGTAGGGAACTGTAGCAATATGATCATTTCGATAAATCAGTAGTACTAAAAGTAATGAGGGTGCTCAAATGATATTCAACACAATCGATAGAATGGCTGACAAGAATATAATCGATACGCACTCAACGCAACTAAGGTAATGTCACATAGATCTGGTGTTAAATGCAAGGTTGCATTAAGCAATCGCACAATCATATGCTAAATAAACAATTCGACACATATGTAAAGCAGAGAAATAGGAAATCAGAAAGGAAAGAAAAAAAAAGGGGGGGGGGAAATGGCGGAGAAAGAAGGAAGGAAAATGCACAGGAAAAGTAGATCTTACCTCGTGAGCTGGGACGACATCACTGGAGAGGGAAATCATGTGTAGATATGTGAGTGGCATTGAAATAGATGGAGAGAATGTCAAGGGTGTAGACCCGTTTTTTTTTTTTTTTTTTACAAGGAGTAAAAGGAGAAAAAGCCCCCAAAATTGGTAACTAGAGATGAGCGAACTTTTGCAAAAATTTGATTCTGCTGATTCGCCGAATTTTAAAATTTATTTGCGGAGAATCTATATTAAAAATGGCTATTTCTGGCTTACAGAGAGCCTCAATAGGGGTGTAGAACACTTTGCTGTGTTCTAACACGCATATGGAGTGTGCTGGGGTAGTGAAATAATACTGTTATTCAGAATAACATGCAGATTACTGGCATCGCTTTTAGAATCACTGCCGCACAGCAGCACAATGACAGAGTCAGTGTGAGGAGACCATATAGTGATTGACTGAATGACATAGCGGGGAGGTGTTGGCAGCATGAGGACACCATATAGTGGCTGAATGGCACAGCGTGGAGGTGTTGGCAGCATGAGGACACCATATAGTGGCTGAATGACACAGTGTGGAGGTGTTGGCAGCATGAGGACACCATATAGGGGCTGAATGGCACAGCTTGGATGAGGCTGAACCATGAGAAGACCATATAGTGGCTGAGTGACACAGCATGGAGGTGTTGGCAGCATGAGGACACCATATAGTGGCTGAATGACACAGCGTGGAGGTGCTGGCAACATGAGGACACCATATAGTGGCTGAATGGCACAGCGTGGAGGTGTTGACAGCATGAGGACACCATATAGTGGCTGAATGGCACAGCGTGGAGGTGTTGGCAGCATGAGGAGACCATATAGTGGCTGAATGACACAACGTGGAGGTGTTGGCAGCATGAGAACACCATATAGTGGCTGAATGACACAGTGTGGAGGTGTTGGCAGCATGAGGACACCATATAGGGGCTGAATGGCACAGCTTGGATGAGGCTGAACCATGAGAAGACCATATAGTGGCTGAGTGACACAGCATAGAGGTGTTGGCAGCATGAGGAGACCATATAGTGGCTGAATGACACAGCGTGGAGGTGCTGGCAACATGAGGAGACCATATAGTGGCTGAATGACACAGTGTGGAGGTGTTGGCAGCATGAGGACACCATATAGTGGCTGAATGACACAGCGTGTAGGTGCTGGCAGCATGAGGAGACCATATAGTGGCTGAATGACACAGCTTGGATGAGGCGGAAGCATGAGGAGACCATATAGTGGCTGAATGACACAGCGTGGAGGTGTTGGCAGCATGAGGAGACCATATAGTGGCTGAATGGCAGAGCCAGGAGTTGGCAGCAGCATGTGTAGACACTAGGCCTTCACAATCCCTAAGATTATAACATGAATCCTGAAATTTAAACTGAAGATTTTGAGTAGCTAGTGCTACCATAACAACATTTTTATTCCCAGGCCCAGCAGCATCAGTAAACCATATATTGCCTGAATGACACAGCCTGGAGTTGGCTGAAGCATGAGGAGACCCCAGGGCTTCACAATACCGAAGAATAAAGAGACAAAGTTTGTAATTTAAACTGAAGATTTAGGGTAGCAAGTGCTACTATAAAAATTTTTAGGCCTAGCCCCAGGCCCAGCAGCATCAGGAAACCATATATTGGCTGAAAGACACAGCCTGGAGTTGTCAGAAGCATGAGGAGACCATTGCAATGTATGATTTAAAAATTTAAGATTTTAAAATTTAAATTAAGGATTTTGAAATTGAATTTTTAATTCCCAAGTTTAAGTGTCCCGGGCCCTGGCGTGTTGGTGTAGAGGACCAAATCTAACAAGGAGTCACTTGTCACATGGAAGCACAATGACAGAGCCTGGAGGTGGCATCAGTAGGAGGAGACCATATAGTGTCTGAATGGCAAAGCCTGGATTTGGCTGAAGCATGAGGAGACCATATAGGGTCTGAATGGCACAGCCTGGAGTTGGCCTCACAATCTCTAAGAATAAAAGATGAATTTTGAAATTTCCATTGAAGATGTATGGTACCTAGTGCTACCATAAACGTACATAGGTAATGTCCTTGGCCATGCAGCACCACTAAACCATGTAGTTGCTGAATTACATTGACAGGAGCAGGCAGCAGCATGAGTACACAAGAGGGGTTCACAACCCCTAACATTAAAAGGTGAATGTTGAAATCTCTATTGAAGATGCATGTTAGCTAGTGCTACTATCCCAAAATTTAAGGCCCAAGCCCAGCAGCATCAGTAAGCCAAGTAGTTCCTGAAACAAACAGCCTACAGAAGGCATCAGCAGTACAGATGAGGGTTTCATAAACCCTTTCATTGAAAGATCAATGTTGAAATCTCAATTAAGCATGTATGTAAGCTAGTGCTAACATCCAAAAATGTAAGGCCCAAGCCCAGCAGCATCACTAAGCCATGTAGTTCCTGAATGACACAGTCAGGAGCAGGCCGCAGCAGTACTCAAGAGAGTTGCATAACCCCTAAGATTGAAAGATCAATGTTGAAATCTCTATTGAAGAAGTATGTTACCTCATGCTATCATCCAAGAATTTAAGGCCCAAGCCCAGCAGCATCACTAAGCACAGTAGTTCCTGAAACACACAGCCTGGAGCAGGCATAACAGCATGCGTTTACAAGAGGGCTTCAAAAATGTTGAAATCTGTATACAAGATATATGTTAGCTAGTGCTAACATCAAAAAATTTCAGGCACAGGCCCAGCAGCATCACTAAACCATATAGCTGCTGAAACACACAGCCTGGATCAGGCAGAAGCAGAAGTACACAAGAGGGCTTAATATCCCCTGACATTAAAAGGTGAATATTGAAATCTGTATAGAAGATGTATGTTAGCTAGTGCAAACATAAAAAAAAAATTAGACACAGGCCCGGCAGCATCAGTAAGCCAAGTAGTTCCTGAAATACAGCCTGGATCAGGCAGGAGGATGCGTACATAAGAGGGCTTCACAACCCCTAACATTAAAAGATTAATGTTGAAATCTACATTGAGCATGTATGTTTGAGAGTGCTACCATAAAAAAATTGTAGGTAATATTCAAGACAGTCCCAGTAGCATCAGAAAACAATATATTGGCTTGATAACACAGCCTGGGGGTGGAGAAAGCATAAGGAGCCCATATAGTGTCTGAATGGAACAGCCTGGAGTTGGCTGAAGCATGAAGAGACCATATAGTTGCTGAATGGTACAGCCTGGAGTTGGCAGAAGCATAAGGAGACAAAATAGTGGCTGAATAGAACAGCCTGGAGGTGGCAGTAGCAGCATCAGGAGTCTTGAAAGTGACCCGGTGACAGAGTGGTGCGAAGGGTGGCAATACCAGTACCCGGTAATGAAGGTGGTTGGAATGTTTGTAACTGGGGAGCAGTGCCTTAAATCTGTTTGGCACTATACATATTTGTGAAGTGTGTGTGTGTGTGTGTGTGTGTGTGTGTGTGGCACCATGGTCAATCTACTGTGATGCATCAGGCATTGGTGGGTGGAAATCCTGTCTGATCCATGCCTGATTCATCTTCACAAAGGTCAGTCTCTCCACATTATTCGTGGACAGACGAGTTCTCCTTGGGGTGACGATGGCCCCGGCCGCACTAAACACCCGCTCTGATGGCAAACTCTGCTAGTTGCGGCCACAAATCAGGTTTCACTGCCCAGAAGTCCAGCGGATATTCAAGGTTTGTTGGCATGGGCCTGTCAAGGTATGCCACCACCTGCTGGTTCAGGTCCTGCTCCATGTCTACCTGCTGCTGATGAGTTGCTTCACTATGCAGGTGAAGAAAGGTACTCATCAGCTACTGTAGACTCAGGCTACTGCGGATGGAGCTGGTACTGCTAGTGGATGGATGATGGCACCGATAAGTCTCAGCCAACTGACTACGTAGGATCTCTCTGTAGTAGGTCAGTTTGTCCTCCCTCTCAGTGGGTGTAAAAAAGGCCCCTATTTTGTGGCGGTAGCGAGGGTCCGATAATGTGGAGAGCCAGAAGTCATCCCACTGCCGAATGTTGACAATTCGGCGATCACTACACAAGCAACTGAGCATGCATCGTGCCATTTGTGCAAGTGACTCAAAGGGACTCCCTGTCTCCATTTCCACTGCATACTACCATGGTATGTCTGGGTCCTCTGTCTTGCCTTCCTCATAACCCTCCAGCTCCTCTAGCTGATCATGCTTCTCCTCTCCTGTCAGATGACTAGAAACACTGCCCATCTCATGAAACCTAAACTGTGCTCCACTGTGCCCCTCATCCTCCTCCTCCAGTCCAGCCCCCACAGGGCTCATGTGGCCGTGAGATGTAGGCACCACGTCTCCATTGCCCTGACCAGCCATAGTTTCCAACACTTGTTGTAGGAATTGAGGCAGTAGAATGACGTCGTTCATCCTGTAATCCTGGCGACTGACTAATTATGTGGCTTCCCCAAAGGGCCTGAGCAAACGGCAGGTGTCACGTATGAGCTGCCACTGGTTCACATTGAAGTTACACAATGGAGTACCCCTATCCGCTTGGATCATCAAGAAATCGGTGATCGCTTTTCTCTGTTCGTACAGTCGGTCCAACATATGGAGGGTGGAATTCCAACGTGTGGCAACGTCACAAATCAATCTATGTTGGGGGATACCTTTCTGACGCTGCAGCTCAATGAGGGTGTGCTTTGCAGTGTACGAGTGGCTGAAGTGCATGCAAAGTTTCCTTCCCATGTTAGGATGTCTTACAAATGGGGGGAACACTTCAGGAACTGATTGACAAGCATATTTAACATGTATGCCATGCAAGGCGCATGGCTCAGCCACCCCAGTCGCAGCGCATACAAGATATTCTTCCCGTTGTCAGTCACCATGGTTCCCATTTTCAGTTTTCGTGGAGTAAGCCATGCTCCGATTTCTTTACAAATGACTTTTAGCAGTTCATCCCCTGTGTGACTATTTTCGCCAAGGCAAACCAAGTGAAGAACAGCGTGACACCGCCGTCCCCTGCACACATGGTATGCTGAAGGGCCATTAAGACTTGTCCGGGCAGTGGAGGCCGAGGACACGGTGGAGGATGAGGAGGCAGAGTCGCACACTGTCACAGGACCAATGGGCTGACAACGTGGAGGAGGAAGCGGCGTGACCTGTCCAAGTTGGGGTTGTGGCTGTGCAGGAATCACATTCACCCAGTGAGCCGTAAAGGACATGTATTGTCCCTGACCGTAGTTACCGCTCGACACGTCGGCATTGCCATGTCATCAACAGGCTCAAGGACTGGCCCACCTTCTCTTCCAAAAAACTTATGCAGGGCTGGTACTGCCTTCTTCGCAAAGAAATGAGGGCTTGGGACTCTCCACCTCGGCTCGGCACAAGCCATCAGTTCTCTGAAAGTTGCAGAGTCCACCACTTGAAAAGGGAGGGATTGCAGCACCAGCAACTTAGAAAGGAGCACATTCAGCTTCTGCGCCTTTGGATGAGTGGGCGCATATTGTTGTCTCTTGGACATGGCCTCGCCGTGGCGAAATGGCTGACTAAAAGTGGGAGAAGCAGGAGCATCTGGAGCGACAGAAGGAGGCTATGACACATAGCTCCCTTCGGCTGAGGTGGTGGAGCCTTGGCTGGATGAAAGAGGGAGCGGTGTGCCACTGGGTGATGCAGCAGGCTTGACCACTACATCGGAGCCACGGTTCTCCCAGGCCACTTTATGG
The DNA here is from genome assembly GCF_029499605.1 of Hyla sarda. Classification (NCBI taxonomy): domain Eukaryota; kingdom Metazoa; phylum Chordata; class Amphibia; order Anura; family Hylidae; genus Hyla; species Hyla sarda. The sequence continues at coordinate 230,998,451 of NC_079196.1, forward strand.
TGGTGAACCATATGTTGACGCAGGGCCGTGGTGCCAACATTGGGACCCTGGCCACGCTTCACCTTCTGCCGACATATCTTGCATGTGGCTATGTGAACCTCCTCCGGATACCTTATGAAATACTGCCACACCACCGAGTAGCTGATTTTTCCACCAACAATCCGCACTAATTGACTGCTACTGCCGCGTCCATAGGAACCCCTGTTCCACTACCTCCCGGGAAGGTAGGCTGCCGCGATGCAGGTGGTCTCCCCCGGGCACGTTTGGCTCCTGAATTTCCACTGCTGCCACCATGCTGACTGCCAACCATGCTACCGCCTTGCTGGCTCAGCTGCTGCCTCACAGGCACCCTGCAAACCTCTTCTCCTGATGATGATGAAGCCCCTTCTGCACCCGGCTCCAAATTGCGATCAGCTTCATCATCATCAACAAGTGTCTGCACGTCACTAAGATCCTCCTCAGGTTCCTCAACAGTGTCTGCTTCAGGAGTCTGAACCCTTGCAACACCGCCTCCCACTTCACTCTCCTCATTACTACTTGTCCGCCTAGCGGAGGAAGCGGCGGATGTCTCCTCCACTTCTTGGCTGGGCAGTAGCTGCTAACTGTGCTCTATTATATTGTCCTCAGTGAATAGTGGAGCTGAACCCAGAGCATAAGATACTTCTCTAGGAGAGGGAACAGCATAGGACAAAGGCAATGGGAGGACAGGTGTCAGGATTCGGCAGGCTGGTGGTGGATCCTCTGTGTCAGTGAGGGATTGGCGTGGACTGTACCGGTGGGCCGGTTCTAAGTTGCTACTGGTATTCGTCAGAGCCCGCCACAAAGCGGGATGGTCTTGCTGCGGCGGTAGCAACCAGGTCGTGTCCACCGGTAGCAGCTCAACCTCACTGACTGCTGACACTGGGGTGGTACAGAAGGACAGGGCAAGAGCAAGGTCGGACGTAGCAGAAGGTCAGGGCAGGCAGCAAGGGTCGTAGTCAGGGGCAACAGCAGAAGGTCTGGAACACAGGTTAGGAACATACACAAAACGCTTTCACTGGCACAAGGCAACAAGATCCGTCCAGGACAGGAAGGGGAAGTGGGTTTAAATAAGCCTGGACACAGGTGTAGATACTGATTGGGCCAGGCGCCAATCAATGGCGCACTGGCCCTTTAAATCACAGAGAGCCGGCGCGCGCGCCCTAGGGAGTGGGGCCGCGCGCGCCGGGACTGAGCGGACGGAGGACGGGGTCGCTCTGCGGGTCACATCCCCGCCGGAGACAGTAGTGCAGCGCTCCCGGTCAGTGGGTCTGACCGGGGCGCTGCACGGAGGTGAACGCCGCGAGTGCTCCGGGGAGGAGCAGGGACCTGGAGTGCTCGGCGTAACAACAGGGACTGCTCCAGGGCCATGCCAACTGAGGGTTGTGTCTGAGGAACCCACCGACTGTTGACTGGGGGTGTCAGATGTCACTTCTGATGAAGTGGATGACCGTGTTAAGCAATTGGTGACGGTAGATGGGTTGCTGGTCGAGACACGACCGCTGGCTGATAACGGGAGCTCAGGCCTCTTGCTGCAACTCCTGCTGCCACTCGCTCCTAGTCTGCTGCCAACTCTGCAAGATGGATTTAGGTCTCTGCCACTCCTCTGTGCACGTCCTGGCACTTCTCTGCCTGACATACTTAGTGCGTATATGAGGGGAGTGCAATACGCTTCACTACGCTTAATACAGTATTTGTCTAGAACAGCAGCAGGTGTGTACTTTTGTCTGTCCTTTCACAGTATGTAGGCCCTTGACAGATTAACAGGAACAAAATAGTACACTACTTATATGTAGGTATGTGGTAAGCACTGATGAGGGCAGAAAAATGCTATACAGTACCCTTAAGAAAGTATCTGAGTACAACAGCAGCCGATGAGTACTTTTACCTGGACTTTCACAGTATGTAGGCCCTTGACAGATTAACAGGTAAAAAATACTTCAGTACTTAGATGTACGTATGCGGTATGCACTTATGAGGGCAGAAAAATGCACTACATTGCACCTAAAAACTCTGTATTTTTGTAAAACACCAGCCGGGGATTACTTTTGTCTTTTCTTTTTACAGTATGTAGGCCCTTGACAGATTAAAATATACAAAATAGTACACTACTTAGATGTACTTATGCGCTGATGAGGGCAGAAAAATGCGCTACAGTAAACTTAAAAATAAATATATTATTGTAAAACACCAGCATTACACAACAGTGCTGCAGCCAAAAAAAGCTGTGTACTAAACATAAAATTGCTCTCTGACACAGACTATTAGGAATGTACTGCTGGGTATTATACTGTCTACAGACTAGTATAACCAGTAGATGATTTGTGGAACAAAGACACAAAATTGCGCTGAAAAATTCTTCCTGCCTCCTCTGCTAAGGTTTATGAAGTTGAGGCAGCTTTTTGAAATGTATGAGAGAACACACAGCTCTCTGCCCCACTCTGTAATACAATGCCAAAGAAAGGGACTGGGAGGGAAATCCTACGGGAAAAAAAACAATGCTCCATCTACGAGAACGCTGATGTGACTAGGAGGTGAAACGCTGCTGGACTGCGCTTTTCTCTGCTGTAACACACACACAGGCTCTGCGTCCTATCTCTCTGCAGTGTAATGAATGAGGTGAGGAGCTGGAATATGGCTGCCGATTATATAGGGCTGGGACATCACAAGGGTGACTGGCTGCTGATAGGCTGCATCCTGCATGTGATTCACGGTCATCCCGCCTACTTCCCTTCCTGCCTTGCCTTCCTGCCTTCCCAGCGTTCCTTGCCCCATGTACTGACATGTGGATCCGCCATTTTAGATGCCCTGGAGCCTGGAACGCTGTAAAATTGAGTTTAATGAAGCGATTCGCACGATAGAATCACTGAGATATTCGCATTTGTTTCAAATCGAATATTTCCTGAAATTAATAATTAATTCGGGTTCGTCAGCTTCGATTCGCTCATCTCTATTTGTAACCCAATTTTGGAAAGCGCATTTTGCTGAAATGGTGCCAGAACAGCGAAAAACCCCCACATGGCATACTATTTGGGAAGCTACACCCCTCAAGGAACATAACAAGGGAGCCTTAACACAGTGAGCCTTAACACCCCACCGATGTTTGACAACTTTGCGTTGAAGTTGGACGTGAATATGAAAATTTTTATTTTTTTTGCTAAAATGCTGATGTTACCCCAAATTTTTTATTTTTACAAATGGTAATTGGTGAAAATGTCCCCCAAAATTTGTAACCCCATTTCTCTCGTGTAAGTAAATATCTAATATGTGGATGCAAAGTGCTCTGTGGGTGTACTACAATGCTCAGAAGGGAAGGAGCGACAATTAAATTTTGGAGAGAGTATTTGGTTGGAATAGAAGTCGGGGGTCATGTGCGTTTACAAAGCCCCCATGGTGACAGAACAGTGGACATGTGCCACATGTGACCCCATTTCAGAAACTACACCACTCACGGAAAGTAACAAGGGGTACAGTTAGCATTTACACCCCACTGGCGTTTAACAGATCTTTGTAACAGTGGGCTGTGCAAATGAAAAATTACACTTTTAATTTTCATGGACCACTGTGCAAATGACCAATTTAGGCCTCAAATGTACATGGCGCTCTTACTCCTGAGCTTTGTTGTGCGCCAGAAGAGCATTTTACGTCCACATATGGAGTATTTCCGTACTCAGGAGAAATTATGTTACAAATTTTGGAGGGTGGTTTTTTTCTTTTACCTTTTTTGAAAATGTACAGTATGGGGCAACACCAGCATGCTAGTGTAAACATTTTTTTTTTTTTTTACAAAAACAGGCTTGTGTAAAACCCAAATTTACCTTTTCATAAGGGGTAAAAGGAGAAAAAGCCACCAAAAATTAGTAGCGCAATTTCTCCCAGGTACGTAAATACCCCATATGTTTACCTAAACTGTTGCCTTCAAATACGACAGGGCTCCGAAGTGAGAAAGCACCATGCGCATTTGAGGCATTAATCAGGGATTTCCATAGGGGTGTACCTGGATGCAAGCGTTACACTTGCCTCCTCCACCAAAAATACTGTATGTCAGTCTTACCCAAACAGGGTGCATCCAGCTGTTGCAAAACTTCCAACATGCCATGACAGTCAATGGCTGTCCGGCAATACTGGGAGAAGTTATTATGCAACAGCTGGAGGCTCCATTTTGGAAAAACTGACGTAGAAGACATTTTTACGGGGAGGGGGGAGGGCACAGTGTAATGGTGTAGTGTATATGTAGTGTTTTACTCTTTATTCCGGGTTAGTGCAGTGTAGTGTTTTTAGGGTACATTCACACGGGCGGGGGTTTACAGTGAGTTTCCCACTGCAGCGGAAAATTTGCCGGAAAAAACTTGAAGGTGGAAACTTGCTGTAAACTCCTGCCCATGTGAATGTACATTCCCATGGCGGGGGGGGGGGGGCTACAACTCCCAGCATGCATTGCCAGATTGTGCATGCTGGGAGTTGTAGTTATGCAACAGCTGGAGGCACACTGGTTGGGATTGAAAAACACTGATTAAGGTAACAGACTACCGCAGTGTTACCGCACCACTGTCTGTTTCCTAACTCAGTGTTTCCCAACCCATGTGCCTCCAGCTGTTGCAAAACTACAACTCCCAGCATGCATGGTCTGTCAGTGCATGGTGGGAGTTATAGCTTTGCAACAGCAGGAGGCAAACAGGTTGGGAAACACTGAGTTAGGAAACATACAGTGTTTCCCAACCAGTGTGCCTCCAGTTGTTGCAAAACTACAACTCCCAGAATGCCGAGACAGCCGAAAGGAATGTTAGAAATTGTAGTTATGCAACAACTGGAGGAGAACAGTTTGGAGACCACTGTGTAGTGGTCTCCAAACTGTAGCCCTCCAGATGGTGCAAAACTTAAACTCTAAGCATGCCCAGACTGCCTGGGCATGCTGGGAGTTTTAGTTCGGCAACATGTGAAGGGCCAGATGTTACAGAACTAAAACTCCCAGCATGCCTGGACAGTCTCTGCATGCTTTGAATTGACATCTGGAGCGCTACAGCTTGACACCACTGTATAGTAGTCTCCAAACAGTGCTCTTCCAGATGTTGCAGAACTACAACTCCCAGCATGCCGGGACTGTCTGGGCATGCTGGGAGTTGTAGTTTTTAAACTCCTAGAAGCAGCAATGAAGATCACTTTACGGCGATCTTCACTGCTCCCTCTGAGGTCGCCAACGCTGGATCATCTTACCTGCCGCCTCCTTTCTGATGCCGGTCCCTGGTCCCTGTGTGGCCCCCGCAGGTAACTGACAACCTACCCGCACCATCGCCGCCATTTTCCCTCACCATCGCCGCCGCGACTTCCATGGGCGGGCAGAGCGGGGGAAATGAACTTTCACCTCCCCACCCCTGCACTGCGATCCGCTGGTCACTCGCAGGGGATAGGAGGAGGTGTCACCCCTGGCACCTTGCTCCTATCCTTCCCTATCCCATGCGCCCTTGGTCCCCAACAGGTTAATCTCTATTTCACATTATTACACAGAACTTAATTTCTGATCTTAATTATTCTGGTCTCTTTGTATATATGCATTACTTGGATTGTTATATAACGGGTCATTGTATTTTTACTCTCAACTGTTGTCATTTTGGAATCTTCTCTTTTTCTTCCCACCTTACAGAATCCAAAATGGTATAAGATCTTGAGGATGAAACCATCTAAAATGAAGTCAATAGTTGAGGATGAGATCAGATCTCTCCAGTCTACGTATGGAGACCTCCTGCTGACCGACTCTGAGGAAGAGAAGAGACATCTCATGGATGATCTAGAATCTGAATTAAAAGAGAAACAAACCAAATTTCTCTCTAAATACTATATTAAGTATGCAGCAGTGGTGGGTGGTGCAGTGGGTGCCGGTGTTCTGACTACAGCTGGAGCGGCAGTAGGTGGAGTCATAGCTGGCGGAGTTATAGCTGAAGTGGCCCTTGGTGTAGAGGTGGCAGCAGTCATACCTGCTGGTGGAGCCATTCTAGGTGGGGCCTTAGGAGGAGGGTTAGGAGTAATTATTAATCATGTTAAGGATTGGTGGAGAAGAAATTCAAACAGGAATCAAAACGGAAAACAAAATAGCAGAAACGTCTTTCGACAAAATCCTGCAGATGACACTACACCCCTGCTGCAATGATGGAGTAGTTTAGTACATCATTGTACAGTTACCCCTCGACCTATGATGGCCCCGACATACGATAATTTCAACATGCGATGGCCTCTCAGAGGCCATCACATGGTGAAGGCAGCATCAACATACGATGCATTTGTATGTCGGGGCCATCGCATAAACGGCTATCCGGCAGCGCAGACTGCTTCATCTGCCACCAGATAGCCGTTTACAGTGCCCCGTGAGCTCCGGTGATGTCTCTTACCTGTCCTCGGGGCTCCGTCGTGTCCTCTTCGGGATCCTCTGCATCGTCGGTGCTCTCCATCGTCATCATCACGTCGCTGCGCACGCTGTCCTGTCATCCAATAGGAGCGCCGGGTATTGTAGTTTTGCAACATCTGGAGGTCCGCAGGTTGTAGACCACTGTCCTATACTTTACATTGCACGGATCCCTCAACATGTGATGGTTTCAACAAACGATGGTCCATTTGGAACGGATTACCATGATATGTTGAGGGACCACTGTATAATCATGGCTGTCTTTTATATATAATATGATCTAATCAGCTGTAAGGACATATTCACACATAGCAGAAGGGATGCAGCAGGAAGCCGCACCACATATAACAGGCTAAAACAAAACTACGTGATTTAAAAAAAAAACATCTTTAGCAAATATTGTAGGTTTCCATGTGATTTTCTCCTGTTTATGCTTTCTGTGTAACCCTAACTACCTGAACAATAAAGTGATTATTTGTATCTCACTGTGGTTCTTTTTTTGGGACCCATCCGATCTGTAGCACTTGTAATTCCAACACCAGCACTTTAAGAGTTAATTAGCCTCCTTCATACTTGTATTGTTCTTGGTTATTACTATCTTTGCCTATTTGAATAAAAATGTATAATGCTTATCTTTTGTGACACCTACTGAAGAAAATAAGTCATGGCAGAGCTAATACTGAGGTACATATAATGTCTTGTACTTTCCATAAATGGGTAAGAAGAAATTACTAGAAAAGGGGTAGCCCCTACTCAGCCACCCAATCACATTCTCTCAGGGTTTCCCCTAGTTAGCAGACTGCATTCTGCATGGCATAAGTCATAGACATCTAGTTTACAGTGCAGAATTACTTGTTGTTATTTCAATTTTCATATATAGAACAAGGTTCTGAAGGAAACAAAGACATAACTAGAGATGAGTGAATCGAAGCAGACGAACCCGTATTCGTTACGAATTTCAGCATTTATTCAAATCACAATGAATGCGAATCGCTTCATTAAACTCCATTTTACAGCGTTCCAGGCTCCAGGACAACTAAAATGGCGGATCCACGAGTCATTACATGGGGCAGGGCATTATGGGAGGGCGGGAAGGCAAGGCGGGTAGCGAGGTAGGTGGGATGACCCTGAATCACATGCAGGATGCAGCCTATCAGCATTCATTGACCCCTGTGATGTAACAGCCTTATATAATCGGCGGCCATTTTGCGGCTGCTCATTTCATGCCATATACACTGCAGACATAGGACGGACTGTGTGTGTGTTACACAGAGATGCTGAATTGATTATACCGCAGCGTTCCACTGCCAACTGCTACTCACATCAGCATTGTGGACAGAGAGCAGTGCATTGCTTTGCTTGTTGTCACTGAGAAGGATTTTTACGCCATTAACCTCCCAGTCACGTTATTCAGCATTTTATCAGAGAGGGGCAGATAGATTTTCGTTGCCTCATACATATCCACAAGCTGCCTGAACTTCATGAACCTTATCACAGGAGGCAGGAAAGATTTTTCAGCGCAATTCTGTGTATTTTTTCCACAAGAAATCATCTGCTGCTTATACTAGTCTGTAGACAGTATAAAAACCAGTTCACACCATTCTTAACACTCTATGACAGAGAGCAATTTAGGGTTTAATACCCTTTTTTTGTGGTACTGCACTGTTGTGTCCTGCTGCTGTGCAAAAATACGTTTTGTTTTTTTTTCAGCGGACTGTAGTGCATTTTTCTTCCCTCATACATGCATACCACATACCTACATCAAAGCAGTCTACTATTTTGTATCTGTAAATCTGTAACAAGTCTAGATACTAGGAAAGTCCAGGCAAAAGTAATCACAGGCTGGTGTTTTACGAAAATAAATTTTGCAAGTGTAATGTAGCTAATTTTTTTGCCTTCATACGTGCATACCACTTACCTACATCTAAGTAGTGTACCATTTTGTACCTGTTAATCTGTCAAGGGCCTACATACTGTGAAAGTCCAAGCAATAGTACTCACCAGTTGGTGTTATACAAAAAGACAGAGTTTTTAGGCGTATTGTAGCACATTTTTCTGCCCTCATCAGTTCATACCGCATGCGTACATCTAAGTAGCGTACCATTTTGTACCTGTTAATCTGTCAAGAGCCTACATACTGTGAAATTCCATCAAAATTAATCACTGGCTGGTGTTTTAAAAAGAAATACTGAGTTTTTTGTCGTATTGTAGCACATTTTTTTGCCCTGATACGTACATACCACATACCTACATCTTAGTAGTGTACTATTTTGTACCTGTTAATCTGCCAAGGGCCTACATACTGTGAAAGGACAGCCAAAAGTAGTCATCGGCTGGTGTTTTACTCCAATACGTTTTTTAAGCGTACAGTAGCGCATTTTTCTGCCCTCATAAGTGCATACCACATATCTACATCCAAGTATTGTACCATTTTGTACCTGTTAATCTGTCAAGGGCCTACAGACTGTAAAATTCCAAGCAATAGTACTCACCGGCTGGTGTTTTACAAAAATAAAGAATTTTTTGGTGTATTGTAGCGCATTTTTCTGCCCTCATCAATGCATACCGCATACCTACATCCAAGTAGTGTACCATTTTGTACCTGTTAATCTGTCAAGGGCCTAAAGACTGTGAAAGTCCAAGCAATAGTACTCACCGGCTGGTGTTTTACAAAAATACAAACTTTATGGGTGTACTGTAGCGCATTTTTCTGCCCTCATCAGTGCATACCGCATACGTACATCTAAGTAATGTACTATTTTGTTCCCGTTAATCTGTAAAGGGCCTACATACTGTGAAAGTCCAAACAATAGTACTCGCCGGCTGGTGTTCTAGACAAATACTGTTTAAAGAGTAGTGGAGCATATTGTACTCCCCTCATATACGCACTAAGTATGTCAGGCAGAGAAGTGCCAGGACATGCACAGAGGAGTGGCAGAGGCCTAAATCCTTCAGGTAGAGGTCGCAGCAGACTAGGGGCGAGTGGCAGCAGGAGTCGCAGCGAGAGGCCTGAGCTCCCGTTATCAGCCAGAGGTCGCGTCTCCACCAGCAACCCATCTGCTGGTTAACATGGTCATCCACTTCATCACAAGGGACATCTGACACCCCCAGCAACTCCAGGCTGTACCATGTAGACACTATATGGGCTCCTTATGCTTTCCCCACCTCCAGGCTGTATCATTCAGCCAATATATTGATTTCTGATGCTACTGGGACTGTCTTGGATATTTAAAAAAAAAAAAATTATGTTAGCACTAGCAAACATACATGCTCAATCGAGATTTCAACATTGATCTTTTAATGTTAGGGGTTGTGACGCCCTCTTATGTACGCATCCTGCTGCCTGCTCTAGGCTGTGTGTTTCAGCAACTATATGGATAGTGATGCTGCTGGGCCTGTGCCTAAAATTTTTTGAGGTTAGCACTAGCTAACATACATCTTGTATACAGATTTCATCATTAACATTTTAATGTTAGGGGTTGTGAAGCCCTCTTGTAAACTCATGCTACCTCCAGGCTCTGTCATTGTGCTTCCATGAGACTTCTTGTTAGATTTGGCCCTTTGTACCCACACGCCGGGGCCCAGGTCACTAAAATTAAGGTGATAAAAGTTCACTTTCAAAATCCTTAAATTTAAATTTAAAAAAATCATACATTTCAATGGTCTCCTCATGCTTATGCCAACTCCAGGCTGTGTTATTCAGACACTATATGGTCTCCTCGTGCTTCAGCCAACTCCAGGCTGTGCCATTCAGGCAATATATGGTTTAGTGATGCTGCTGGGACTGGGTCTGGGAATAAAAAAAATTTTATGGTAGTACTAGCTACCCAAAATCTTCTGTTTAAATTTCAGAATTCATCTTGTAATCTTAGGGATTGTGAAGGCCTAGTGTCTACATATGCTGTTGCCAACTCCTGGATGTGCCATTCAGGCAATATATGGTCTTGTAATGCTTCAGTCAACTCCAGGCTGTGCCATTCAGGCAATATATGGTTTACTGATGCTGCTGAATCTGGGTCTGGGAATAAATATTTTGTTATGGTAGCATTAGCTACCCAAAATGTTCGGTTTAAAATTCAGAATTTATCTTATAATCTTAGGGATTGTGAAGGCCTAGTGTCTACTCATGCTGCTGCCAACTCCTGGATGTGCCATTCAGACACTACATGGTCTCCTCATGCTGCCAACACCTCCATGCTGTGTCATTCAGCCACTATATGATCTCCTCATGCTGCCAACACCTCCACACTGTGTCATTCAGCCACGATATGGTATCCTCATATTGAGGCCACCTCCAGGCTCTGTCATTGTGGTGCTCTGCGGCAGTGATTCTAAAAGCCACTATATGGTCTCCTCATGCTTCAGCCTCATCCAAGCTGTGTCATTCAGCCACTATAAGGTCTCCTCATGCTGCTGCCAACACCTCCACGCTGTGTCATTCAGCTACTATATGGTCTCCTCATATTGATGCCACCTCCAGGCTCTGTCATTTTGCCACTCTGCGGCAGTGATTCTAAAAGCCACTATATGGTCTCCTCATGCTTCAGCCTCATCCAAGCTGTGTCATTCAGACACTATATGGTCTCCTCATGCTGCTGCCAACACCTCCACGCTGTTTCATTCAGCCACTATATGGTCTCCTCATGCTGCCAACACCTCCACGCTGTGTCATTTAGCCACTATATGGTCTCCTCATATTGATGCCACCTTCAGGCTCTGTCATTGTGCTGCTCTGCGGCAGTGATTCTAAAAGCCACTATATGGTCTCCTCATGCTTCAGCCTTATCCAAGCTGTGTCATTCAGCCACTATATGGTCTCCTCATGCTGCCAACACCTCCATGCTGTGTCATTCAGCCACTATATGGTCTCCTCATGCTGCCAACACCTCCATGCTGTGTCATTCAGCCACTATATGTTCTCCTCATACTGCCAACACCTCCACGCTGTGCCATTCAGTCACTATATGGTGTCCTCATGCTGTCAACACTTCCACACTTTGTCATTCAGCCACTATATGGTCTCCTCATGCTGCCAACACCTCCACGCTGTGTAATTCAGCCACTATATGGTCTCCTCGTGCTACCAACACCTCCACGCTGTGCCATTCAGCCACTATATGGTGTCCTCATGCTGCCAAAACCTCCACGCTGTGTCATTCAGTCACTATATGGTCTCCTGACACTGATGCCATCACCAGGCTCTGTTGTTGTGCTGCTGTCCGACAGTGATTCTAAAAGTGATGCCGGTAATCTGCATGTTATTCTGAATAACAGTATTATTTCACTACCCCAGCACACTCCATATGCGTTTTAGGACACAACAAAGTGTTCTACACCCCTATTTAGGCGCTCTGTATGCCAGAAATAGCCGTTTTTAATATAGATTTGCCGCAAATAAATTCGGATCGAAATGAATTTTTTCGAAATATTCGGCAAATTGGCCGAATCAAATTTTTTAAAAGCTCGCTCATCTCTAGATACAACACACAAAATAAAGATTATAATTATAAGAAAATGCTATTGGAAGTCTTTACACACCCTTATCTTATCTAGGGAGATGGAAGGGTAGGAGATAAGGCAAACTTATATTTGTGGGTAGCATTCTATGATTAAGGTAAAAAAAAGTCCTAAAAATGAAGAACATGAAATAAACAATACCTAACTAATCTAAAAAGAACTTCTCGGAAACTTATACAAACACAATCTAACTTGAAAGGTTATATGATTTGCATCTGGCATGGACTCCTTGGGCTACTTTTTGGGGCTACTCCCTCAGTTTTAGCTCTACATATTAACAAATTTGTATCTGGAATGAAATTCCCAGTGTGAAAGTTCTTTAGAAAGGCATAACTGCTCTACTTTAACTTCACACACCTCGAAACCTTGTGAGGTTTTAGAAGGATTGTACGTATTTCTCTCTCCCATAATTTCAGGATTATCAGTGTTTTATATAGCAGATAAAAAAAACTTTTTAGTATAGAGTCTCCTGTTCAATTTTTCTTTAACAGTGGGTCTTCTGCCAGTTAACCCGTGCGATGCTGCGCATCTCGGGGTTAACTGAATGACTTATGTCATTGACACGTGTCTCGGGAACCGCCCAGTTTAGAAGCAAATCCCCATAGCAAACCTCTTCTAAACTGGGCGTTTCCCGAGACAGGTATCATCAGAGAGGACTTAGACAGAAAAGAACAACATTAACTTCAGAAGCTCATAAGTACTGAAAGGATTAAGATTTTTTAATAGAAGTTATTTACAAATCGGTAAAAAGAGATTGGGGATGTGCAGCTCACAATTAGCTAACCGAGGTAAGAGGGCTATACACCTACACCTGGTGTTGGGGAATAGCAAAGAAATTGTTTTAAACAGTAGCCAACCCCTCAAAGTTAGCATCAGTTACCTGATACAAGGATGAGAAATAATAAAAATGGAAACTGGATCGTGCTTCAATTAAAATATGAAAATTTATATTTATCACACTGTTTAACCTGTTGGGGACGAAGGGCGTATGCATACGCCCTTGCGTCCTGGTACTTAAGGACGAAGGGCGTATCCATACGCCCGTGGGAATTTCGGCCCCCGCCGCGCGCCGGGCGGGGACCGGGCTGGGGTGACTGCTGATATCTATCAGCAGGCACCCCGTGCAAATGCCCAGGGGGGTCATTAGACCCCCCCATGTCGGCGATCGGCGCAAATCGCAAGTGAATTCACACTTGCGATTTGTGCCGATTCCGGGTCTAAGACACCCACGATCCCCTTGTAGCCATAGGAGTGAGGTTGCAGGGTTGCCACCCCTCCTATCTCTGCTATTGGTGGTCTAGACGCGACCACCAATAGCAGATCTGGGGCGGAGGGGTTTACTTTCGTTTTCCCCGTCCTGCCCTCCCACAATAGGCGGGGCAGAACGGGGAAAACGAAGAGGAGCGGCGCCGGAGTCCACTTACCCCTCCGGAGGCAGCGGAGCGTCGGGGATCGGCGGCGGCGACGGAGATCTGCGGCGGCGTGCGGCAGAAGAGGACGGCTCCCGGATGCGACGGAAGCCGGTGAGTAGTTGCATAGCAACATCTAGAGGGCTACAGTCTGAGACCACTATAGTGGTCTCTAGACTGTAGCCCTCCAGATGTTGCAAAACTACAACTCCCAGCATGCCCAGACAGCTGTTTGCTGTGTGGGCATGCTGGAATTTGTAGTTTTGCAACAGCTGGAGGTCTGCAGTTTAGAGACCACTGCACAGTGATCTCTATACTGCCCTCTAGATCTTGCAAAACTACAACTCCCAGCATGCCCACACAGCTGTTTGCTGTCTGGGCATGCTGGGAGTTGTAGTTTTGCAACATCTGGAGGTCCACAGTTTGGAGATCACTGTTCAGTGGTCTCTAAATTGTAGCACTCCAGATGTTGCAAAACTACCAATTCCAGCATGCCCACACAACAAACAGCTGTCTCGGCATGCTGGGAGTTGTAGTTGCATACCTCCAGCTGTTGCATAACTACATCTCCCAGCATGCCCTTCTGTGATCAGACATGCTGGGAATTGTAGTTTTGCAACAGCTGGAGGCACACTGGTTGGAAAATACTGAGTTAGGTAACAGAACCCAACTCAGTATTTTCCAACCAGTGTGCCTCCAGCTGTTTCAAAACTACAACTCCCAGCATGTACTGACAGGCCGTGCATGCTGGGAGTTGTAGTTTTGCAACAGCTGGAGGCTCACTGGTTGGAAAATACTGAGTTAGGTAACAGAACCTAACTGAAGGTTTTCCAACCAGTGTGCCTCCAGCTGTTGCAAAACTACAACTCCCAGCATGTACTGACAGACCATGCATGCTGGGAGTTGCAGTTTTGCAACAGCTGGAGGCTCACTGGTTGGAAAATACTGAGTTAGGTAACTGAAACTAACTGAAGGTTTTCCAACCAGTGTGCCTCCAGCTGTTGCAAAACTACAACTCCCAGCATGTACTGACAGACCGTGCATGCTGGGAGTTGTAGTTTTGAAACAGCTGGAGGTTCCCCCCCCCCCCCCCATGTGAACGTACAGGGTACATTCACACGGGCGGGTTTACAGCAAGTTTCCTGCTTCAAGTATGAGCTGCGGCAAATTTTTCGCCGCAGCGCAAATTCCTAGCGGGAAACTTACCGTAACCCACCAGTGTGAATGTACCCTAAAAACACTATACTACAATAACACCTAATAAAGAGTAAAACACTACATATACACCCCCTTACACTGTCCCCCCCAATAAAAATAAAAAACTTATTGTACAGCAGTGTTTCCAAAACGGAGCCTCCAGCTGTTGCAAAACAACAACTCCCAGCATTTCCGGACAGCCACTGATTGTCCAGGCATGCTGAGAGTTTAGCAACAGCTGGAGGCACCCTGTTTGGGAATCACTGGCGTAGAATACCCCTATGTCCACCCCTGTGCAATCCCTAATTTAGTCCTCAAATGCGCATGTGCTCTCTCACTTTGGAGCCCTGTCGTATTTCAAGGAAACAGTTTAGGGCCACATATGGGGTATTTCCGTACTCGGGAGAAATTGCACTACAAATTTTGGGGGGCTTTTTCTCCTTTTACCCCTTATGAAAAGGAAAAGTTGGGGTCTACACCAGCCTGTCAGTGTAAAAAAAAAAAAATTTTACACTAACATGCTGGTGTTGCCCTTTACTTTTTATTTTCACAAGAGGTAAAAGGAAAAAAAGACCCCCAAAATTTGTAACGCAATTTCTGCTGAGTACGGAAATACCCCATATGTGGGCGTAAAATGCTCTGCGGGCGCATAACAAGGCTCAGGAGTGAGAGCACACTATGTACATTTGAGGCCGAAATTGGTGATTTGCACAGGGGTGGCTGATTTTACAGCGGTTCTGACATAAATGCAAAATAGTAAATACCCACATGTGACCCCATTTTGGAAACTACACCCCTCACGGAATGTAATAAGGGGTGCAGTGAGCATTTACGCCCCACAGGGGTCTGACAGATTTTTGGAACAGTGGTCTGTGAAAATGAAAAATTACATTTTTTTGTTTGCACAGCCCACTGTTCCAAAGATCTGTCAGACCCCTGTGGGGTGTAAATGCTCACTGCACCCCTTATTACATTCCGTGAGGGGTGTAGTTTCCAAAATGGGGTCACATGTGGGGGGGTCCACTGTTCTGGCACCACGGGGGGCTTTGTAAATGCACATGGCCCCCGACTTCCATTCCAAACAAATTATCTCTCTAAAAGCTCAATGGTGCTCCTTCTCTTCTGAGCATTGTAGTTCGCTCGCAGTGCACTTGACGTCCACATATGGGGTATTTCCATACTCAGAAGAAATGGGGTTACAAATTTTGGGGGGCATTTTCTCCTATTACCCTTTGTAAAAAAGTAAAATTTGGGGAAAAACCAGCATTTTAGTGGAAAAATATTTTTTTTTCATTTACACATCCGACTTTAACAAAAAGTTGTCAAACACCTGTGGGGTGTTAAGGCTCACCGTACCCCTTGTTACGTTCCTTGAGGGGTGTCGTTTCCATAATAGTGTGCAATGTGTTTTTTTTTTGCTGTCCTGGCACCATAGGGGCTTCCTAAATGGGACATGCCCCCCAAAAACCATTTCAGAAAAACTCACTCTCCTAAATCCCATTGTTGCTCCTTCGCTTCTGAGCCCTCTAGTGCACCCGCCGAACACTTGACATACACATATGAGGTATTTTCTTACTCGAGAGAAATTGGGTTACAAATTTTGAGAGGATTTTTTTCCTTTTACCCTTTGTAAAAATTCAAAAACTGGGTCTACAAGAAAATGCCAGTGTAAAAAATGAAGATTTTGAATTTTCTCCTTTACTTTGCTGCTATTCCTGTGAAACACCTAAACGGTTAACACACTTACTGATTGTCATTTTGAATACTTTGAGGGGTACAGTTATTATAATGGGGTCATTTATCGGGTATTTCTAACCAGAAGACCCATCAAATCCACTTCAAACCTGAACTGGTCCCTGAAAAATTCCGATTTAGAAAATTTTGCGAAAAATTGGAAAATTGCTGCTGAACTTTGAAGCCCCCTGATGTCTTCCGAAAGTAAAAACTCGTCAATTTTATGATGCAAACATAAAGTAGACAAATTGTATATGTGAATCAATACATAATTTATTTGGAATATCCATATTCCTTATAAGTAGAGAGCTTCAAAGTTAGAAAAATGCAAAATTTTCAAATTTTTCATGAAATTTTTGCATTTTTCACCTAGAAAGGATGCAAGTATCGCCGAAAATTTACCACTAACATAAAGTAGAATATGTCCTGAAAAAATAATCTCGGAATCAAATTTATAGGTAAAAGCATTCCAGAGTTATTAATGCTTAAAGTGACAGTGGTCAGATTTGCAAAAAATGCTCCCGTCCTTATGGTCATAATGGGCTCCGTCCCCAAGGGGTTAAAATATATAATTTTTTGTCAATATATCCTCTAAGCACAGGGCCCTTGTGCCGAGGGAATTAAAATAAAATAGAATAAAATGACAATATCAACAAACACCGATAACTTGGATAGAAAAATTTTACAATTTTAATGTCACTTTGGATGGTCCGGCCTCCGGTAATCTGGAAAGTGAGCTCAAGTCCTATAAATGTTGTAAATTCCAAAGCAATATAGGTAAATAGGATATATTATAAATAAACATGATATGAGGTCACCTGGAGTTATGTTGTGAGGTCCGCACTTTTGAGATGGTACCAGATGCTGGCATGCGTCTCAGCGGCGGTCCGCCTGCCACAGGCCAGTTGGAAAAATAGCCGCTTTCAGAAGTTGTTCGCTGTAGGTGGTATCTCGGCAGAAGGACAGATGCGGGCCTCTGGAAAACTCAGTTATAGGTGACGTCACAGGTGCTTGGCAGCGCTACCTGGAAGATGGTCTCAGGAATCATCTGCTGATTTGCAGAACTGGATCGGAGGTCACCGGTGGATAATCGAGTATCGGTGATGTAGAACAAACCTAGACGCGTTTCAGGGCTCTCATATGTTTTAAACACGCCCCTTTCCTCAGTAGGCTTGTATGTCTCTTTGAAGCAAAAGGTCCTTTATATATTTTTTCCGGTCACAATCAGGTAAATTACATAAAGGTGATACTTGGGATAACCAGAAGACTTGAGATGGATCGCTGCAGTGGGTTTTAGTATGTAAAACCCGAGATGGCGTTGACATCAACCAATGGGTTAGTAAATGCTTATAGCAACAGTATACTCGAAAAATACAAAATAATCACGGTATTAGAAGCAACTAATTGGCTCTTATGTCTGCATGGGGATTACGCAAAACAATAATGCAAATAATTAGCTTAATGGACACGACAGCAGATTGCAATCGCATCACCGCTGTCGTGTCATGTGAAGAGGTGTTTACGCTTGGAATGAGAATAATAGCAACATATAGATGTCAAACGGTCTCAATATTAAAGTCATCTAAATATATCTTATAACTGCATAGAGGCTATATAATACAATGATAGAGATATAACCTTACATGATGCAGCAGCAGATTGAGATCGCATCTTTGCTGTCGCATCATATAAATGGGTAACTATATTCAAAATAGCAACAATGTTCATGGCATCCTAATAAAATAAAATGAAATAGGATACATGAAATAGAAATAAATATAAAATAATATAAACAGTATGGATAAAATAATAATAAAATGAAATAAAACAAAATAAATTAAAATAAAATAAAAAATAAAAAATCTATGATAAAAATAAAAATAAATATATAAGTAAAATTAAAATAAACATAAATATAAAAGATGAAAAATAAGAAAAATCAAGGGATTGCTGGTAGACCTGAAAACCATAATAACTTTTATGCATTCAGAAATTAATACAGATATAACGTTCCAGAAGAGGACTCTTGATAGAAGACACGAGGTAGGGGACATGGAGGACTGCAGGGGCCATCCCCAGATTAAATGAAAAGGGAGGGACCCTGGAGGCCTGCAAGTTCCCTACAAGAAACCAAACAATTCAAAAGTAAATGTTACGCCGAGCGCTCCGGGTCCCCGCTCCTCCCCGGAGCGCTCGCTTCACTCTCCCCGCGGCAGCGCTCCGGTCACGTCCTCTGACCCGGGGCGCTGCGATTCCGCTGCCAGCCGGGATGCGATTCGCGATGCGGGTAGCGCCCGCTCGCGATGCGCACCCCGGCTCCCCTACCTGACTCGCTCTCCGTCTGTTCTGTCCCGGCGCGCGCGGCCCCGCTCCCTAGGGCGCGCGCGCGCCGGGTCTCTGCGATTTAAAGGGCCACTGCGCCGCTGATTGGCGCAGTGGTTCCAATTAGTGGTTACACCTGTGCACTTCCCTATATCACCTCACTTCCCCTTCACTCCCTCGCCGGATCTTGTTGCCTTAGTGCCAGTGAAAGCGTTCCTTGTGTGTTCCTTGCCTGTGATTCCAGACCTTCTGCCGTTGCCCCTGACTACGATCCTTGCTGCCTGCCCCGACCTTCTGCTACGTCCGACCTTGCTTTTGCCTACTCCCTTGTACCGCGCCTATCTTCAGCAGCCAGAGAGGTGAGCCGTTGCTAGTGGATACGACCTGGTCACTACCGCCGCAGCAAGACCATCCCGCTTTGCGGCGGGCTCTGGTGAAAACCAGTAGTGGCTTAGAACCGGTCCACTAGCACGGTCCACGCCAATCCCTCTCTGGCACAGAGGATCCACTACCTGCCAGCCGGCATCGTGACAGTAGATCCGGCCATGGATCCCGCTGAAGTTCCT
This sequence comes from Hyla sarda, assembly GCF_029499605.1. Lineage (NCBI taxonomy): Eukaryota > Metazoa > Chordata > Amphibia > Anura > Hylidae > Hyla > Hyla sarda. The sequence goes on from NC_079196.1 coordinate 231,017,611, forward strand.
CTGCCAGTTGTCGCTGACCTCACCACGGTGGTCGCCCAGCAGTCACAACAGATAGCGCAACAAGGCCAACAGCTGTCTCAACTGACCGTTATGCTACAACAGTTACTACCACAGCTTCAGCAGTCATCTCCTCCGCCAGCTCCTGCACTTCCTCCGCAGCGAGTGGCCGCTCCTGGGATACGCTTATCCTTGCCGGATAAATTTGATGGGGACTCTAAGTTTTGCCGTGGCTTTCTTTCCCAATGTTCCCTGCATCTGGAGATGATGTCGGACCTGTTTCCCACTGAAAGGTCTAAGGTGGCTTTCGTAGTCAGCCTTCTGTCCGGAAAAGCCCTGTCATGGGCCACACCGCTCTGGGACCGCAATGACCCCGTCACTGCCTCTGTACACTCCTTCTTCTCGGAAATCCGAAGTGTCTTTGAGGAACCTGCCCGAGCCTCTTCTGCTGAGACTGCCCTGTTGAACCTGGTCCAGGGTAATTCTTCCGTTGGCGAGTATGCCGTACAATTCCGTACTCTTGCTTCAGAATTGTCCTGGAATAATGAGGCCCTCTGCGCGACCTTCAAAAAAGGCCTATCCAGCAACATTAAAGATGTTCTGGCCGCACGAGAAATTCCTGCTAATCTACATGAACTTATTCACCTAGCCACTCGCATTGACATGCGTTTTTCCGAAAGGCGTCAGGAACTCCGCCAAGATATGGACTCTGTTCGCACGAGGCGTTTCTTCTCCTCGGCTCCTCTCTCCTCTGGTCCCCTGCAATCTGTTCCTGTGCCTCCCGCCGTGGAGGCTATGCAGGTCGACCGGTCTCGCCTGACACCTCAAGAGAGGACACGACGCCGTATGGAGAACCTCTGCCTGTACTGTGCTAGTACCGAACACTTCCTGAGAGATTGTCCTATCCGTCCTCCCCGCCTGGAAAGACGTACGCTGACTCCGCACAAAGGTGAGACAGTCCTTGATGTCTACTCAGCTTCTCCACGTCTTACTGTGCCTGTGCGGATGTCTGCCTCTGCCTTCTCCTTCTCTACAGTGGCCTTCTTGGACTCTGGATCTGCAGGAAATTTTATTTTGGCCTCTCTCGTCAACAGGTTCAACATCCCGGTGACCAGTCTCGTCAGACCCCTCTACATCAATTGTGTAAATAATGAAAGATTGGACTGTACCATACGTTTCCGCACGGAGCCCCTTCTTATGAGCATCGGATCTCATCATGAGAGGATTGAACTTTTGGTCCTCCCCAATTGCACCTCGGAAATTCTCCTTGGACTTCCCTGGCTTCAACTTCATTCCCCTACCCTGGATTGGTCCACTGGGGAGATCAAGAGTTGGGGGTCCTCTTGTTCCAAGAACTGTCTAAAACCGGTTCCCAGTAACCCTTGCCGTAACTCTGTGGTTCCTCCAGTAACCGGTCTCCCTAAGGCCTATATGGACTTCGCGGATGTTTTCTGCAAAAAACAAGCTGAGACTCTACCTCCTCACAGGCCTTATGATTGCCCTATCGACCTCCTCCCGGGCACTACTCCACCCCGGGGCAGAATTTATCCTCTCTCTGCCCCAGAGACTCTTGCCATGTCCGAATACGTCCAGGAGAATCTAAAAAAGGGCTTTATCCATAAATCCTCCTCTCCTGCCGGAGCCGGATTTTTCTTTGTGTCCAAAAAAGATGGCTCCCTACGTCCTTGCATTGACTACCGCGGTCTTAATAAAATCACGGTTAAGAACCGCTACCCCTTACCCCTCATCTCTGAACTCTTTGATCGCCTCCAAGGTGCCCACATCTTCACTAAATTGGACTTAAGAGGCGCCTATAACCTCATCCGCATCAGAGAGGGGGACGAGTGGAAAACGGCATTTAACACCAGAGATGGACACTTTGAGTATCTGGTCATGCCCTTTGGACTGTACAATTCGTGTCTAAATTCTGGAGGGCTCTCTGTAAACAACTCAAGATTAAATTAAATTTTTCTTCTGCATATCATCCCCAGTCCAATGGACAAGTAGAAAGGATTAACCAGATCTTGGGTGATTATTTGCGACATTTTGTTTCCTCCCGCCAGGATGACTGGGCAGATCTCCTCCCATGGGCCGAATTCTCGTATAACTTCAGGGTCTCTGAGTCTTCCTCCAAATCCCCATTTTTCGTGGTGTACGGCCGTCACCCTCTTCCCCCCCTCCCTACTCCCTTGCCCTCTGGTCTGCCCGCTGTGGATGAAATTTCTCGTGACCTTTCCATCATATGGAGAGAGACCCAAAATTCTCTCTTACAGGCTTCATCACGCATGAAGAAGTTCGCGGATAAGAAAAGAAGAGCTCCCCCCGTTTTTTCCCCTGGAGACAAGGTATGGCTCTCCGCTAAATATGTCCGCTTCCGTGTCCCTAGCTACAAGTTGGGACCACGCTATCTTGGTCCTTTCAAAATTTTGTGTCAAATTAATCCTGTCTCTTATAAACTTCTTCTTCCTCCCTCTCTTCGTATCCCTAATGCCTTTCACGTCTCTCTTCTCAAACCACTCATCCTCAACCGTTTTTCTCCCAAGTCTGTTCCTCCCACTCCTGTTTCCGGCTCCTCGGACATCTTCTCGGTCAAAGAAATTTTAGCTGCCAAAAAGGTCAGAGGGAGAAATTTTTTTTTAGTGGACTGGGAGGGTTGTGGTCCTGAAGAGAGATCCTGGGAACCTGAGGACAACATCCTAGACAAAAGTCTGCTCCTCAGGTTCTCAGGCTCTAAGAAGAGGGGGAGACCCAAGGGGGGGGGTACTGTTACGCCGAGCGCTCCGGGTCCCCGCTCCTCCCCGGAGCGCTCGCTTCACTCTCCCCGCGGCAGCGCTCCGGTCACGTCCTCTGACCCGGGGCGCTGCGATTCCGCTGCCAGCCGGGATGCGATTCGCGATGCGGGTAGCGCCCGCTCGCGATGCGCACCCCGGCTCCCCTACCTGACTCGCTCTCCGTCTGTTCTGTCCCGGCGCGCGCGGCCCCGCTCCCTAGGGCGCGCGCGCGCCGGGTCTCTGCGATTTAAAGGGCCACTGCGCCGCTGATTGGCGCAGTGGTTCCAATTAGTGGTTACACCTGTGCACTTCCCTATATCACCTCACTTCCCCTTCACTCCCTCGCCGGATCTTGTTGCCTTAGTGCCAGTGAAAGCGTTCCTTGTGTGTTCCTTGCCTGTGATTCCAGACCTTCTGCCGTTGCCCCTGACTACGATCCTTGCTGCCTGCCCCGACCTTCTGCTACGTCCGACCTTGCTTTTGCCTACTCCCTTGTACCGCGCCTATCTTCAGCAGCCAGAGAGGTGAGCCGTTGCTAGTGGATACGACCTGGTCACTACCGCCGCAGCAAGACCATCCCGCTTTGCGGCGGGCTCTGGTGAAAACCAGTAGTGGCTTAGAACCGGTCCACTAGCACGGTCCACGCCAATCCCTCTCTGGCACAGAGGATCCACTACCTGCCAGCCGGCATCGTGACAGTAAAATTAAGTCCATTAGGTTCCAGTGAATCAAACTCATAGATTGTTTTGCTCTCGGCTCTAGACATCCTTACGATCAAGCTCCTTCCTCTCCAGTCTTTTTTTATCCTCTGAATTCCAATGTAAGAAAATGTTTTTAAATCTTTATTATGTATATTAATGAAGTGTGCCAATAGAGGGTGTTTGAGGTTACCATTTTTGATGTTCATAATGAGTTCCCCAATTCTTATTTTTAGAGTCCTCTCAGTTCTTCCTATGTATTGTTTTTTACAACTGCACTCTATTATATATATTACACCTGTAGAGCTACAAGAAATGTGATCTTCAATGGACCATCTAAAATCATTGCTACAAGAAGTTACCTCTATTGTTTTTTGGGGCCCTTTGTCTTTAAACAATTGGGGCAGAGACCGCATAGAATAAAACCTTTTGTGCTTAACCAAGTGTCTGATGGTTTTTGGTTATCTGGAGGCTTAATCGAAGGTGCCACAGACAGTCCGAGGTTCGGAGCCTTAGTGTAACCTATTGGTGGGCGTTGGGGCAGAAAGCAGCCCAATTCCTTGTCCGATTAGATTTTCCCCCAATGTTTAGATATAATGTTTTCAACTTTTTTGCAATCTGTACTATATGGTAGAATTCATTTTAGGTTGTGTATCATATAATCTGTCTGTGGAGTTTTTGATGCAAAAAATGTGGTTCTGTCAAGTTTTTCGACCTGGTCAAGTGGTTGCACTTTACATAATGCACTTGACCAGGTCAAAAAACTTGACAGAACCACATTTTTTGCACCCAAAACACCACAGACAGATTCTATGGAACACAACCTAAAATTTATTCTACCATATAGTACAGATTACAAAAAAAGTTTAAAACATTATATCTAAACATTGGGGGAAAATCTAATCGGACAAGGAATTGGGCTGCTTTCTGCCCCAACGCCCACCAATAGGTTACACTAAGGCTCCGAACCTCGGACTGTCTGTGGCACCTTCGATTAAGCCTCCAGATAACCAAAAACCATCAGACACTTGGTTAAGCACAAAAGTTTTTTTTCGATGCGGTCTCTACCCCAATTGTTTAAAGACAAAGGGCCCCCAAAAAACAATAGAGGTAACTTCTTGTAACAATGATTTTAGATGGTCCATTGAAGATCACATTTCTTGTAGCTCTACAGGTGTAATATATATATAAATAGAGTGCAGTTGTAAAAAACAATACATAGGAAGAACTAAGAGGACTCTAAAAATTAGAATTGGGGAACACATTATGAACATCAAAAATGGTAACCTCAAACACCCTCTATCAGCACACTTCATTAATATACATAATAAAGATTTAAAAACATTTTCTTACATTGGAATTCAGAGGATAAAAAAGACTGGAGAAGAGGGAGCTTGATCGTAAGGATGTCTAGAGCCGAGAGCAAAACAATCTATGAGTTTGATTCACTGGAACCTAATGGACTTAATTCCACTTTTGAATTGTTTGGTTTCTTGTAGGGAATTTGCAGGCCTCCAGGGTCCCTCCCCTTTCATTTAATCTGGGGATGGCCCCTGCAGTCCTCCATGTCCCCTACCTCGTGTCTTCTATCAAGAGTCCTCTTCTGGAACGTTATATCTGTATTAATTTCTGAATGCATAAAAGTTATTATGGTTTTCAGGTCTACCAGCAATCCCTTGATTTTTCTTATTTTTCATCTTTTATATTTATGTTTATTTTAATTTTACTTATATATTTATTTTTATTTTTATCATAGATTTTTTATTTTATTTTAATTTATTTTGTTTTATTTCATTTTATTATTATTTTTATCCATACTGTTTATATTATTTTATATTTATTTCTATTTCATGTATCCTATTTCATTTTATTTTATTAGGATGCCATGAACATTGTTGCTATTTTGAATTTAGTTACCCATTTATATGATGCGACAGCAAAGATGCGATCTCAATCTGCTGCCGCATCATGTAAGGTTATATCTCTATCATTGTATTATATAGCCTCTATGCAGTTATAAGATATATTTAGATGACTTTAATATTGAGACCGTTTGACATCTATATGTTGCTATTCTCATTCCAAGCGTAAACACCTATTCACATGACACGACAGCGGTGATGCGATTGCAATCTGCTGTCGTGTCAGTTAAGCTATTGGTTGATATCAACGCCATCTCGGGTTTTACATACTAAAACCCACTGCAGCGATCCATCTCAAGTCTTCTGGTTATCCCAAGTATCACCTTTATGTAATTTACCTGATTGTGACCGGCAAAAAAATATAAAGGACCTTTTGCTTCAAAGAGACATACAAGCCTACTGAGGAAAGGGCCTTGTTTAAAACATATGAGAGCCCTGAAACGCGTCTAGGTTTGTTCTACATCACCGATACTCGATTATCCACCGGTGACCTCCGATCCAGTTCTGCAAATCAGCAGATGATTCCTGAGACCATCTTCCAGGTAGCGCTGCCAAGCACCTGTGACGTCACCTATAACTGAGTTTTCCAGAGGCCCGCACCTGTCCTTCTGCCGAGATACCACCTACAGCGAACAACTTCTGAAAGCGGCTATTTTTCCAACTGGCCCGTGGCAGGCGGACCGCCGCTGAGACGCATGCCAGCATCTGGTACCATCTCAAAAGTGTGGACCTCACAACATAACTCCAGGTGACCTCATATCATGTTTATTTATAATATATCCTATTTACCTATATTGCTTTGGAATTTACAACATTTATAGGACTTGAGCTCACTTTCCGGATTACCGGAGGCCGGACCATCCAAAGTGACATTAAAATTGTTACATTTTTCTATGCAAGTTATCGGTCTTTGTTGATATTGTCATTTTATTCTATTTTATTTTAATTCCCTCAGCACAAGGGCCCTGTGCTTAGAGGATATATTGACAAAAAATTATATATTTTAAAACAGTGTAATAAATATACATTTTCATATTTTAATTGAAGCACGATCCAGTTTCCATTATTATTATTTCTCATCCTTGTATCAGGTAACTGATGCTAACTTTGAGGGGATGGCTACTGTTTTAATAATTTACAAATCTGTTTAACTTTCTGGAGCCAGTTGATATATATAAAAAAGTTTTTGCCTGGAATACCCCTTTAAGGGCTGCAGAATCTGTTGGTACTTTATATTAATAATAATAATAATATTAATTGTTAATAATAATTGTTGGCATTGTTTATTTCTATCTGTTAGGCTTTCCTCTCATTCTCTTGAATCTGGGTGATAGAAAACTATAGATAGAATAAAATGGAGGCACACTTGTAATTCAAGGCAAACGTAGTCAATGGCTGAAAAGACACCTACCCATTTTCATTACCGGAAATGTTACACTTGAGATATTGTTTAAAATTGTAATGTATTTTCTCCATCTGCCCATTAGACTCTGAGTAGATGGCAGAGGAGAAAGACAACCTGACCACCAGGTGCCTAAAGCCTGCCCCTATCAGACACAATATTCTCAGGAAGACCATGGTAATAAACAATATATTTATAATAAAGAGATTAGTAAGGACTTTGGCAAAAGGAAGTTTGTTTTTAAAAATATCACGCTGGCCAAGTGACCCCTAACACAAATGTATGTTATATCATACCAGTTCTCAGAGCAATATATGTGTGGTATATCATTATGGCTTTATGGCAGTGTTTTCCAAGCCAACGGGTCATGTTTTCAGAGTTTACAGTCTTTCACAGGTAAAATATTTGCGGTGATACTTGATGCACTGACTCTAAATATATATTTTAATAGACTAAGGAAATCCTAAAAACATGACCTGTTGGGTAGACTTGAGGGACTTCCTCACTGTACCTCACTGTAGATTATGTAGGTCACTTATGCAGAATGTGGCCCAGAGCCGCAGGCTTGGTCGGGCAGCAGTGGGGCTGTCTGGCCTTTTGGTGGCTCTCCCTTTGGGCTTGGTATTGCAGAGGCAGTGTTAGGTTAAGGGCCCACTCTGACTAGATGGCCTTGACGTGGCGAGTGGGCTTGTACTTTTTAATCAAAATGTATAATAACAACCTGTTAGTTTTTTTAATTATTCTGCGAAGCAAGTAGATCAGAATACAAATGGGGATGTGCGGCTGTTTCTGTTTCTCTATTTTTCTTTTACACTTATGCAGAATGTCGAGCAAAGGTCTTCCACATCCTAATGTTTAGTATTCGGGATTTCTTCCGGCAGGAGTATCAATCGGCCACCCCGAACTATGGGTTGCATGGCACACACACATGGGCAGATCATTTTGGCAGTATGGGAATAGATTGCACTTCTCCTTAAAGAGGTACATCCCTGCCCCAGCATTCAGAACATTTAGTTCTGAATGTTGGGTGCAGGCTTGGGGGGGTCACCATCAGGGGTTGTTAGAGGCAGAATGCTCTCATCAATCCATAAAGCCTCACATCTTGTGATTTTTGGAAGTCGTAAGACATATGTTTCATAGTGTTCATGACCATTTTTGTTTCTTGTACATTACACAACCTTTTTGAAGACAGATGGTCCTCACCAATCCACCAAAGCCTCATACTGTATGTCATAATCATATTAACATCTGTCTTACGTACATTAATCACGTAGATGCCAGATAGTAACATCACTATTTAAGGTTGGTTATTGGGTTATATTTCGGGACTTTCAGGTGTGGTAGTTCTCAGGTCAAATATTCTTCGCGGTTGTGTCCTCTTCCTTTGTATGTTACATGCGCCCTTGTTAGAGGAAGACTGCCCTAGCCAATCCGCAAAGCCTAATGATGTCATTACTCTCATCTTTGAGTAACTATTACCTACCTCTGACTTGTAAGTTAACAATTATTTGTGTTAGTCTTTCATCACGTGTTTCATCTCGTATTATGCATTTCATAACTTCAAGGTCTTATTGTTCTGCTCATCTCTACACATCGTGGTGACTGAGAATTTTCGGAGTGGTTATCACTTTAAAGCCCCATGTTCCGTATGTTGTGTCTCATGTCTGTTACACATGGACCTGTTAGGGATAAATTGTGCTCATCAGCCCACATAACCTTATGTTATACTTTCCTATTTATTTTGATGGGTGTCTGTCTGGGCACAATGACCGTTCCCTACACATACGTATATAAGTTTGAGGGTCCTGCCTTCTGGTTACCAAAGCCTCATGTTGTGTATATTATGTCCTTGAAGTATCTCGGTTATGCAGGCTTATGCATGATTTCCAACATTGTATATGGGATACTGATGTTACTTGTATTCAGTCGCGAAATACCCAACATAAAACTTCAAGCCAGCATTACATGTTATCAGCCTCATGCTGGTTACAGTTCTGTAATGTCAGCTGGGAAATAGTAAGGCACTGCTCTAACCCAGACCCCTCTCCCTGCCTACTTGACAATCCACCATAAGTAGTGGACTCTCAACTGTGCTGGACTAAAGTGCTGGGGTGTCACAAGTCAAATCACAAACAAAACAGTGAAAGTCAGGAAAACAGGTCAGGGCACAAAGGGTTAAAGAAATACTCAGCTGCCTCAGCATTCTAAACATATTGTTCCCTGTTTGTAAGTACTCTTGTTTAAAGGGGTATTCAGTTGCCTCAGCTTTTGGAACATTTTGTTCCAAACGCTGAGTGTGGGTGCCAGTACATCACGAGCCTCCAGCGCCCACACTCAGCGTTTGGAAGAAAATGTTCCAAAAGCTGAGGCAACTGAGTACCCCTTTAATCAAGAGTACTGACAAACAGGGACCCAGGAAGATATAACATCAGGCATACAGAGTACTGACAAACAGGTACAGGATAAAGGTATACAAGACAGAGTGAGGTCAGGATACAGGTACAAATAGAAACAAAAAAAGTAGAGGTACTAACTAGAGATGAGCGAATCGAAGTTGACGAACCCGAATTCGTTACGAATTTCATGAAAAATTTGATATGCAACGAATACGAATATCGCCGCTATTCTATCGCAAGAATCACTTCATTAAACTCCATTTTACAGCGTTCCAGGCTATTGTAGAGCTAAGATGGCGGATCCACATGTGAGTACATGGGGCAGGGGATTATGGGAGGGCGGGAAACAGCGGTGGGAATGAAGGTAGGCGGTCTGACCCAGAACCACATGTGAGATGCAACCTATCAGTGTTCACTGACCCCTGTGATGTCACAGCCCCTATATAATCGGTGGCCATCTTGCCTCTCTTCATTTCATCTATGCAGTCAGATGGAGAGGACGGGACTGTGTGTGTGTGAATAGCTCATACCACAGCGTTACACTGCAACTGCTAGTCACATCAGCAATAGGGAAAGGCAGGAGTGCAGAGTGCTGTGCTGTTACTCTGAGAAGGATCATTGATTGCTAAACCTCCTATTCACGTTATAGAGCATTGCAGCAGAGAGGGGCAGATAGCTGTCAGCTGCCTCATACAGATCTCCAAGCTGCCTCAACTTTATCCACCATCTCATCTCCTCATTTTTCAGCCCAATTGAGTTTTATTTGCTCCACAAATCTTCTGCTGCTCAGAATTGTGTGACAGAGTGCAATTTAGGGTTTAATCCCTGTATTTTTTTTTGGTGGTGCTGCACTGTTGGGTCCTGCTGCTGTTCAGAAATAAGTCATATTAGTGTGGACTTTAGTGCCTTTTTACCATTTTTCACCTGTTACTCTGTCTCTGTGCTAAATTCAGTGTTATATCACACGTTATATACCTGCCGGTGTATTAAAGAAAAAAAAAAGTTTTCCTGCGTACAAATCCGCTTAACAGTGCGCTCATCATTGCAAAGGGCCTACATACAAGCAAACAGCGTACCATATACTACCTTTTTTTCTGTCTCGGTGCTAAATTCAGTGCTATTCCACACATTAGTATACACCTGCTGGTGTATTTAAAAAAAAAAGTGTTTTTTCTGCGTAGAAATACGCATACCAGTGGGCTCATCATTGCAAAGGGCATACATACAACAAAGGAGTGTACTATTTAGTAACTGTTATTCTGTCTAGGGCCTATATGCTTTGAAAGGACAGCTGTAAGTAATCGCCTGCTGCTGTTCTATACCCACATAAACGCACTAAGTATGTCAGGCAGGGAAGTGCCAGGACGTGCACAGAGAAGGGGCAGAGGCCTACATACGTCAGGCAGAGTTGGCAGCAGACTTGGGGCGAGTGGCAGCAGGAGTCGCAGCAATAGGCCTGAGCTCCCGTTAACACCCAGCAGTCGTGTCGTTGACCCATCTCTCCTCGTCAATTGGTTTGCACACTCATCCCCATCATCACAAGCGACATCTGACACCCCCAGTCAAGAGTCGGTGGGTTACTCAGACACAACCCTCAGTTGGCATGGCCCGGGAGCAGTCCCCGTAATGCCATTGCCTTTGTCCTATGCTGTTCCCTCTCCCAAAGAAGTATCTCATGCTTTGGGTTCAACTCCACTATTTAGCGAGGACGATGTAATAGAGGACAGTCAGCATCTAATGGGCAGCCAAGAATGTGAGGAGACATGTGTCGCTTGCTCCGCAAGGCAGGCAAGTAGTGATGCGGAGAGTGACGTGGGAGGCGGTGTTTCAATTGTTCAGGGTCCTGAGGCAGACACTGTTGTGGAACACGAGGAGGACATCAGTGACGTGCACACATCTTTTGATGATGATGAAGCCGATCGCAATTGGGAGCCGAGTGCAGAAGCCGGGGCTTCATCATCATCAGGAGAAGAGATTTGCTCTTTGTCTATGAGGCAGCAAGGCGGTAGCACGGTTGGCAATCAGCGTGGTGGTGGCAGTAGTGGAAATTCAGGAGCCAAACATGCCAGGGGGAGACCACCTGCTTCGCAGCAAGCTACCATTCTGGGAGGTAGTGGAACAGGGGATCCTGGAGACAGCGCCAATAGCACTGAAATAGTGCGAACTACGGGTGGGAAAATCAGCTACTCTGCGGTATGGTTGTTCTTCATAAAGAATCTGGAGGACCTTAGCTTCCTCCTCCACGCACTCACTCCCAGGCAGTTGGTCCTTTTACAGTGTGCGCCTCCTCCTCCTCCTCCCCCGTGTCCTCGGCCTCCACTGGACGTCCAAATCTTGGTGGCCCTTCATCGTACCACGTGTGTAGGGCACAGCGGTGTCAAGCTGTCCTTCACATGGTTTGCCTTGGCGAACGGAGTCACACAGGGGAGGAACTGCTGAAGTTCATTAGGGAAGAAATCCGAGTATGGCTTACTCCACCAAATCTGGAAATGGGAACCATGGTGACCAACAATGGGAAGAACATTGTGGCTGCGCTGCGACAAGGAAGTGTGAACCATTCGCCCTGCATGGCACACGTGTTGAATCTGGTTGTCAAGAAGTTCATCAAGTCTTCACCCCATTTGCAAGACGTCCTGACAATGGCAAGGAAACTGTGCATGCACTTCAGCCACTCGTACACCGCCAAGCACACTTTGCTTGAGCTGCAGCGTCAGAACGGTATCCCACAACATAGTCTCATTTGTGACGTTGCAACACGTTGGAATTCCACCCTCCATATGTTGGACAGACTATACGAACAAAGAAAAGCTATCACAGATTTTTTGATGATACAAGCAGATAGGAGTACTCCCCTGTGTAACTTCAATGTGGACGAGTGGCAGCTCATATGTGACACCTGCCGTTTGCTGAGACCCTTTGAGGAAGCCACATTTTTTGTTAGTCGCTCAAATTACGCCATGAATGACGTAATTCCACTCCTACATTTACTCTAAAAAATGATTGAAAACATGGCTGGTCACGTCAATGGAGATGTTGTGCCTACATCAGAAGGCTACATAAGTCCTGTGGGGGATGAACTGGAGGAGGATGATGAGGGGCAGAGCGGAGCACAGTTTACGGTGGATGAGATGGCCGGTGTTTTTGGTCATTGGACAGGAGAGGAGGAGCAGGAGCAGCCAGAGGAGCTGGAGGGTTATTACGAGGGAGGCGAGACAGAGGGCCCAGACACACCGTGTCAGTATGCAGTGGAGATGGAGGCAGGTAGTCCCAGCGAGTCACTGTCACAAATGGCACGATGCATGCTGAGTTGCTTGCGTAGTGACCCCCGAATTGTCAAAATTCGTCAGCGCGATGACTTCTGGATCTCCACCTTATTAGACCCTCGCTACCGGCCCAGAATAGGAGCCTTTTTTACACCCACTGAGAGGGAGGACAAACTGACCTACTTCAGGGAGCTTCTACGTAGTCGGTTGGCCCATGCCAAATGGTCCATCCACTCGCAGGTCTGACTCGGGGGGCCCTCTGCGCTCACCTTCCACTGCCATGGCTGCTGGGGAGGGGAGAGGTGGCAGGAGCAGTACCGGCTCAATCAGCAGCAGCCTGAGTCTACAGTCGCTGATGAGTAGCTTCCTTTAGCCGCATAGTGAAGCTACTCATCAGCAGCAGGTGGACATGGAGCAGGACCTGAACCAGCATGTGATGGCTTACATGACCCTGCCAACAACCGTTGAAGATCTGCTGGACATCTGGGCAGTCAAACTCGATTTATGGCCGTAACTAGCGGAGTTTGCCCTGGAAAAGCTGTCCTGCCCAGCCAGTAGTGTGCCATCAGAGCGGGTGTTTAGTGCGGCCGGGGCCATAGTCACCCCAAGGCAAACTCGTCAGTCCACTAAAAATGTGGAGAGACTGACGTTTGTCAAGATGAATCAGGGATGGATCAGCCAGGATTTCCAGCCACCAATGACAGATTGGTCTGAGCAGATTAACCATGCTCCTACAACAACATTTTCTCTATTGTGGTTGGTTATGAAACCCTCTGGGGCAGACCTGGGCATTGTACGGCCCGCTTGCCACATACGGCCCTTTCATTGGCTCTGACCGGCCCGTGCTGATTGGGGGACAACTATGCTGCCTAATCTGGGGGACAACTATGCTCCTAATCTGGGGGACATCTATGCTGCCTAATCTGGGGGACAACTATGCTCCTTATCTGGGGGACAACTATGCTCTTAATCTGAGGGACAACTAAGTGCCTAATCTGAGGGACATCTATGCTGCCTAATCTGGGGGACAAGTATGCTCCTAATCTGGGGGACATCTATGCTGCCTACTCTGGGGGACAAGTATGCTCCTAATCTGGGGGACATCTATGCTGCCTAATCCGGGGGACAATTATGCTCCTAATCTGGGGGACATCTGTGCTGCCTAATCTGGGGGACAACTATGCTCCTTATCTGGGGGACAACTATGCTCTTAATCTGAGGGACAACTAAGTGCCTAATCTGAGGGACATCTATGCTGCCTAATCTGGGGGACAAGTATGCTCCTAATCTGGGGGACATCTATGCTGCCTACTCTGGGGGACAAGTATGCTCCTAATCTGGGGGACATCTATGCTGCCTAATCCGGGGGACATCTATGCTGCCTACTCTGGGGGACAATTATGCTCCTAATCTGGGGGACATCTGTGCTGCCTAATCTGGGGGACAACTATGCTCCTAATCTGGGGGACATCTATGCTGCCTACTCTGGGGGACAATTATGCTCCTAATCTGGGGGACATCTATGCTGCCTAATCTGGGGGACAACTATGCTCCTAATCTTGGGGACATCTATGCAGCCTGATCTGGGGGACAACGATGCTCCTAATCTGGGGGACATCTATGCTGCCTACTCTGGGGGACAACTATGCTCCTAATCTGGAGGACATCTATGCTGCCTAATCTGGGGGACAACTATGCTCCTAATCTGGGGGACATCTATGCTGCCTAATCTGGGGGACAACTATGCTCCTAATCTGGGGGACATCTATGCTGCCTACTCTGGGGGACAACTGTGCTCCTAATCTGGGGGACATCTATGCTGCCTACTCTGGGGGACAACTATGCTCCTAATCTGGGGGACATCTATGCTGCCTAATCTGTGGGACATCTATGCTGCCTAATCTGGGGGACAACTATGCTCCTAATATGGGGAAAACTGATGCTTCTGGCCTTGGGCCTATAATTTTTTGAAGTTTAGCTGTAGCTAAATACATGCTTAATGCACAAGTCAACATTGATCTTTAAATGTAAGGGGTTATGAAACCCTCTTGGGTACTGCGAATGACTGCTCCAGACTCATTCTGTGTCTTTCAGGAACTACTTGCCTCCCTGGTGAATCAGGCCTTGGGCCTGTAAATTTTTGAAGTTTAGCAGTAGCTAAATACATGCTTAATGCAAATTTCAACAATGATCGTTAAATTCTCGGCGCTCTGCCAGGGCCTTCTCCTACCCCGCCTGGGCCGATCCGAGGACCTCACTAACCAACTCACTAACTAATCCAATCGCTTATAGCGACGGGCGCTGTGTACAAAGGGCAGGGACTTAATAAACACCAGCTTATGACCCTCACTTACTGGTAATTCCTCGTTTTAAGGTTAAATAATTGCAAACCCAGATCCCTATCACGAACTGGTTTCAGCATGCAACACGCACCTGTCCTTGAAAGATAGAGAGACGCTAATCCGTTCAGTGGAGCTCTAGTTCGGCCCAGGACATCTGAGGCCATAACACACCTGTTATTGCTCGATCTCACAATTGATCGGGCAAGGTAAGGGGTTATTAAAGCCTCCTGGGTACTGCTGAGGCCTACTCCTGACTGCTCCTGGTGTAATGTATGGGGTAATTAAACACTCTTGGGTAGTGTCATTGTTAAATTTACTGATAATGTTATCAGTAATAGAATTGAAATTAGCAGAATGCTAATCGTTACACAACGGAACGCTTGTTTCGTGTGATTTTTTAATGAAAAAAATAAATAAATAAATAGATGGAGAGGGATTAACTCTGCTTAATCATTGTTGGCGATTAGAATCCTTTTGTCATCTTTTGGATCTTTTGGAGACAGATGCACTTACACACATGTAATAATTTTTTTAACCAAATTTCAAACATTGGGTGGTTTATTATTTTTGAGAAGAATGTCTTTGGGTGGTCCACCGTCCTGCATTATAGAGTCTTCTAAACTGTTGTATATGCGCTTGTTTTAAAAAAACAGGTATTTTGTCAGACAATTTCAATAAAATTTTGCGTTTTTTTTGGAGGGGATTGTGAAGCCCGGGTGTGTATTCGTGCATCAGCCAACTCCAGGCTGTGTCTTTCAGGCAATAAATGGGTTCCTGATACCGCAGAGGTGGGGCCTGGGTCTGGAAATTAGAAATTTTTGGATTGCGGGTGCTACCAAAAAATATGGACACACCCTAATCCGTTCAGTGGAGCGCGCCTGCGGCCCCGGACATCTGAGGGCATAACACACCTGTTATTGCTCGATCTCAGGAGAAGGGGGGTTCATCATCGGGAGAAGAGAGTTGCTGGTTGCCCTTGAGTCAGCAAGGCGGTAGCACGGTTGGCCAATCAGTGTGGTGTGGCAGTAGTGGAAATTCTGGAGCCAAACGTGCCCGGGGGAGACCACCTGCTTCGCGGCAGCTTACCTTTCCGGGAGTTAGCGGGTTACCAGCAGCGGTCGATGAAAGATAGAGACACGCTAATCCGTTCAGTGGAGCGCGCCTGCGGCCCCGGAAATCAGAGGGCATAACACACCTTGTATTGTTCGATCTCGCAATTGATCGTGCAAAGGTAAGGGGTTATTAAAGCCTCTTGGGTACTGCTGATGCCTACTCCTGACTGCTCCTGGTGCAATGTATGGGATAATTAAACACTCTTGGGTAGGGTTTTTTTTTATTTACTGATAATTTTATCGGTAATAAAATTTAATTTTCCAGAATGCTAACCGTTAAACAACGGAACACTTGTTGCGTGTGATTTTTTAATGAGAATAAAAAAAAAATAAAAAAAAATACAGACAGGGATTAACTCTGCTTCATCATTTTGGGCGAAAAAAGTCCTTTGGTGATCTGATCTTTTGGAGACAGATGCGCTTACACACATATTGAATTAGTTTTTGTAAAAAAAATTCAAACATTGGTTGGTTTATTATTTTTGAAAAGAATGTCTTTGGGTGGTCCACCGTCCTGCATTATAGAGTCTTGTGAACTGTTGGATATGCGCTTGTTCTTACAAAAAGGTATTTCTTTAAAACATTTCTAAAAATGTTGTTGTTTTTTGGAGGGGATTGTGAAGCCCGGGTGTGTACTGGTGCATCAGCCAACTCCAGGCTGTGTCCTTCAGGCAATATATGGGTTCCTGATGCCGCAGGGGTGGGGCCTGGGTCTGGAAATTTCTACTTTTTGGATAGCGGGTGCTACCGATGAGAAATCTTTGTCAAAAATTTCATATATTGTGTTGTTTTTTTTGGGGGGGATTGTGAAGCCCTGGTGTGTAGTGTACTAGTGCATCAGCCAACTCCACGCTGTGCCATTCAGCCACTAAATGGTCTCCTCTTGCTGCCAACATGTCCACGCTGTGTCATTCAGCCACTATATGGTGTCTTCATGCTGCCAACACCTTCACGCTGTACCATTTAGCCACTATATGGTCTCCTCATGCTGCCAACACCTCCACGCTGTGCCATTCAGCCACAATAGGGTGTCCTCATGCTGTCAACACCTCCACGCTGTGCCATTCAGCCACTATAGGGTGTCCTCTTGCTGCCAACACCTCCATGCTGTGCCATTCAGCCACTATATGGGGTCCTCGTGCTGCCAACACCTCCACACTGTGCAATTCAGCCACTATATGGTGTCCTCATGCTGCCAACACCTCCACCCTGTGCCATTCAGCCACTATATGGTGTCCTCATGCTGCCAACACCTCCACCCTGTGCCATTCAGCCACTATATGGTGTCCTCATGCTGCCAACACCTCCACGCTGTGCCATTCAGCCACTATATGGTGTCCTCATGCTGCCAACACCTCTACGCTGTGCCATTCAGCCACTATATGGTGTCCTCATGCTGCCAACACCTCCACGCTGTGCCATTCAGCCACTATATGGTGTCCTCATGCTACCAACACATCCACACTGTACCATTCAGCCACTATTTGGTGTCCTCATGCTGCCAACACCTCCACGCTGTGTCATTCAGCCACTATATGGTGTCCTCATGCTTCAGCCTCATCCAATCTGTGTCATTCAGCCACTATTTGGTGTCCTCATGCTGCCAACACCTCCACGCTGTGCCATTCAGCCACTATATGGTGTCCTTATGCTACCAACACATCCACACTGTGCCATTCAGCCACTATTTGGTGTCCTCATGCTGCCAACACCTCCACACTGTGTCAATCAGCCACTATATGGTCTCCTCATGCTGCCAACACCTCCATGCTTTGTCATTCAGCCACTATATGGTGTCCTCATGCTGCCAACACCTCCACGCTGTGCCATTCAGCCACTATATGGTCTCCTCATGCTACCAACACATCCACACTGTGCCATTCAGCCACTATTTGGTGTCCTCATGCTGCCAACACCTCCACGCTGTGTCATTCAGCCACTATATGGTGTCCTCATGCTTCAGCCTCATCCAATCTGTGTCATTCAGCCACTATTTGGTGTCCTCATGCTGCCAACACCTCCACGCTGTGCCATTCAGCCACTATATGGTGTCCTCATGCTGCCAACACCTCCACGCTGTGCCATTCAGCCACTATATGGTGTCCTCATGCTACCAACACATCCACACTGTGCCATTCAGCCACTATTTGGTGTCCTCATGCTGCCAACACCTCCACACTGTGTCAATCAGCCACTATATGGTCTCCTCATGCTGCCAACACCTCCATGCTTTGTCATTCAGCCACTATATGGTCTTCTCATGCTGCCAAAACCTCCATGCTTTGTCATTCAGTCACTATATGGTCTCCTCATGATGCCAACACCTCCACGCTGTGTCATTCAGCCACTATATGGTCTCCTCATGCTGCCAACACCTCCATGCTGTGCCATTCAGCCACTATATGGTCTCCTCATGCTGCCAACACCTCCACGCTGTGCCATTCAGCCACTAAATAGTCTCCTCTTGCTGCCAACATGTTTGCGCTATGTCATTCAGTCACTATATGGTCTCCTGACACTGATGCCACCACCAGGCTCTGTCATTGTGCTGCTGTGCGGCAGTGATTCTAAGAGTGATGCCGGTAATCTGCATGTTATTCTGAATAACAGTATTATTTCACTACCCCAGCACACTCCATATGCGTTTTAGGACATAGCAAAGTGTTCTATACCCCTATAGAGGCTGTATGTAGGCTAGAAATAGCCTTTTTTATATAGATTCGCCGCAAACAAATTCGGATCGAAAATAACTTTTTGGGAAGATTCGGCAAATCGGCCGAATCGAATTTTTGAAAACTTTGCTCATCTCTATTACTAACACATAAGGCAAGGGGCAATGCAATGGGTCAGACCCAGCATTTATTTTGGCTATACCAAGGAGAAGTACAAAGCACAAGCAAAACAGAGGAAAGGTCAGGTAATAAGCCAGGGTAAAGGAAAGATCAGGATACAAGCAATGTCAAGTACAGAAAGACAGGACAAAGCTAAAATCAAGACAATTGTCAGGATTCGGCAAGCTGGAGGTGAATCCTCTGTGTCAGAGAGGGATTGGCGTGGACCGTGCTGGCGGACCGGTTCTAAGTTGCTACTGGTATTCACCAGAGCCCGCCGCAAAGCAGGATGGTCTTGCAGCGGTGGTAGCAACCAGGTCGTATCCACCGGCAACGGCTCAACCTCTCTGACTGCTGAGATAGGCGTGGTACAAGGAATGAGGCAAGAGCAAGGTCGGACGTAGCAGAAGGTCTGGGCATTCAGCAAGGATCGTAGTCAGGGGCAACGGCAAGAGGTCTGGAACACTGGCTTGGGACATACAAAGAACGCTTTCACTGGCACAATGGCAACAAGATCCGGCAAGGAAGGGAAGGGGAAGTGAGGTTATATAGGGAAGTGCACAGGTGAACACACTAATTAGAACCAGGCGCCAATCAGTGGCGCACCGTCCCTTTAAACCGCAGAGAGCCGGCGCACGCGCGCCCTAGGGAGCGGGCCGCGCGCGCCAGGACAGAACAGATGGGGAAGGAGTCTGGTAAGCGGGCCGGGATGCGAATCGCGAGCGGGCGCGTCCCGCATCACGGATCGCATCACGGCTAGAGACATTATCGCAGCGCTCCCGGTCAGCGGGTCTGACCGGGGCGCTGCGAACAGGAAAACGCTGTGAACGCTCCGGGGAGGAGCAGGGACCCGGAGCGCTCGGCGTAACAACAATGTCAGATCTGCAAACCAAGAGTCCAGTCAGAATGCTAAGGAGGAAACTAAATACCCCACCTCAGCAGCTGATTGGTCCGATGCCTGTAACTCCTCACTGACCAGAGAGCAGCATGCACTGCCTGGCCAAATGTGATTGTTACAAGCTGATTGTGTTTAATTTCTAGTTCTCTATCTAGCTCACATGAAAAATACACAAAAAGAGAACTCAGAGATGGGCGATCCAAGTGTTGTTATCCATTTGGTAGATAATGTCAGTTTTAGGGTGAGTAGTATGCACACTTATTTCAGATCACGGTGCAAAAAATGAGCCCTGATACCGCCCTGTATGTGGAAAAATAAAAAAGTTATAGAGGTCAGAAGAGGACATTTTTAAACGTATACATTTTCCTGCATGTAGTTATGATTTTTTCCATAAGTACGACAATATCCAACCTATATAAGTAGAGTACCATTTTGACCGCATGGACCTACAGAATAAAGAGGTGTCATTTTTACCGAAATATGCACTGCGTAGAAACGGAAGCCCCAAAAATGACAAAATGGCGTTTTTTTCTTCGATTTTGTCGCATAATGATTTTTTTTTCGATTTCGCCTTGGATGTTAGGGTAAAATGACTAATGTTACTGCAAGGTAGAATTGGTGATACAAAAAATAAGCAATAATATGGATTTTTAGGGGGAAAATTGAAAAGGTTATGATTTTTAAAAGGTAAGGAGGAAAAAACAAAAATGCAAAAACTGAAAAACCCTGCATCCTTAAGGGGTTAAGTTCTGATAAGTTAAATATTTCTTTGTATTAAATTTAAATATGCCAAGTCCACTGACAGAGGTGACCAATGTTTGTCAAATTGGCCACATGACTATCAGTATTAAAGGGGTATTTCGGCCTTAGATATCTTATCCCCTATCCAAAGGATAGGGGACAAGATGTCTGATTGCAGGGGTCCCGCCACTGGTACCCGTGATCTTTGTGTAGCCCCCGTCATTCTGTGCCAGGTGCTGCTCCCGAGACATGATGTCACAGTTACGCCCCCTCCATTTATGTCTACGTGAGGGAGCGTGACGGCAATCCATAACCTGTAATATTATATTTTTCCAGAAAACATCCAGTCCCCCTTCTCCCGTCTAAGTATGGAGACCTCATGTACACAATCACAAACAGTATTGTGCTGACAAAACATTCAGATGGCCCTTTAAGTCAGAACATATTTAAAAGGATTATACAGGATTCTAAAAGTTCTGTTGCGTACTTTATAAAAAACCAACAACAAGGATTTGGCCTATTACATAGGACAGTAATTAGGAATTAAAATGGGTATTATATGGCAAATAATCTCACATCTAAAAGGGCCTTTGGGTTTTTAACTATTAAATGTTGTTACTTTGGAATCTTCTCTTTTCTTCCCCCTCACAGAATCCACCATTATATAAGGTCTTGTGGATGACACCATCTAAAATGAAGTCAATAGTTGGGACTGAGATCAGTTCTCTCCAGTCTAAGTATGGAGACCTCCTGCTGACCGACTGTGAGGAAGAGAAGAGACGTCTCGTGGATGATCTACAATCTCAACTAAAAGAGAAACAAGAAGCATTTTGCAGTAAATATGAGAAAAATTATGAAACCACATTGTTGGGTGGTGCAGTTGCTTTAGGTGCGGCTGGACTGGTAGCGGTACATGGAGTA
Organism: Hyla sarda; assembly: GCF_029499605.1. Lineage (NCBI taxonomy): Eukaryota > Metazoa > Chordata > Amphibia > Anura > Hylidae > Hyla > Hyla sarda. Next base: position 231,038,905 of record NC_079196.1, read on the forward strand.
ACCATTGCTGCAGGGGTAGCCGCCATAGCTGGAGGAGGAGTCATAACTGGAACTTTGCCTACTATTTTAAACATACTGAGTGGGGCCGTAGGAACAGCTGTTAAAGTTTTTAGTTTTTGCCGTAGGAGAGAGACGGATGACAATGGACCCCTGCTGCCAATGGAGTAGTTTAGTACATCATTGTATAATCATGCCTGTCTTTTATAAAACTTCTTATACATAGGATATTAGAGTGAGGACATAATATGATCAGCTGTGTCTGTCACTGTTAAGGAGTGTCTTCCTGCTTGGCCTTGAATGTGAGTGACTGCTGCTGTCCCTATTAGTATATGCTGAGTGTCGAAAGCAGGAATGAACACCAGACAAAGAGTTGGTATAAATCCCCTTCTCATCAGAGGTTTTGCTCACACTGTCTAGGGGGTTCTCCCAAGGAGTTCGGTTTATTATAAGGAAATACATTGGTTTATACAGGTATCAAAAAAAGCGGAGGTTGGTTATCACATCAAAATCATTGTGTTATATTTTGATTGGTTACTTAAGTATGTGCGTCTGTCTAATGCGTAAGCTTTTTATTCTAAGCAATTATTCCATCTTAACCCCTTAAGGACACATGACGTTCTCCATTTCCGAGTCCTTAAGGACACATGACGTATGAGAACGTCCTGTGTTTTACCGCCCCCCCGCAACCATCTGGAGCGGAGCCGGTGCCCGATGCCTGCTGAAATCGTTCAGCAGGCATCAGGGCATATCGCCCAGGGGGACAATTCAGTCCAGCGATCTGCGGCGGATTCCGGGTCAATCGGGTCTCCAGTGACCCGGAATTATTGGCTGATCGGGGCCGTCTCTCCAGCAGGGGTGAGGTGGCACTGGTGCCACCTCACGATCGCCCTGATTCGTTGGCCGGATTACCGGCCGACCAATCAGGGCGCCTGCTGCGGGTGTCACTCCCGCAACCCGCTCCGCCCCTCTTCTGAAGGACGTGAGCGGGTGAGGGACGTGCACCCCGGGTGCTGGGGACCCCAATCCCTGGCGTCCCTGTTGGGATTGGGGCCCCAGGAGCAGCGGCGGCGGCGACGAGGGACTGACCTGATGCGGCTGGATCGTTGGAGGTGAGTGACAGCCTCCTGCTGTTGCTTAGCAACAGCTCCCAGCATGCAAAAAGGGCATGCTGGGAGCTGTAGTTATGTAACAGCAGGAGGCAGACCACCACAACTCCCAGCATTCCCTTATGGGCATGCTGGGACTTGTAGTTTTGCAACAGCTGGAGGCACATTCTTTCTATGGAAAAGTGTACCTTCAGCTGTTGTATAACTACAACTCCCAGCTTGCACAACCAGCTAAAGTGCATGCTGGGAGTTGTAGTGGTGCATCTAGTGGTTGCATAACTACAACTCCCAGCATGCCCGTTGGCTGTCGGTGACTGCTGAGAGTTGTAGTTTTGCAACAGCTGAAGGCACACTGAGTTAAGTAGCAAACCAGTGTGTCTCCAGGTGTTGCGTAACTACAATCCCCAGCATCCCCAGCCAAAGTAGTATGCCTCCAGCTGTTGCATAACTACAAGACCCAGCATGCCCTTCCGCTGTCTGTACATGCTGGGGGGTTGTAGCTTTTGCAACAGCTGAAGGCACACTGGTTGCAAAACACTGAGTTTGTTACCAAACTCTGTGTTTCACAACCAGTGTGCCTCCAGCTGTTGCAAAACTACAACTCCCAGCAGGCACTGATAGACCGTATATGCTGAGAGTTGTAGTTTTGCAACAGCTGGATGTTCCCCCCCAATGTGAATGTACAGGGTACACTCACATGGGCGGAGGATTACAGTAAGTATCCGGCTGCAAGTTTGAGGTGCGGCAAATTTTCTGCCGCAGCTCAGACTGCCAGCGAGAAACTACTGTGAACCCCCGCCCGTGCGACTGTACCCTAAAAACACTACACTATACTAACACACAATAAAATAAAAAGTAAAAAACACTACATATACACATACCCCTACACAGCCCCCCTCCCCTCCCCAATAAAAATGAAAAACGTCTGGTACGCCACTATTTCTAAAACGGAGCCTCCAGCTGTTGCAAAACAACTACTCCCAGTATTGCCAGATAGCCACTGACTGTCCAGGCATGCTGGGAGTTTTGCAACAGCTGGAGGCACCCTGTTTGGGAATCACTGGTGTAGAATACCCCTATGTCCCCCCTATGCAAGTCCCTAATTCAGGCTTCAAATGCGCATGGCGCTCTCACTTTGGAGCCCTGTCGTATTTGAAGGCAACAGTTTAGGGCCACATATGGGGTATCGCCGTACTCGGGAGAAATTGTGTTACAAACTTTGGGGGGTATTTTCTGCTATTACCCTTTTTAAAAATGTAAAATTTTTGGGAAAACAAGCATTTTAGGTAAAAAAAAAAAATATTTTTTTACATATGCAAAAGTCGTGAAACACCTGTAGGGTATTAAGGTTCAAATTACCCCTTGTTACGTTCCCCGAGGGGGTCTAGTTTCCAAAATGGTATGCCATGTGTTTTTTTTTTTGCTGTTCTGGCACCATAGGGGCTTCCTAAATGCGGCATGCCCCCAGAGAAAAATTTGCTTTCAAAAAGCCAAATGTGACTCCTTCTCTTCTGAGACCTGTAGTGCGCCAGCAGAGCACTTTTCATCCCCATATGGGGTGTTTTCTGAATCGGGAGAAATTGGTCTTCAAATTTTGGGGGGTATTTTCAGCTATTACCCTTTTTAAAAATGTAAACATTTTGGGAAAACAAGCATTTTAGGATTTTAGGTAATGTTTTTTTTTTTTTTTACATATGCAAAAGTCGTGAAACACCTGTAGGGTATTAAGGTTCACGTTACCCCTTGTTACATTCCCCGAGGGGTCTAGTTTCCAAAATGGTATGCCATGTGTTTTTTTTTTTTTTTTTTTGCTGTTATGGCACCATAGGGGCTTCCTAAATGCGACATGCCCCCTGAGCAAAATTTGCTTTCAAAAAGCCAAATGTGACTCCTTCTCTTCTGAGACCTGTAGTGCGCCAGCAGAGCACTTTTCACCCCCATATGGGGTGTTTTCTGTATCGGGAGAAATTGGGCTTCAAATTTTGGGGGGTATTTTCTGCTATTACCCTTTTTAAAAATGTTACATTTTTGGGAAACCAAGCATTTTAGGTAAAAAATATTATTTTTTTTTTACATATGCAAAAGTCGTGAAACACCTGTGGGGTATTAAGGTTCACTTTACCCCTTGTTACGTTCCCTGAGGGGTCTAATTTTCAAAATGGTATGCCATGTGTTTTTTTTTTGCTGTCCTGGCACCATAGGGGCTTCCTAAAGGTGACATGCCCCCCAAAAACCATTTGTCGCTCCTTCCCTTCTGAGCCCTCTACTGCGCCCGCTGAACAATTAACATAGACGTATGAGGTATGTGCTTACTCGAGAGAAATTGGGTTTCAAATGCAAGTAAAAATTTTCTCCTTTTTACCCCTTGCAAATATTAAAAATTGGGTCTACAAGAACATGCGAGTGTAAAAAATTAAGATTTTGAATTTTCTCCTTCACTTTGCTCCTATTCCTGTGAAACACCTAAAGGGTTAATACACTTACTGAATGTCATTTTGAATACTTTGGGGGGTGTAGTTTTTATAATGGGGTCTTTTATGGGGTATTTCTAATATGAAGACCCTTCAAATCCACTTCAAAACTGAACTGGTCCCTGAAAAATAGTGAGTTTGAAAATTTTGTGAACATTTTCAAAATTGCTGCTGAACTTTGAAGCCCTCTGATGTCTTCCAAAAGTAAAAACTCATAAATTTTATGATGCAAACATAAAGTAGACATATTGTATATGTGAACCCAAAAAATATATATTTTGAATATCCATTTTCCTTACAAGCAGAGAGCTTCAAAGTTAGAAAAATGCTAAATTTTCATTTTTTTCATCAAATTTTGGGATTTTTCACCAAGAAAGGATGCAAGTTACCATAAAATTTTACCACTAAGTTAAAGTAGAATATGTCACGAAAAAACTATCTCGGAATCAGAATGATAACTAAAAGCATCCCAGAGTTATTAATGTTTAAAGTGACAGTGGTCAGAATTGCAAAAAACGCTCCGGTCCTTAAGGTGTAAAATGGCCTGGTCCTTAAGGGGTTAATCATATTAATTATATGCCGTTCTGCTGTGATTTCCCTAGTCTATCAGAAAATTCCAGATGTATCTATCATTTTGCCCCATTTGCATATTTTTCAGTTAGATATTCTTTTCCAACCTCTCCTTTTTGGATTCTGCAAATTTTCCTTCTTGCTTCTCAGGTCTTGACCCGGAGAGCAGGTTAAATTTTAGTTTCAAGCCAGTAGCTAAGCTGATATATCTGATAAGAATAATAATGTTTTTCTGCAGCACTTGATTAGCATCTATATTCAATATATTGATCAGTGATCAGAATCATAATAATCAACCCTAACATCACAATGAGGACGTATTCACACATAGCAGAAGAGATGCACCATATAAGACAGACCACAGCAAAACTGCTCCGAAATTCTTACCGTTTCCACAGATTTTTTTTTTCTTTTAAGATTTCTTTTTTTCAAAAAACTGTTTTAGCAAATATTCCTACATCTATTTCTTTGAATGACTGTAGTAATGGATCCACATCTACATTGTAGTTGTGGGTCTTACCTGTAATTTTATCCTGCAGATGCTTTGTCTGGAACCCTAATAATCTGAACAATAAATTGTGTTACTATCTCACTATGGGGGTTTCTTGTGTCTTCTCTGAGCTGTTGTCACAACCAAAGTTTCTCCAGAGGATCCCAGGGTCATATAGAAGGAGATTTATTTCCGTAAAAAAAGTTGCACGTACTTGCGCACGTGCGACTTTTCTATACATGCTGCGACTTTTTGATTTTTGCTTATTCCAAAGCACTTTTCTGAAATCTGCCCATGTAGTAATTTTTTTCTTTTGTTTTTACTTTGCAGTGGTCATGTATTTATCAAATACGATAGTCCCTATTTATGAAGAAAAAAAGTTGAATCTCTATTTAAAAGTTGCATATGTATTCCAGGTCCAACCTGGCTTACAGAAAGCGCATATGTCTGCAAAAAAAGACATTAACACTCACTTTAACAACTGTTCTTGTTCTGCATCATGAAACAAAGCTACTACATTAATGTTAATGTTAATTATAGAAAAAAAATATTATATAACTAAAAACTCTATTAATTTTAAGGTTGAAAATACACACTGGACACCAAGATAATTTTAGAACACGTACATGCAGGCGTACCCACTAAATTTTAAAATGAATGTTGTGTTAAAATAGAATAAGGCATTTTTGTCCAGTGTAGCATCGGGGTGCGTGTTCAGCATGGCAGATGAAGTTGAAGTGTCTACTATAACTTCCTTCAGTCCACCCACCCATGCCTCCTGTGCGCTGTCCATTAAAAGTCCCACAAGTTCACCACTGCCTGCTGTCTGCTGACTACTATGGCTCCCACCAGTCCACAACTGCCTGCTGTACACTGGCTACTATAACTCCTACTAGTCCACCCCTGCCTGCTATACACTGGCTACTAAACTCCCACTAGTCCGCCATCACCTTTGCTGCCCCTGTTATAGATGTATATGTGTGTATATATAAATTTTATATACTGTATATGTAAAATGTCCATTTATGATGAAGACTCCATATTTCTGTTACTTGTCCACTCCTCCCCCCATCTGCTCTCTCCCATCTCGCTCGCCGATCTTCCCCCCACCATCATGTAAAGGAAGCCACAGGACAATCCTACTTCCCCATCTGCTCCTTCCGGTATCTTGCCCCCACCATCGTGTGAAGTCTTTAAACAAAGAAAGCCTACAAAACAGTTCAGGAATGGCATATCTTTCCCCCTAGCAGGGGGTGGCAACTTGTGCTAATTACAGAGGTTATATAGCCAAGTGAAGGACTGAATAAAGGCAGAGAAGCATTTGAAACCGACATGGCTCTGTTTGATTTACTTCGCTATACTTCAGTATATACATTCTGCATACGGATTTGGCTGGGAGTAAGATAGCTACAAGAACACTGATAAAATCTATATCACCCCTACTATATGCCAGGCCTACACATAAACAACCCATGTCCCATAAAAAAGGTTTTTCTGTTCAGCTTAAAATACAAATGCTAGTTCTTCAAAATTTTGGGACATCAATTTTGTTTTGGAACGCTTGAAAAATCCATGCCCTCTGCATACTTGTTAAACACGTTTCAGGGTATTCGTTACTTGTTGAGAAAAAACAAATAAAAATTGAATAAAAAAAAAATTTAAAAAAATCCATGCCATCTGGCCAGACTCAAAACCTGTTGCTACTCCCAAAAAAGGATAATTTTTGGAAGACATGGAAAAAGCCACTGCGTCTTCTGATACCTCTGTGTGCATTATAATACTGGGAGGTTCCAAAGTGGGGTCACATGTGGGGGGGGTCCACTGCTTTGGCACCATGGAAGCTTTGTAAACGCACATGGCCTTCAATTCCAGACACATTCTCTCTCCAAAATCCCAATGGCGCTCCTTCTCTTCTGAGCATTGTAGTGCGCCTGCAGAGCACTTTACATCCAAATATGGGATATTTCCATACTCAGAAGAAATGGGGTTACACATTATGGGGGGCTTTCTTCCTATTACCCCTTGTGAAAATGAAAAATTTGGGATAACACCAGCATTTTAGTGAAAAAATACCACTTTTTCATTTTCACTTCCAACTTTAACGAAAATTTGTCAAACACCAGTGGGGTGTTAAGGCTCACTGTACCCCTTGTTACATGAGGGGTGTAGTTTCCAAAATGGGGTCACGTTTTTTTGTTTTTTTTGCGTTTGTGTCAGAAACGCTGTAACAATCAGCCACCCGTGCAAATCAGAAATCACCTCAAATGTACATGAGGCACTCCTGAGCCTTGTTGTGCACCTGCAGAGCATTTTACATCCACATATGGGGTATTTTTGTACTCAGAAGAAATTGCACTACAAATGTTGGGGGTCTTTTTTTTCCTTTTACCTCTTGTGAAAATGAAAAGTATGGGGCATGTAAATGTAATTTTTTTTTTTATTTTTTTACAATAATATGCTGGAGTAGACCCCAACTTTACCTTTCCATTAGGGGCAAAAGAAGAAAAAAAAACATAAAAATTTGTAGCGGAAATACCCCATATGTGGCCCTAAACTGTTGCCTTGAAATACGACAGGACTTTGAAGTTAGAGAGCGCCATGCGCGTTGGAGGCTTAAATAAAGGATTTGCATAGGGAAGGACCCGGATGCAGGAATTACACTTGCCTCCGATACCAAATTACCCTACGACAGTGTTTCCCAAATAGGATGCCTCCAGCTGTTGCAAAACTCCCAACATTCCTTGACAGTCAATGGATGTCCAGAAATACAGGGAGTTGTTGTTTTGCAATAGCTGGAGGCTCTGTTTCGGAAACAGTGCCGTACCAGCCGTTTTTTTTTTTTTTTTTTTTTTTTTGGGGGGGGGGGGAATAGAGCTATGTGTAGCGGTATGTGTATATGTAGTGTTTTACCCTTAATTTTGTATTAGAGTAGTGTAGTGTAGTCTAGTGTTTTACACAAGTTCAGTACTCTTTACCTGTATTACTAAAGTGTATGCACTGACTGGTGTCTGGTAGCGCCCCCTACAGTACAGGGAGGTATTACATGTTCTGTACTCTTTACCTGTATTTCTGAAGTGTATGCACTGACTGGTGTCTGGTAGCGCCCCCTACAGTACAGGGAGGTATTACATGTTCTGTACTCTTTACCTGTATTTCTGAAGTGCATGCACTGACTTGTGTCTGGTAGTGCCCCCTACAGTACAGGGAGGTATTACATGTTCTGTACTCTTTACCTGTATTACTGAAGTGTATGTAATGACTGGTGTCTGGTAGCGCCCCCTACAGTACAGGGAGGTATTACATGTTCTGTACTCTTTACCTGTATTACTGAAGTGTATGCACTGACTGGTGTCTGGTAGCGCCCCCTACAGTACAGGGAGGTATTACATGTTCTGTACACTTTACCTGTATTACTGAAGTGTATGTAATGACTGGTGTCTGGTAGTGCCCCCTACAGTACAGGGAGGTATTACATGTTCTGTACTCTTTACCTGTATTACTGAAGTGTATGCACTGACTGGTGTCTGGTAGCGCCCCCTACAGTACAGGGAGGTATTTCATGTTCTGCACTCTTTACCTGTATTACTGAAGTGCATGCACTGACTGGTGTCTGGTAGCGCCCCCTACAGTACAGGGAGGTATTACATGTTCTGTATTCTTTACCTGTATTACTGAAGTGAATGCACTGACTGGTGTCTGGTAGCGCCCCTACAGTACAGGGAGGTATTACATGTTCAGTACTCTTTACCTGTATTACTGAAGTGTATGCAGTGACTGGTGTCTGGTAGCGCCCCCTACAGTACAGGGAGGTATTACATGTTCTGTAATCTTTACCTGTGTTACTGAAGTGTATGAACTGACTGGTGTCTGGTAGCGCCTCCTAAAGTACAGGGAGGAATTACATGTTCTGTACTCTTTACCTGTATTACTGAAGTGTATGCAGTATGCACTGATTGGTGTCTGGTAGCGCCCCCTACAGTACAGGGAGGTATTACATGTTCTGTACTCTTTACCTGTATCACTGAAGGGTTTGCACTGACTGGTGTCTGGTAGCGCCACCTACAGTACAGGGAGGTATTACATGTTATTTACTCTTTACCTGTGTTACTAAAGTGTATGCAGTGACTGGTATCTTATAGTGCCCCCTACAGTACAGGGAGGTATTACATGTTCTGTACTCTTAACCTGAATTTCTGAAGTGTATGCACTGACAGGTGTCTGGTAGCGCCCTCTACAGTACAGGGAGGTATTATATGTTCTATACTCTTTACCTGTATTACTGAAGTGTATGCACTGACTGGTGTCTGGTAGCGCCCCCTACAGTACAGTGAGGTATTACATGCTCTGTACTATTTACCTGTATTATTGAAGTGTATGCACTGACTGGTGTCTGGTAGCGCCACCTACAGTACAGGGAGGAATTACATGTTTTGTACTTCTCCTTTCCTGTATTACTGAAGGGTATGCACTGACTGGGGTCTGGTAGCGCCACCTACAGTACAGGGAGGTATTACATGTTCTGTACTCTTTACCTGTATTACTGAAGTGTATGCACTGACTGGTGTCTGGTAGCGCCCCCTACAGTACAGGGAGGTAATACATGTTCTGTGCTCTTTACCTGTACCAGGGTTAGCTGCTCCTTTGGACACAGGTGATGGCGGCTCCATTACTTTTTTAGGACATTGTGTGGACTGTACAGGACCCTGAAGAAGCTCCTGTCCTCTACATAGACAGTAATTACAGCTCCCAGCAGATCTTTATTACTTTTATATATAAGGATTTGCTTTATCTGCATTAGTTATCTAGTAGTGTAACAGGGGGTTGTGCAGCTCGACTAGGTAGAAAAGTAGATAACTGTATAGCACCTAATACCCAACGTGCTTGGCTAAAAACATGAAGTGTGAAAAATAAGGTAAAATTCCTCAAGTGATCTAGTGATGGGGGGGGGGGGGGGAGGGGGGGGCGAAGAGGAGGGGGGAAATGGAAAGAGGAGGGAATCAGATAATAGCAAAAAAGCAAAAAAGAGAGATTAGACCATAGAGTAAAAATTATATGAATTTAATGAAAAAAATTAGATAAAATACAAAAAGGGTAGATGTGAGCTGAAGGGGGTAACACAGGGCCCTTGTGATTCCCCTCCAAAAATGAAAAATAAGATATAATAAATAGGATAAATTCAATATAAATAAATAAATAAATAAAATGTGCAAAAAATATGCAAAAACAAAACGTCAATTCTGAATCCCCAGATGGTGCATATAATGCCCTATAGATCAAAGTTCATGGATATGCACAGACATTCAGGTGCAAAAACGGTCAACACAGATATACGGTGTAATATGATTCACAGGAATATGTGGCTGCACTGGTCATGTAGAAAATACCGTTCCAACACGTTACATGTACCATAAATAAGTGCAGAAGGTATGTATCCTGTAAAAGAAGGGCACAGCAATATGGTGTATCGTACAGTCCTGTAGGTAACTAGATATTCTGCAGGTTATGCACTTATGTCCATAGGGTCCTGTGAAGCGGTGGGACGATGTCCCTCTCACCCTGTCCAGCTGGATAACAGTCTGGAGTGATGTCTTCTTTGCTTGCACTGCTGCCGGCACTTCCATCTGTGCGGGGCGGCCGCTTGTCAGGCAGACCGTCTCACCCAGCGAGCGCACAGCAGCGTGTTCGCAGTGATGAGTGGGTTTGGCGTCCTCGATGGTCCGGCTCCAATCCTGTATGAGGCAGCGCGCTCAGGAGAAAGAACAAAGGTGCTAAGTTTAAATGCTGGCCAGTGATGGCAGTCTCTGTGTTGGTAGGTAGTCCGTATCAGGCTCTAAAGGGCAGTTGGTGATCTATGGTATAATCCTGGGGATTCAGGTAAAAACACTAGGGCTAGACGCGTTTCAGGAGACTACTCCTTTCTTCAGTAGCTACTGAAGTTCCCGACTGGTTTCTCTAAGGTTGTGCGCCACAGTTATTAAAAAAAATAAAAAAAACAGGCGGGGGGGGGGGGGATCCTCATGATTTTGGTGCTGCCACCTATTACTGATAAATTCACTCAGCGTTTTGTGAATGATTGGAGGGAAATTCCTGTGAATCCCCCCAGTGATTAGAGTGTAATGATACAAGTCTAAACGACATTCCACACAATAAACACAACTCTTAGTAAATCAGGACGTGTGTTGTACTAATAGACCTTGTATTTCTACCTTTATGTGCTGTTTGTGCTGTTTAACCACTAATGATTTTAGGACACCTTTGGGTCATGTGACTGTTGTTTCTGGATGTAGAGGGGTTAATGAACACCTGTATGTAGTCTGTCGTGTGCTGAAACATGTCAGACATGTGACCCCGCGGTCCGGGGGATGTACATACATTTTTTCACACTGTAATAAGAACCAAGTGTTACAGGAAATGTTTCTGCTGACACTTCTCTTCGTGTCGCTCCGTTGTTTGGAGGCGAATCCTGATCATCCGGAAGATTATTGGATCCCAGGACGGGGTGAGGGCTGAAAGAAATATTCTGAAATGTCTAATATACAGTAACGTGTAATATACAGGAATGTGTTATATACAGCAATGTGTTATATGCAGCAATATGTAATATACAGTAATGTGTTATATACAGTAGTAATATGTAATATACAGTAATGTGTTATATGCAGCAATATGTAATATACAGCAATGTGTTATATGCAGCAATATGTAATATACAGTAATGTGTTATATACAGCAATGTGTTATATACAGTGATGTGTAAAGACGGTAATATGAAATATACAGTAATGTGTTATATGCAGCAATATGTAATATACAGTAATGTGTTATATACAGCAATGTGTTATATGCAGCAATATGTAATATACAGTAATGTGTTATATGCAGCAATATGTAATATACAGTAATGTGTTATATACAGCAATGTGTTATATGCAGCAATATGTAATATACAGTAATGTGTTATATGCAGCAATATGTAAAATACAGTAATGTGTTATATACAGTGATGTGTAAAGACAGTAATGTGTAATATACAGGAATGTGTTATATACAGTGATGTGTAAAGACAATAATATGTAATATACAGTAATGTGTTATATACAGCAATGTGTTATATACAGCAATGTGTTATATGCAGCAATATGTAATATACAGTAATGTGTAATATACAGGAATGTGTAATATACAGTAATGTGTTATATACAATAATGTGTAATATACAGTAATTTGTAGTATACAGTAATGTATAATATACAGTGATGTGTTATATACAGTAATGTGTAATATACAGTAATATGTAATATACAGTAATGGGTTACATCCAGTAATGTGCAATATACAGTAATGTGTTATATACAGTAATGTTTAATATACAGTAACATAGTAACATAGTTCATAAGGTCGAAAAAAGACCGGAGTCCATCAAGTTCAACCTATATCCCTACTGAGTCCCTAATGAGTTGATATTGATCTAGAATTCATAATCTGAAATGTTATTATTCTCCAAAATTGTATCCAGACCCTTTTATATTCTATTACAGAGTTCACCATGACACCTCCTCCGGGAGAGAATCCCACAGTCTCACTGCTCTTACAGTAAAGAACCCCCATCTGTGCTGGTGTAGAAACCTTCTTTCCTCTAGACGTAGAGGATGCCCCCTTGTTATATATACAGTCCTGGGTATAAATAGATAATGGGAGAGATCTCTGTACTGTCCTGATATATTATATATATTATTAGGTCACCTCCTTGTTATATATACAGTCCTGGGCATAAATAGATCATGGAGAGATCTCTGTACTGTCCTGATATATTATATATATTATTAGGTCACCTCCTTGTTATATATACAGTCCTGGGTATAAATAGATCATGGAGAGATCTCTGTACTGTCCTGATATATTATATATATTATTAGGTCACCTCCTTGTTATAGATACAGTCCTGGGTATAAATAGATCATGGAGAGATCTCTGTACTGTCCTGATATATTATATATATTATTAGGTCACCTCCTTGTAATTTATACAGTCCTGGGTATACATAGATCATGGAGAGATCTCTGTACTGTCCTGATTTATTATATATATTATTAGGTCACCTCCTTGTTATATATACAGTCCTGGGTATAAATAGATCATGGAGAGATCTCTGTACTGTCCTGATAAATGATATATATTATTAGGTCACCTCCTTGTTATGTATACAGTCCTGGGTATAAATAGATCATGGAGAGATCTCTGTACTGTCCTGATAAATGATATATATTATTAGGTCACCTCCTTGTTATATATACAGTCCTGGGTATAAATAGATCATGGAGAGATCTCTGTACTGTCCTTATATATTATATATATTATTAGGTCACCTCCTTGTTATATATACAGTCCTGGGTATAAATAGATCATGGAGAGATCTCTGTACTGTCCTGATTTATTATATATATTATTAGGTCACCTCCTTGTTATATATACAGTCCTGGGTATAAATAGATCGTGGAGAGATCTCTGTACTGTCCTGATATATTATATATATTATTAGGTCACCTCCTTGTTATATATACAGTCCTGGGTATAAATAGATCATGGAGAGATCTCTGTACTGTCCTGATATATTATATATATTATTAGGTCACCTCCTTGTTATATATACAGTCCTGGGTATAAATAGATCATGGAGAGATCTCTGTACTGTCCTGATATATTATATATATTATTAGGTCACCTCCTTGTTATATATACAGTCCTGGGCATAAATAGATCATGGAGAGATCTCTGTACTGTCCTGATATATTATGCATATTATTAGGTCACCTCCTTGTTATATATATACAGTCCTGGGTATAAATAGATCATGGAGAGATCTCTGTACTGTCCTGATATATTATATATATTATTAGGTCACATCCTTGTTATATATACAGTCCTGGGTATAAATAGATCATGGAGAGATCTCTGTACTGTCCTGATATATTATATATATATTATTAGGTCACCTCCTTGTTATATATACAGTGTTGGGTATAAATAGATCATGGAGAGATCTCTGTACTGTCCTGATAAATTATATATATTATTAGGTCACCTCCTTGTTATATATATACAGTCCTGGGTATAAATAGATCATGGAGAGATCTCTGTACTGTCCTGATATATTATGCATATTATTAGGTCACCTCCTTGTTATATATATACAGTCCTGGGTATAAATAGATCATGGAGAGATCTCTGTACTGTCCTGATATATTATATATATATTATTAGGTCACCTCCTTGTTATATATACAGTGTTGGGTATAAATAGATCATGGAGAGATCTCTGTACTGTCCTGATAAATTATATATATTATTAGGTCACCTCCTTGTTATATATATACAGTCCTGGGTATAAATAGATCATGGAGAGATCTCTGTACTGTCCTGATATATTATATATATTATTAGGTCACCTCCTTGTTATATATACAGTCCTGGGTATAAATAGATCATGGAGAGATCTCTGTACTGTCCTGATATATTATATATATTATTAGGTCACCTCCTTGTTATAGATACAGTCCTGGGTATAAATAGATCATGGAGAGATCTCTGTACTGTCCTGATATATTATATATATTATTAGGTCACCTCCTTGTAATTTATACAGTCCTGGGTATACATAGATCATGGAGAGATCTCTGTACTGTCCTGATTTATTATATATATTATTAGGTCACCTCCTTGTTATATATACAGTCCTGGGTATAAATAGATCATGGAGAGATCTCTGTACTGTCCTGATATATTATATATATATTATTAGGTCACCTCCTTGTTATATATACAGTCCTGGGTATACATAGATCATGGAGAGATCTCTGTACTGTCCTGATATATTATGCATATTATTAGGTCACCTCCTTGTTATATATATACAGTCCTGGGTATACATAGATCATGGAGAGATCTCTGTACCGTCCTGATAAATTATATATATTATTAGGTCACCTCCTTGTTATATATATACAGTCCTGGGTATAAATAGATCATGGAGAGATCTCTGTACTGTCCTGATATATTATATATATTATTAGGTCACCTCCTTGTTATAGATACAGTCCTGGGTATAAATAGATCATGGAGAGATCTCTGTACTGTCCTGATATATTATATATATTATTAGGTCACCTCCTTGTTATTTATACAGTCCTGGGTATACATAGATCATGGAGAGATCTCTGTACTGTCCTGATTTATTATATATATTATTAGGTCACCTCCTTGTTATATATACAGTCCTGGGTATAAATAGATCATGGAGAGATCTCTGTACTGTCCTGATATATTATATATATATTATTAGGTCACCTCCTTGTTATATATACAGTCCTGGGTATACATAGATCATGAAGAGATCTCTGTACTGTCCTGATATATTATATATATTATTAGGTCACCTCCTTGTTATATATACAGTCCTGGGTATAAATAGATCATGGAGAGATCTCTGTACTGTCCTGATATATTATATATATTATTAGGTCACCTCCTTGTTATATATACAGTCCTGGGTATAAATAGATCATGGAGAGATCTCTGTACTGTCCTGATATATTATATATATTATTAGGTCACCTCCTTGTTATTTATACAGTCCTGGGTATAAATAGGTCATGGAGAGATCTCTGTACTGACCTGATATATTATATATATATTATTAGGTCACCTCCTTGTTATATATACAGTCCTGGGTATAAATAGATCATGGAGAGATCTCTGTACTGTCCTGATTTATTATATATATTATTAGGTCACCTCCTTGTTATATATACAGTGCTGGGTATAAATAGATCATGGAGAGATCTCTGTACTGTCCTGATATATTATATATATTATTAGGTCACCTCCTTGTTATATATACAGTCCTGGGTATAAATAGATCATGGAGAGATCTCTGTACTGTCCTGATATATTATATATATTATTAGGTCACCTCCTTGTTATTTATACAGTCCTGGGTATAAATAGGTCATGGAGAGATCTCTGTACTGACCTGATATATTATATATATATATATATATATATATATATATATATATATATATATATATTATTAGGTCACCTCCTTGTTATAGATACAGTCCTGGGTATAAATAGATCATGGAGAGATCTCTGTACTGTCCTGATGTATTATATATATATATTATTAGGTCACCTCCTTGTTATAGATACAGTCCTGGGTATAAATAGATCATGGAGAGATCTCTGTACTGTCCTGATATATTATATATATTATTAGGTCACCTCCTTGTTATTTATACAGTCCTGAGTATAAATAGATCATGGAGAGATCTCTGTACTGTCCTGATATATTATATATATTATTAGGTCACCTCCTTGTTATATATACAGTCCTGGGTATAAATAGATCATGGAGAGATCTCTGTACTGTCCTGATTTATTATATATATTATTAGGTCACCTCCTTGTTATATATACAGTGCTGGGTATAAATAGATCATGGAGAGATCTCTGTACTGTCCTGATATATTATATATATTATTAGGTCACCTCCTTGTTATATATACAGTCCTGGGTATAAATAGATCATGGAGAGATCTCTGTACTGTCCTGATATATTATATATATTATTAGGTCTCCTCCTTGTTATATATACAGTCCTGGTATAAATAGATCATGGAGAGATCTCTGTACTGTCCTGAAATATTATATATATTATTAGGTCACCTCCTTGTTATATATACAGTCCTGGGTATAAATAGATCATGGAGAGATCTCTGTACTGTCCTGATATATTATATATATTATTAGGTCACCTCCTTGTTATATATACAGTCCTGGGTATAAATAGATCATGGAGAGATCTCTGTACTGTCCTGATATATTATATATATTATTAGGTCACCCCCTTGTTATATATACAGTCCTGGGTATAAATAGATCATGGAGAGATCTCTGTACTGTCCTGATATATTATATATATTATTAGGTCACATCCTTGCTATATATACAGTCCTGGGTATAAATAGATCATGGAGAGATCTCTGTACTGTCCTGATATATTATATATATTATTAGGTCACCTCCATGTTATTTATACAGTCCTGGGTATAAATAGATCATGGAGAGATCTCTGTACTGTCCTGATATATTATATATATATATATTATTAGGCCACCTCCTTGTTATATATACAGTCCTGGGTATAAATAGATCATGGAGAGATCTCTGTACTGTCCTGATATATTATATATATTATTAGGTCACCTCCTTGTTATTTATACAGTCCTGGGTATAAATAGATCATGGAGAGATCTCTGTACTGTCCTGATTTATTATATATATTATTAGGTCACCTCCTTGTTATATATACAGTCCTGGGTATAAATAGATCATGGAGAGATCTCTGTACTGTCCTGATATATTATATATATATATATATATATATATATATATATATATATATATATATATATTATTAGGTCACCCCCTTGTTATATATACAGTCCTGGGTATAAATAGATCATGGAGAGATCTCTGTACGGTCCAGATATATTTATACATAGTTACTAGGTCGCCCCTAAGCCTTCTTTTTTTTTTTTTAAACTAAATAACCCTAATTCTGATAATCTTTCTGGGTACTGTAGTCCTCCCATTCCCCGTATTACTCTGGTTGCCCGTCTTTGAACCCTCTCCAGCTCCATTATATCTTTATTTTGTGGTCTGACCAGTACTGTACACAGTATTCCATGCGTGGTCTGACTAGTACTGTACACAGTATTCTATGTGTGGTCTGACCAGTACTATACACAGTATTCTATGTGTGGTCTGACCAGTACTGTATACAGTATTCTATGTGTGGTCTAACCAGTACTGTACACAGTATTCAATGTGTGGTCTGACTAGTACTGTACATGGTATTCCCTGTGTGGTCTGACCAGTACTGTACACAGTATTCTATGTGTGGTCTGACCAGTACTGCACACAGTATTCTATGTGTGGTCTGACCAGTACTGTACACAGTATTCTATGTGTGGTCTGACCAGTACTGTACACAGTATTTTATGTCTGGTCTGACCAGTACTGTACACAGTATTCCATGTGTGGTCTGACCAGTACTGTACACAGTATTCAATGTGTGGTCCAACTAGTACTGTACACGGTATTCCAAGTGTGGTCTGACCAGTACTGTACACAGTATTCTATGTGTGGTCTGACGAGTACTGTACACAGTATTCCATGTGTGGTCTGACCAGTACTGTACACAGTATTCAATGTGTGGTCTGACCAGTAGTGTACACAGTATTCTATGTGTGGTCTGACCAGTACTGTACACAGTATTCTATGTGTGGTCTGACTAGTACTGTATACAGTATTCTATGTGTGGTGTGGTCTGACCAGTACAGTACACAGTATTCTATGTGTGGTCTGACCAGTACTGTACACAGTATTCCATGTGTGGTCTGACCAGTACTGTACACAGTATTGCATGTGTGGTCTGTGCAGTACTGTACACAGTATTCCATGTGTGGTCTGACCAGTACTGTACACAATATTCTATGTGTGATCTGACCAGTACTGTACACATAATTCCATGTGTGGTCTGACCAGTACTGTACATAATATTCTATGTGTGGTCTGACTAGTGATTTTTACAGCAGTAGAATTATTTCCTTGTCGTGGGCATCTATGCCCCTATTGACGCCCCCCATGATTTTATTAGCCTTGGCAGCAGCTGCCCGACACTGGTGACTACAGCTAAATTTACTGTTAACTAAGACTCCAAAAGTCCTTTTCCACGTCAGTTGTCCCAAGTGTTCTCCCATTTAATACATAATCCCAGCCCAGATTATTCTTCCCCATGTGCATTACCTTACATTTATTAGTGTTAACTCATCTGCCACTTCCCAGCCCAAACCTCCACTCTATCCAGATCCATTTGTAACAGTGCACTGTCCTCTATTGTGTTATCTGCTATATACAGTGCACTTTTCTCTATAGTGTTATATTCTATATACAGTGCACTGTCCTCTATAGTGTTATCTTCTATATTCCTGTGCACTGTCCTTTATAGTGTTATATTCTATATACTGTGTTATCTATTCTATATATATTGTGTTATCTACTATACACAGTGCACTGTCCTCTATAGTGTTGATGACTTTACAGAGTTTAGTATCATCTACAAAGATTGCTACTTTACTATTCAACCCCTCTACAAGCTCATTAATGAATATATTAAAAAGAATAGGACCCAAGACTGACCCCTGTGGTCCCCACTAGTAACAGTCACCCAATCAGAATAAGTACCATTAATAACCACCCTCTGTTTCCTATCACTGAGCCAGTTACTTACCCACTTACACTCATTCTCCCCCAGCCCCATTCTTCTCATTTTATGCACCAACCATTTATGTGGAACCGTATTAAATGCTTTGGAAAAATCCAGATATACGACATCCAGCGATCGCCCCTGGTCCAGTCTGGAGCTCACCTCCTCATAAAAGCTGATCAGGTGACAGGACCGATCCCTCATAAAGCCATGCTGATATGGAGTCATACATTTATTTTCATCAAGATATTCCAAAATAGCATCTCTTAGAAAACCCTCAAACAATTTACATACAATGGAGGTTAAACTAACAGGTCTATAATTCCCAGGGTCACCTTTTGATCCCTTTTTAAATATTTCAAAAAAAGATATTGTATATAATAAGGAAATTACCATATACAAAACCAGTCCTCAAAGGACAGTAGAGAAGACAGAAGAGGGATTAGATGCAGAAAAAAAAGAGAAAGAGAAGGATATCAAATAAATTAATGAAATAATATGTGTATATATGGGTATAGATAGACCTGAATCAAGAGTAGATACAATTAATTAATATTTAATGGGTAATAAAAAAATATGTAAGCTATAATACACTCTATCACACCTGGGCAGGGCCCTTGCACCAGATGTGAAATCAATACAATGTGATACTGATATTAAAATCAATATTAAAAATCAGAAAAATTGTCAAAGTATTAAATCAACCACCTATTTGATAAGCACAGTCCTGTTAAGCCTTAAAGAAGATGCAGAAAATAGTCGGACAATAATAGATTAGTAGATCAGATTGGCAGTTCGCAGAGCGATGTAACCAGAGATAATGTCAATGATTTCAGAGTAGCGATACAATGTTGCAATAGTAGTTATACCTGCGGTACGCAATATGATCTATTCGTTACTCACGGTCTGTGTGGCCGGCTTCCTCCTAGCTGGTAATCTCGGCAGCGAGGACAGCGTTTTGCACTGGCACGGAGTGGCGTCCGGCCCCTATGAGGGTAGGTGTGTTGACCTGATTGTAGTGCGGTCCCAATAGGTACAGGTACAGGTTGGCACGGATGGGCATCCGGCCGAACTGGTTTTGTGATAGCAGATGGAAGTAGATGAATGGACTTAGCGCAGTCCCTGGCGTCCTCGTGTTAGGTCGCGCACGATCCTTTGGTGGTCCACAAAATAAGGTGCTGATTGTAGTGTGGTCCCAGTAGGTACAGGTACAGGTTGGCACGGATGGGCATCCGGCCGAACTGGTTTTGTGATAGCAGATGGAAGTAGATGAATGGACTTAGCGCAGTCCCTGGCGTCCTCGTGTTAGGTCGCGCACGATCCTTTGGTGGTCCACAAAATAAGGTGCTGATTGTAGTGTGGTCCCAGTAGGTACAGGTACAGGTTGGCACGGATGGGCATCCGGCCGAACTGGTTTTTGATAGCAGATGGAAGTAGATGAATGGACTTAGCGCAGTCCCTGGCGTCCTCGTGTTAGGTCTCGCACGATCCTTTGGCGGTCCACGAAATAAGGTGCTACAGCACTGCCAATGGCTAAAGGGTCGGTTTTAGAAGTTCATAAAAGTTCATAAGAGTTGTAAAAGGTGATGGTATTAAAAATATACGGGCTATACGCGTTTCAAGACCGTAGTCTCATTCTTCAGTAGCCAGAAATATATATTTCTGGCTACTGAAGAATGAGACTACGGTCTTGAAACTGGCACCACAATATTGGCACCACATTTGCCATGCACCAGTCCTGGGGAACAGTCCCTGTTACTATAGAGTCCCTGAATATTAAATAATGGGGTCTGTCTATTACATTACTTAATTCCTTTAGAACACGGGGGTGAATGCCATCTGGACCTGGCGATTTGTCTATTTTGATTTTTTTGTAGACGGCACTGTACTTCTTCCTGGGTTAGACAGGTGACCTGTACTTCTTCCTGGGTTAGACAGGTGACCTGTACTTTTTCCTGGGTTAGACAGGTGACCTGTACTTCTTCCTTGGTTAGACAGGCAGCCTGTACTTCTTCCTGGGTTAGACAGGTGACCTGTACTTCTTCTTGGGTTAGACAGGTGACCTGTACTTCTTCCCAGGTTAGACAGGTGACCTGTACTTCTTCCCGGGTAAGACAGGCGACCTGTACTTCTTCCTGGGTTATACAGGTAACCTGTACTTCTTCCTGGGCTAGACAAGTGACCTGTACTGGGGAGTTTACCTTATCTCACTGTATTTCACCTGGCATTTCATTTTCCTCAGTAAACACAGTGGAGAATAATTTGTTTAATATATTTGCTTTTTCCTTATCTCCGTTTAAAATTTCTATCTCTTTGGGGTTAATTTTACTCTCTTTGGCAATGAGTCTTTCTGTCTCTATTTTTGTGGCTTTTATCAGTTTTTTTTTACATATTTTACATTTTTCTCTATAGCTTTTTAATGCTTCTTCACTGCCGTCCTGTTTTAGTAGTTTAAATGCTTTATTTTTGTCATTTATTGCCCCTTAACATTTTTATTCATCCATATTGGTTTTATTTTATTTCTGACCCTTTTATTCCCATAAGGTTTATACATCTTACAGTGAGAATTTAAGATATTTTTAAGTCTCCCATTTAGTGTTAGTATTGTTGTTTTTGAGGACATTATCCCATTTTATCTTGTTAAGGGCTTCTCTGAGTTGTTCATACTTCGCCTACCTAATGTTCATTGTTTTTGTGGCCCCTCGAGAGATTCCCTCCTCCCCCTTTCTGTTTTGTCTGATCCTTCCTGAATAGACTATAACCCTGTATGTTACCGCCCAGTCACAGCGATCGTCCAACCAAGTCTCTGTTATACCCGCGATGTCATAATCCTCCTCAGACATCAACCGCTCCAGGGCATCAGTTTATTGGTCAGACTTCTGCCATTAGTCATCATGTAATTCAATGGTGTATGAAGCCTATCCCTATTATACTAACCCCTCCCCCGCTCCTATCCCTATTATACTAACCCCTCCCCTGCTCCTATCCCTATTATACTAACCCCTCCCCCGCTCCTATCCCTATTATACTAACCCCTCCCCCGCTCCTATCCCTATTATACTAACCCCTCCCCCGCTCCTATCCCTATTATACTAACCCCTCCCCCACTCCTACCCCTATTATACTAATCCCTCCCCCCCTCCCCCCACTCCTATCCCTATTATACTAACCCCTCCCCCCCACTCCTATCCCTATTATACTAATCCCTCCCCCTCCCCCCCACGCCTATCCCTATTATACTAACCCCTCCCTCTGCTCCTATCCCTATTATACTAACCCCTCCCTCCGCTCCTATCCCTATTATACTAACCCCTCCCTCTGCTCCTATCCCTATGAACTATTCTAACCCCTCCCCCCACTCCTATCCCTATTAACTATTCTAACCCCTCCCCCGCTCCTTTCCCTAATAACTATTCTAACCCCTCCCCCACTCCTATCCCTATTAACTATTCTAACCCCTCCTCCGCTCCTATCCCTATTAACTATTCTAACCCCTCCTCCGCTCCTATCCCTATTAACTATTCTAACCCCTCCCCCGCTCCTATCCCTATTAACTATTCGAAACCTTCCCCCGCTCCTATCCCTATTAACTATTCTAACCCCTCCCCCACTCCTATCCCTATTAACTATTCTAACCGCTCCCCCACTCTTATCCCTATTAGCTATTCTAACCCCTCCCCCGCTCCTATCCCTATTAATCATTCTAACCCCTCCTCTGCTCCTATCCCTATTCACTATTCTAACCGCTCCCCCACTCCTATCCCTATTCACTATTCTAACCGCTCCCCCGCTCCTATCCCTATTCACTATTCTAACCCCTCCCCCACTCCTATCCCTATTAACTATTCTAACCGCTCCCCCGCTCCTATCCCTATTCACTATTCTAACCGCTCCCCCGCTCCTATCCCTATTAACTATTCTAACCCCTCCCCCACTCCTATCCCTATTAACTATTCTAACCGCTCCCCCACTCTTATCCCTATTAGCTATTCTAACCCCTCCCCCGCTCCTATCCCTATTAATCATTCTAACCCCTCCTCCGCTCCTATCCCTATTCACTATTCTAACCGCTCCCCCACTCCTATCCCTATTAACTATTCTATCCTCTCCCCCCGCTCCTATCCCTATTAACTATTCTAACCCCTCCCCCGCTCCTATCCCTATTAATCATTCTAACCCCTCCTCCGCTCCTATCCCTATTCACTATTCTAACCGCTCCCCCGCTCCTATCCCTATTAACTATTCTATCCCCTCCCCCCGCTCCTATCCCTATTAACTATTCTAACCCCTCCCTCCGCTCCACCCCAGGTACATTAATAAGTCCCCCCTCTATCTACACTATCTTCCCCCTCTTTGCTGTAGGTTCCCTCCCCCCCCCCCCCCCCCCAGTCAGTAGTTTAAACACTCCTCCACCCTTCTAGCCATCTTCTCCCCAAGCACAGCTGCACCCTCCCCATTGAGGTGCAGCCCGCCCCTACGGTAGAGCCGGTAGTAATGTGTTATATACAGTAATGTGATATATACAGTAATGTGTAATATAAAGGAATGTGTTATATACAGTAATGTGTAATATACAGTAATATGTAATATACAGTAATGTGTTATATGCAGTAATGTGTTATATACAGTAACGGGATATATACAGTAATGTGTAATATAAAGGAATGTGTTATATACTGTAATATGTTATATACAGTAATGTGTAATATACAGTAATATGTTATATACAGTAATGTGTAATACAAAGGAATGTGTTATATACTGTAATATGTAATAAACAGTAATGTGTAATATACAGTAATATGCTATATACAGTAATGTGTAATATAAAGGAATGTGTTATATACTGTAATATGTGATATACAGTAATGTGTAATATACAGTAATATGCTATATACAGTAATGTGTAATATACAGGAATGTGTAATATACAGTAATATGTTATATACAGTAATGTGTAATATACAGGAATGTGTTATGTACAGTAGTAATATGTAATATACAGTAATGTGTTATATACAGTAGTAATATGTAATATACAGTAATGTGTTATATACAGGAATGTGTAATATACAGTAATGTGTTATATACAGCAATGTGTTATATACAGGAATGTGTAATATACAGTAATGTGTTGTATACAGCAATGTGTTATATACAGGAATGTGTAATATACAGTAATGTGTTATATACAGTAGTAATATGTAATGTACAGGAATGTGTAATATGCAGTAATGTGATAAATATAGTACTGTGTAATGTGATATATACTGTAATATGTAATATACAGTAATGTGTTATATACAGGAATGTGTAATATACAGTAATGTGATAAATATAGTAATGTGTAATATACAGTAATGTGTTATATACAGTAATATGTAATATACAGTAATGTGGTATATACAGTAGTAATATGTAATGTACAGGAATGTGTAATATACAGTAATGTGATAAATATAGTACTGTGTAATGTGATATATACTGTAATATGTAATATACAGTAATGTGTTATATACAGGAATGTGTAATATACAGTAATGTGATAAATATAGTAATGTTTAATATACAGTAATGTGTTATATACAGTAATATGTAATATACAGGAATGTGTAATATACAGTAATGTGATAAATATAGTAATGTGTAATATACAGTAATGTGATAAATATAGTAATGTTTAATATACAGTAATGTGATATATACAGTCTAGGGGCAGAGTACCCCTTTAAGTATCCACCTCTCTGTACATTTAAATAATAAAGATCATCATACTTACCTCCCCTGCTCCCCTTGCCACTGCCAGATCCTCCGCTCCCTTCTGCGCTCCTATTTATTTTGCTGATAAAATCAGATTCCCTGCTCAGGTCTTTAGTTTGCTTAGTGGGGAGTAGAAACCGGAGGATATGGCAGCGGCGGGGGGAGCAGGGGAGGTAAGTATTTCAGTGGAAAACAATGATCATAAGGTGTCTCCATCTTCTGGGAGAATTGATGGGGTTTTGTGCAGTAGGTCACACAGATCTGTGATGTTGCGGGTGGAGTTAGTTGTAGGATTGTTGTGCACTCACCCTTATGAATACAGCTGTTCGGGTTTTCATATTTTTCCACTTTCTCTCCTAAGGGAATTATCCATGAATAAAAAAACAAAACAAATTTCTTACACAAACAGCGCCACCCTTGTCCTCTGGTTGTGTGTGGTATTGCAGCTCAGTTCCACTTAAAGGGGTATTCCAGGCAAAATCTTTTTTTTATATATATCAACTGGCTCCAGAAAGTTAAACAGATTTGTAAATTACTTCTATTAAAAATCTTAATCCTTCCAATAGTTATTAGCTTCTGAAGTTTTCTGTCTAACTGCTCAATGATGATGTCACGTCCCGGGATCTGTGCATGATGGGAGAAAATCCCCATAGGAACTGCACAGCTCCCGGGACATGAGTCATCAGAGAGCAGTTAGACAGAAAACAACAACTCAACTTCAGAAGCTAATAACTATTGGAAGGATTAAGATTTTTTTAATAGAAGTAATTTACAAATCTGTTTAACTTTCCGGAGTCAGTTGATATATATATAAAAAAAAATTGGCCTGGAATACCCCTTTAAGTAAATGGAGCTAAGTTGTAATACCCCACACAACCTGAGGACGGTGGTGGCGCTGTTTATGAAAGGAATTAGTTTTGTTTTTCTATTCATAGATAACCCTTTACATGTAACATATGTCCCAGGAAAGAGATCATCTGATATCTCCTCATAGTGAATGTGGAGGCCGGCTGTAGTATTTCTGCTCCCTACACTCTCCCGAATGGCTCCTGAAGGAGGAGGAGTCCAGACTTAAAAAAATTGTCTTATAAATTAGTGGAATAACAATAGAAGATAAAATAATTGGAGAAGAGAATTATATGTAAAACCTTCCTGTTCTGTAGGTGGAAGGAATAGAAGAATTGATATTTGAGTGTACAGCGCTACCGAATCTGTGTGCGCTATATAAATAAAGAGTTATTATTAATATTATGATGATGATGATGATGATTATAAAACAATATAATCCTTATTATGGATTTTTTCATATGTCCACACAATTTGTATATACATGAAATAGAATCACATTCACACCCACAGCCCCCCCCCCATGCCCCCCTTACTTCAAAATATAGTTTATGACATTCTTCACATTACAGTTACCTGATAGGATCAGTTCACATTCACCCTCACAGCGGACACATTCCTCTTCTGGATGGCGTCCTTGTATTTGGGCTAAGTCCTTGCCCTTGACCCCCTGGGCCTGAGGCTTTCTATCTTGTCCCAGAGATTGTTTATGACAGGGGAAAGCAGGTACAACCGGATCATCTCTATTGCTATATACAAGACGGAATTAATACTAATACAAAAGTCTTGTGTCTTCCAGATATGAGACCCTTTAAAGGGGTACTCCAAAGGATAGGGGATAAGATGCCTGATCGCGGGGGTCCCGCCGCTGGGGACCCCCCGTAATCTTGCACGCCGCACCCCGTTACAATCAGCCCCCGGAGCGAGTCTGATTACTGGCAATCACGGGGACGGAGCATAGTCACGTCATGGCCCCACCCCCGTGTGACGTCACACTCTGCCCCCTCAATGCAAGCCTATGGGAGGGGGCGTGACAGCTGTCAAGCCCCCTCCCATAGGCTTGCATTGAGGGGGGGTCTCAGGTCTCTGGGACTAAGCATGACGAGAGACACATTAGATCATTAATATACAATAAAGATTTCGCTCTCCTGTTTTCTAGTTCAGGGATTTGTGAAGCTGCAGGATCCTCCCTCCTCGGCCCAGGATTACACATGGAGGACTTTGTCTCCCTGCTCCTCCTCAGTCTTCCCTGTGTGATGTCGGCCTTGTGAGTAGATCTCTGGGTCCCCATTGGACCCGGCACTGCTGCCCTCTGCTCCCTTTTTATAGTATGTGGGGGCAGTGAGGAGTTTTTGGTCTCACTATTGCCGGTGAAGGGAACTGAGGAAGTGTAAAGCTATGTGCGCTGGCACTGGGCCTGATAATGGGGCTGAGGGACCCCCAGGTCCCATTTTGCATTATCTAACACACTGTGGATGACTAACCTCTGGGCGGCTTGGGATTATCCCCCTTAGTGACCTGCCAGGTACCACAGGAGCTCATTGAGGACTACCAAGATCGGAGAAAACTCTTAAAAAATGATGCAGGGGAACTAAGGCCATGGAATGTCCCAGCCAGGGGTAATTATAGGAGTGAGGGGCAGCACCATACCTGTCAAGGGGTACACCCCCTAACCTGTCTATAAAGATGACCTTCATAGGGACCATTCTCTGTGTATCATCTTGTTTTAGAGCCATGAATGAGGACTTGTTGACCCATTTACCACAATTTGGAACCAGCCGAAACTGATACCAGAGGGAAATTCGATCCAATGTGGTGACCTGATACAATATCTGGAGGTTCGTATGTAATTGTGGGAAAGAAATATTGAGGGAAACAAAATTCACCAATGACCCCTCGATTGTGTAGAGGATTCTCATTGACCTAGATAAGCAGCAGTGAATTGTGGGGGGATTTGTTCCTAGGGTGACGTGCTGGACAATGAGCTGCATCTTACCTGACTCCTCATTAACTCTAGGGTCTCGGCCTTTTGGCTAAGATCAAGTGTAGTATCTGCTCTTATCAGTTTAATGCTGGTGGGGATGGGTGCTGCATGGTAGGAGGCCGGTGTACCGGGGCATTCCGGGGCTGGTTCTGAGGAATCAGCTCGATGGCTGTCCTGATGTGACCTGGTTCCTCCGGGTCTCGCCATGAGGTAGAGGGGTGTAAAGCCGAGGTATTTCTGTGCCTTGGGGAGTGGTGACCCTGAGGTGCCGAAACTCACTGGGTGTTATAGCTCACTGAGTGAACGCTCTGCACCATTACTCTTCACCTTTGGCACTCACCCTTGGTATCCCGGCCTTCTGGCTAGGATCAGGCCAATACCTTGTATGTATATGATTTGTGTTTTTGATGATAATACAGGGCTTTTATTGGGCTTTTTTACACTTCATTCTTTTATTGAAGTACTTTTTATTTATTTTTTTACACTTTTTGCAGGTTATACTATGAATACATTTGTACTGCAGCACAGTATAACCTGATGAGCTGCAGACACTACAGTCTCTGGCTGGATCTCACAGGCTTCCGTAGCAGGCAGACAGGAGGTCAAGATCTGACCTCCTGCAACCATAGCAACCAATGGCGACCCGCAGACGTATCACGGCGTCGCCGTTGGTGAACAGGGGGAGAGCGCTCCCCCTGTCAACACCATAGATTCCGTGATCAGGATTGATCACTGCATTTAGGGGGTTAATGCTGCCGGGATCGGCGCGATCGCCTCCGGCAGCTGTGGCTGGACTCCGGCTGTGATTAACAGCCGGGTCCCATCGCTGATCTTCTGCGCTGCCCGCGGCAGTGCCGGAGATCGCTAGGACGTATGCACAAGTCCTATTGCGCAAACGTGTCGGGTGCTGGGAAGTATGCATGCGTCCTATAGCGGGAAGGGGTTAAATGTATCTTGCCACTGGACCATGGCGAGAATAATGTTGTAAGTGGGAGTGAGGATTTCCTGTACACGTCAGGTCCCATACATAGAGAATGAAGATATACTGAACTTTTTTTCCATAAAACTTTTTATCATAATGTAATACTTACTAAGAAAAACACAATGTGGAGATATAGACATGTAAGGATGTTCCGTTCCGTGCGGAACCATCCGATCCTGTACTGACAAATATCTTACTGAGGCCTCCTTTACGTATATGTGTGGTAGGCCTCAGGGGTAGGGGTAGTACAGTCAGGGATTTGCTTTGGTATATCAGGGGTTAATATTAACCCTATAGTTCGTGACGCCAGGCTGAGGGCTAGTATGCTGAGATGACTCTCCGGCCTATCGCCGCCCTTCCCAATAACGACAGGGGCATAAGAATAAAGACTGAAGGTCCACAAGGTAGTTGAATTTGAACTTGCATAAACTTGACTTAACGGCTTGCGGTACATCCACAGAGTAGTAACAGTCTCAATTAAACAGTCTCTATATACTTCAATGACTGACAGATGTTGCGGACCTTGACTTTAGACAATAGTCTCGGAGTTCAGGGTATATTGCGAAGATCCGTCCGGATTTAGGGGATAGATAAGGTCCGGTGGTCTTGCAGAGTGTTTAGGGATTGATACACTCACAATTTGGAATAGAACAGCCGTCGCCGCAAGGCTAAGGCCTACACTCACTGATGACAGCAGCGCCGATCCTTTCTCGTCAACAGCCAGGAACCAAGAGCGAGATTAATGGCCGCCGCGCCCTTATATGGGCAGGGGCGGGCCGTTTTGATTGGTCCAGCCATCTGTCACTCACCGTCACAAAGGAAATGAGTGCATTATGTCACAAGGACCTCCAAAGGTCCTCAAGCAGAAATACCATAGAGTTCACCTGATCACGTGACCCGAAGTACGCTTCTCACAGGTAATTAACTATTTATATACAGTTAAACTTCCACAAATAAGGAGCATATGACTAGAGCAATGACTATAGGGGTGAGAGGTGACTAGAGGTGGACTATATAAAAAGGACCCCGACGTCCTAGGGACTCTGGCTATGGGGACCTATAAACAGGTACCGTATAGGATGCGGTACTGGGACACCACATATGCATAATCAGAAACTGAAGTGAACCTGTCATCTACAAAAACTTTTTATAAAAAGTAGATGATACCATAATATAAATATTTGTAATGTACATTGGTCAAAAACTGTTTATATGCTTGGGTGAAAAAAATGCTGTCCCTGCAGCTATTGTCTGTGTGTCTATATGATGAGTCCAAAAAGAGGAAGTGAGGGTGGGACAAGAAGGGATCTGTGCAGACTTCTGACTTGTCCATAATCCTGATGTGTGAGCCAGGAGCATGTTATAGAGCCTCAGTGCACACTGTCCTGCTTATTCTTGTGTACAGATTCCTGCTTGTTCTTAGTGTATAGAGCCCTGCTTGTTCTTAGTGTACAGAGCCCTGCTTGTCCCCAGTGTACAGAGCGCCGCTTGTCCTCAGTGTACAGAGCCCCGCTTGTCCTCAGTGTACAGAGCCCTGCTTGTTCTTAGTGTACAGAGCCCTGCTTGTCCCCAGTGTACAGAGCCCCGCTTGTTCTTAGTGTACAGAGCCCCGCTTGTCCCCAGTGTACAGAGCCCCGCTTGTCCTCAGTGTACAGAGCCCCGCTTGTCCTCAGTGTACAGAGCCCCGCTTGTCCTCAGTGTACAGAGCCCCGCTTGTCCTCAGTGTACAGAGCTCCGCTTGTTCTTAGTGTACAGAGCCCTCCTTGTCCTCAGTGTACAGAGCCCCGCTTGTCCACAGTGTACAGAGCCCTGCTTGTCCTCAGTGTACAGAGCCCTGCTTGTCCTCAGTGTACAGAGCCCCGCTTGTCCTCAGTGTACAGAGCCCCGCTTGTCCTCAGTGTACAGAGCCCCGCTTGTCCTCAGTGTACAGAGCCCCGCTTGTCCTCAGTGTACAGAGCCCCGCTTGTCCTCAGTGTACAGAGCCCTGCTTGTCCTCAGTGTACAGAGCCCCGCTTGTCCTCAGTGTACAGAGCACCGCTTGTCCTCACTGCACAGAGCCCCGCTTGTCCTCAGTGTACAGAGCCCTGCTTGTCCTCAGTGTACAGAGCCCTGCTTATCTTCAGTGTACAGAGCCCTGCTTGTCCTAAGTGTACAGAGCCCTGCTTGTCCACCCTCACTTCCTGTATTTGGACTCCTCTTAGAGACAATAGCTGTAGGGACAAAAATATTCACATTTTTTAATCAATGTATATTACAAATATACATATAATGGTATTATCTACATCATATAAAAAGTTTTTGTTGATGGCAGGAACACTTTAACCCCTTTCATTTGAATGGGACAGTTCACAAATCATCTGCCGTCTCAGTTTGGATTCGCTGGACCGGCACATGCAGGGGAACAAATCTTGCTGCGTTCCACCTGTCCAGCGATCACAAACAATGGACACCGGATGATGCACAACTGATGCACTTACTGATGCACTTCTGGCATCAGTTGTGGCATCAGTTGTGGCAATTTGTGCCGGACATCGCTTATATGTAACTCTAGCCTAAGAGCTTCGATTGGTATAAAAGTCAGAAGGTCTTGTTATATATAGTGTTGGGCGCGAATATTCACATTTCAAATTTTTATCGCAAATATCGCAAATTTGCGAATTCGCGAATATTGCGAATATATTGCGAATGTATATTAGAAATTACAAATCTTTTTTTTTCTTTTTTTTTACAGAACACATCACAGTGATCTCATCCCTCTCTGCTTCCAGCTTGTGGTCCAAAGAAGGCTCCTATACTATTTACTGTGTGAAACTGTGGAGCGCAAATATTTTTCATATGCGCAAATTGGCCCTAATTTACTAAGAGTGTTGTATAGTTTTCTTTGTGTTTTTTTCCCCCCAGATTTTTTTTCCACAGTGTTTACTAAGGTTTCCCTACATTTTCCACTTTCTTTACACTTTTTTTTTTACACCCGCTCTGATCTGTCGGGTTTTCTTCAGCTCAAATCCACCACATTTTCCGTGGAAACCATTGTAAATATGTTGGGTTTTTGTGAAAATGTCAGGAACACACCCTTTTCGGTGACCACGCCCCCTTTTCCCAATGGCCACACCCCAGTTTCGGGTTTTCATAGCAAAATGGAGAGTTAGTCGGGGTTTTTTCCATTCCGGCACAAAATCTGTCGCAGACAGAATTTCTGTCGCAATGTGCCAGAATCTGGTGCACAATCCGACAGAACATGTCAGGTTTGCAGTGGTAAATAAGGTATATTCTTTCTATTAGCTTGTGGGCCAATGAAAATGATGCAAAGACACTTGTCATAGGTTATCAACATCCCTAGCAACCAATAGGAAAGTCCCCCTCCCCCCTTCACTATATAAGTTTCCTGCCAGCAGCGTTTTTTTGCAATTTCATGTGCGATTACGTGAATATGCAACAAATACGGAAATACACAATGAATATAACCAATACGCGAAATTCCCGATTATAGGATGAATATTCGTTCATATATTCACAAACTAATGCGAATTCGAATATTGCCTATGTCGCTCATTAGTAGTCAAATGGAGGGAGGAGCAATGAAACCTGAGGATCTCGGGGCCTATAACTTCCTCCGCCTTCTCCTCCTCCTTCTCCTTCTTCTTCTCCTCCTCCTTCTCCAACTCCTTCTTCTCCTCCTCCTCCTCCTTCTCCTCCTTCTCTTCCTCCTCCACTTCCTCCTTCTCCTCCTCCTCCGCCTCCTCTTCCTCCACCTCCTTCTCCTCCTCCTCCTTCTCCTCCTCCTTCACCTCCTTCTCCTCCTCCTTCTCCTCAAGCTCATTTCCTCCTCCTCCTTCTCCTCCTCATCCTCCTTCTCCTCCTCCTCCTTCTCCATCTCCTCCATCTCCTCCTCCTCCTTCTCCTCATCCTCCTTCTCCTCCCCGTCCTTCTCCATCTCCTCCATCTCCTCCTCCTCCTCCTTCTCCTCCAGGAATCTCTATTAGAACTCAGGACATTTACTGGGAGAACTTTATTACTTTCAGCAGCTGTTACTATGGGAACAAAGATTTGGAACAGATGTTTCTGCTCGTCTACATTTTATTGTTACGTATTTACCAGGTCAGGATAAGATCATTTACCGTTCTAACTTCCATATTTATATGATGTTGGGAAATAACGGGGACGGTTACATCTATGGATGATTTATTTCCAAGTTACAAGACCACTGCACAAAGGCCTTGATTTATCTTTCAGGGACAGTGTGGATCCTGTGGAGAAGGCACACAGGCTTGAAGTTTTGCAACATCTGGAGGACTGTAGTTTGTAGACCACTGCACAAAGGTCTTGATTTACCTTTCATGGACAGTGTGGATCATCTAGAGAAGGCAGACAGGCTTTCTGGGCATTGAAGTTTTGCAACATCTGGAGGGCTGCAGTTTGAAAACCACTGCACAAAGGCATTGATTTACCTTTCAGGGACAGTGTGGATCCTCTAGAGAAGGCAGACAGGCTTGCTGGGAGTTGACGTTTTGCAACATCTGGGGGACTGCAGTTTAAAGACCACTGCACAAAGGCCTTGATTTACCTTTCAGGAACAGTGTGGATCCTCTGGAGAAGGCAGCCAGGCTTGCTGGAAGTTGAAGTTTTGCAACATCTGGAGGACTGCAGTTTGAAGACCACTGCACAAAGGCCTTGATTTACCTTTCAGGGACAGTGTGGATCCTCTGGAGAAGGCAGACAGGCTTGCTGGGTGTTGAAGTTTTGCAACATCTGGAGGACTTCAGTTTGAAGACCACTGCACAAAGGCCTTGATTTACCTTTCAGGGACAGTGTGGAACCTCTAGAGAATGCAGACAGTCTTGCTGGGCGTTGAAGTTTTGCAACATCTGGAGGACTGCAAGGTGGAACTCCGCAAGTGGTAATTCTGCCTTGTGAATAGACCCTATGGCTAGGTTCACACTGCAGAATCTCTGGGCAGAATTTCTGCAAGAGATCCCACAGGAGGAGCTAGGACTGAGTGGACTGCATTGCTGCCCCATAGACAGCAATTTATTTCTGGGTAGATCTTTTGAAAGGTCTGCTCAGAAATGCATTGCCATCTATGGGGACGGCAATGCAGTCCGCACGGTCCTAGTGCTGCCAGCTTGATCTCCGTCAGAAATTCTGCCCAGATATTCTGCAGTGTAAACTTAGCCTTAGTGTGTTGTAACTAAGTTGAGTTGTAACAGTTATCAGTATAAAAGACACCTGTCCACAACCTCAAACAATCACACTCCAAACTCCACTATGGCCAAGATCAAAGAGCTGTCGAAGGACACCAGAAACCTGCACCAGGCTGGGAAGACTGAATCTGCAATAGGCAAGCAGCATGGTGTGAAGAAATCAACTGTGGGAGCAATTATTAGAAAATGGAAGACATACAAGACCACTGATAATCTCCCTCGATCTGGGGCTCCACGCAAGATCTCACCCTGTGGTGTCAAGAACGGTGAGTAAAAATCCCAGAACCACACGGGGGGGGGGGGGGTTTGGGGGGAACCTAGTGAACGACCTGCAGAGAGCTGGGACCAAAGTAACAAAGGCTACCATCAGTAATACACTACGCCACCAGGGACTCAAATCATGCAGTGCCAGACGTGTCCCCCTGATTAAGCCAGTACATGTCCGGGCCTGTCTGAAGTTTGATAGAGAGCATTTGGATGATCCAAAAGAGGATTGGGAGAATGTCATATGGTCAGATGAAACCAAAGTAAACTTTTTGGTAAAAACTCAGCTCGTTGTGTTTGGAGGAGAAAGAATGCTGAGTTGCATCCAAAGAACATCATACCTACTGTGAAGCATGGGGGTGAAGACATCATGCTTTGGGGTTGTTTTTCTGCCAAGGGACCAGGACGATGGATCCGTGTAAAGGAAAGAATGAATGGGGCCATGTATTGTGAGATTTTGTGTGAAAATCTCCTTTAATGAGCAAGGGCATTGAAGATGAAACGTGGCTGGGTCTATCAGCATGACAATGATCCCAAACACACCGCCCGAACATAAGAAGCATTTCAAGGTCCTGGAGTGGCCTAGCCAGTCTCCAGATCTCAACCCCATAGAAAACCTTTGGAGGGAATTGAAAGTCCGTGTTGCCCAGCGACAGGCCCAAAACATCACTGCCCTAGAGGAGATCTGCATGGAGGAATGGGCCAAAATACCAGCTACAGCGTGTGAAAATCTTGTGAAGACAGAAAACATGTGACCTCTGTCATTACCAACAAAGGGGATATAACAAAGTATTGAGATGAACTTTGGTTATTGACCAAATACTTATTTTCCACCATAATTTGCAAATAAATTATTTAAAAATCAATGTGATTTTATGGATTTTTTTTTCTCATTCTGTCTCATAGTTGAGGTTATAACCTATGATGAAAATTATAGCCTCATCTTTATAAGGGGGAGAACTTGTACAATTGGGGGCTGACTAAATACTTTTTTGCCCCCCTGTAGGAAGTTTATTGTTCTCATTCCTCAGTTGTATCTTTGACACAACATTAGTCATAACATGAAACAGAGTTGTAGACATGAAAGGATATTCCATTATTTGCTGAAACATCCAATCCTGTGCAGACCAATATCTTACTAAGGGCTTCCGAATGGTATATAAAGCCAGAATGTCTTGTAATATAGAGGGAGAAGGAAGCTCCACAGGAGAAGCAATAAAACCTGAGGATCTCGGGGCCTAAAACGTCCAGGAATCTCCATTATAACTCAGAACATAAGACATTTACTGGGAGAACTTTATTACCTTCAGCGGCTGCTACTGTAAGAACATTTTGTATCATTCTTTTATATTTTGTATCATTCTTTTATATTTTGTATCATTCTTTTATCTATCCTTTGTATGTATCGCCTTATTTTTGTGTACATTACATATTGTACTATTTGCTCGTACCTAAGAGACTGGGACTATTTTTGACATAGATTCACAGTTCTGATATTTGTTATCTGTGCGGCAGGAAACCTAGGCTATAGGGGGGTACAAAGGTTACTGTCACATCTGGGCCCTGGAGCCTTAGGGAACGTGCACACTAGACTGATTTATGTTTGGAAATTCACACAACAAGTTTGCAGCAGATTACAGGACCAGAAAAGTTCATGCGATTTTTTAAACCTGATCGTAGCGTAAAATTTCGCAAGAGACATATGTAACAGATTTCCCAAAGAAAAGCAATGGCGGCTGCATGTTTACAGTATGGTCCCGATGCACACAAAATCATATTAGTATATATTCCCTGTATTATTGGCTTAATAAACATCTTTTACCCTTTAAGTTTTAAAGCAATACAGATTTTCCTCTAATAATTTCCCTAAAATTTTACCCTGCTATAATTAGCACAACTGGACTATTAAAGTCTTTTTTTTTTTTTTTACATTTTACATTCATACTTGTCCGGGGTCCAGTGCCTTCTCTGTACTTGTCCGGGGTCCAGTGCCTTCTCTGTACCTTTCAGGGCTCCAGTGCCTTCTCTGTACCTGTCTGGGCTCCTGTGTCTTCTCTGTACCTGTCAGGGCTCCTGTGTCTTCTCTGTACCTGTCTGGGCTCCAGTGCCTTCTCTGTACCTGTCTGGGCTCCAGTGTCTTCTCTGTACCTGTCCGGGTTCCAGTGTCTTCTTTCTACCTGTCCGGGTTCCAGTGCCTTCTCTGTACCTGTCTGGGCTCCAGTGTCTTCTCTGTACCTGTCTGGGCTCCAGTGCCTTCACTGTACCTGTCTGGGCTCCAGTGCCTTCTCTGTACCTGTCCGGGCTCCAGTGCCTTCTCTGTACCTGTCCGGGCTCCGGTGCCTTCTCTGTACCTGTCTGGGCTCCAGTGTCTTCTCTGTACCTGTCCGGGCTCCAGTGCCTTCTCTGTACCTGTCCGGGCTCCAGTGCCTTCTCTGTACCTGTCTGGGCTCCAGTGTCTTCTCTGTACCTGTCTGGGCTCCAGTGCCTTCACTGTACCTGTCTGGGCTCCAGTGCCTTCTCTGTACCTGTCCGGGCTCCAGTGCCTTCTCTGTACCTGTCTGGGCTCCAGTGCCTTCTCTGTACCTGTCCGGGCTCCGGTGCCTTCTCTGTACCTGTCCGGGTTCCAGTGCCTTCTCTGTACCTGTCTGGGCTCCAGTGTCTTCTCTGTACCTGTCTGGGCTCCAGTGCCTTCACTGTACCTGTCTGGGCTCCAGTGCCTTCTCTGTACCTGTCCGGGCTCCAGTGCCTTCTCTGTACCTGTCCGGGCTCCGGTGCCTTCTCTGTACCTGTCTGGGCTCCAGTGTCTTCTCTGTACCTGTCCGGGCTCCAGTGCCTTCTCTGTACCTGTCCGGGCTCCAGTGCCTTCTCTGTACCTGTCTGGGCTCCAGTGTCTTCTCTGTACCTGTCCGGGCTCCAGTGCCTTCTCTGTACCTGTCTGGGCTCCAGTGTCTTCTCTGTACCTGTCCGGGCTCCAGTGCCTTCTCTGTACCTGTCTGGGCTCCAGTGCCTTCTCTGTACCTGTCCAGGCTCCAGTGTCTTCTCTGTACCTGTCCGGGCTCCAGTGCCTTCTCTGTACCTGTCAGGGCTCCAGTGCCTTCTCTGTACCTGTCCGGGCTCCAGTGTCTTCTCTGTACCTGTCCGGGCTCCAGTGCCTTCTCTGTACCTGTCAGGGCTCCAGTACCTTCTCTGTACCTGTCCGGGCTCCAGTGCCCTCTCTGTACATGTCAGGGCTCCAGTGCCTTCTCTGTACCTGTCAGGGCTCCAGTACCTTCTCTGTACCTGTCCGGGCTCCAGTGTCTTCTCTGTACCTGTCCGGGCTCCAGTGTCTTCTCTGTACCTGTCCAGGCTCCAGTGTCTTCTCTGTACCTGTCCGGGCTCCAGTGTCTTCTCTGTACCTGTCTGGGCTCCAGTGCCTTCTCTGTACCTGTCCGGGCTCCAGTGTCTTCTCTCTACCTGTCCGGGCTCCAGTGCCTTCTCTGTACCTGTCTGGGCTCCAGTGCCTTCTCTGTACCTGTCTGGGCTCCAGTGTCTTCTCTGTACCTGTCTGGGCTCCAGTGCCTTCACTGTACCTGTCTGGGCTCCAGTGCCTTCTCTGTACCTGTCCGGGCTCCAGTGCCTTCTCTGTACCTGTCTGGGCTCCAGTGTCTTCTCTGTACCTGTCCGGGCTCCAGTGCCTTCTCTGTACCTGTCCGGGCTCCAGTGCCTTCTCTGTACCTGTCTGGTCTCCAGTGTCTTCTCTGTACCTGTCCGGGCTCCAGTGCCTTCTCTGTTCCTGTCTGGGCTCCAGTGCCTTCTCTGTACCTGTCTGGGCTCCAGTGCTTTCTCTGTACCTGTCCGGGCTCCAGTGTCTTCTCTGTACCTGTCCGGGCTCCAGTGCCTTCTCTGTACCTGTCAGGGCTCCAGTGCCTTCTCTGTACCTGTCCGGGCTCCAGTGTCTTCTCTGTACCTGTCAGGGCTCCAGTGCCTTCTCTGTACCTGTCCGGGCTCCAGTGCCTTATCTGTACCTGTCAGGGCTCCAGTACCTTCTCTGTACCTGTCCGGGCTCCAGTGCCCTCTCTGTACATGTCAGGGCTCCAGTGCCTTCTCTGTACCTGTCATGGCTCCAGTACCTTCTCTGTACCTGTCCGGGCTCCAGTGTCTTCTCTGTACCTGTCCGGGCTCCAGTGTCTTCTCTGTACCTGTCCAGGCTCCAGTGTCTTCTCTGTACCTGTCCGGGCTCCAGTGTCTTCTCTGTACCTGTCTGGGCTCCAGTGCCTTCTCTGTACCTGTCCGGGCTCCAGTGCCTTCTCTGTACCTGTCCGGGCTCCAGTGCCTTCTCTGTACCTGTCTGGGTTCCAGTGCCTTCTCTGTACCTGTCTGGGGTCCAGTGCCTTCTCTGTACCTGTCCGGGCTCCAGTGCATTCTCTGTACATGTCAGGGCTCCAGTGCCTTCTCTGTACCTGTCTGGGCTCCAGTGTCTTCTCTGTACCTGTCCGGGCTCCAGTGCCTTCTCTGTACCTGTCCGGGCTCCGGTGCCTTCTCTGTACCTGTCCGGGCTCCAGTGCCTTCTCTGTACCTGTCCGGGCTCCATTGCCTTCTCTGTACCGGTCCGGGCTCCAGTGCCTTCTCTGTACCTGTCCAGGCTCCAGTGCATTCTCTGTACCTGTCCGGGCTCCATTACCTTCTCTGTACCTGTCCGGGTTCCAGTGTCTTCTCTGTGTCTGTCCAGACTCCAGTGCCTTCTCTGTACCTGTCTGGGTTCCAGTGTCTTATCTGTACCTGTCCGGGCTTTAGTGCCTTCTCTGTACATATCCGGGCTCCAGTGTCTTATCTGTTCCTGTCCGGGCTTTAGTGCCTTCTCTGTACCGTTGTGGGCTCCACTGCCTTCTGTGTACCTGTCAGGGCTCCAGTGCTTTCTCTGTACCTGTGCTGGATCTATTGCCTTCTCTGTACCTGTCCGGGCTCCAGTGCCTTCTCTGTACCTGTCCGGGCTCCAATGCCTTCTCTGTACCTGTCCGGATTCCAGTGCCTTCTCTGTACCTGTCTGGGCTCCAGTGCCATCTCTGTACCTATCAGGGCTCCAGTGCCTTCTATGGTACTCCGATCCTCCCTCAGTGCGGCTGCAGTGCCTCTCTTTGTCCTGATGGCCTTACATGTCACAGGGCCGTTCGACACAGAGTGTAGTGGCCAGCCTGACCAATGAGGAGATGTGAGCGCTGGGCCAATCAGCCTCAGTGCCAGCGCTCATGCCTCCCAGAGGTGGGATATTTAAACATGTAGATGCTCCTGTAATGTTCTGACCTCCTGTGACTTGACCTTTTGCCTGTTCTCAACTCTGCTCCTGTCTGCTGACTTTGTAGGTTTGATCCATTGTCTATCTTGACTGTATTTTGCCTATGATTTTGTATTACACTGCCCTCTAGGTTCAGACTCTCTGGCGTGTTCCTGTCTCCTCTTTGTCTTTGGTCCAGTTTTTGCCCTTGAGTTATTGAGCTAGACTGCTTAAAGCTTCTTTGACACCCCTGCCCCATTTGGGGGCTGCAGTTTTGGTTGGGTCATCCAAGTGGGTAGGAACAGGGTGCTGGATCCCAATCTGCACTGATCCCCATTCCGGACAAGACAGGTTTTAGTTTTGATTTTTTAATATTTGATTGATTCACTTTTTTTTTTCAAATCTTATTTTTATTAGAGTTTTAAAGAATACCTGTCATGATTTTGTAACATTTACTGCCCCATCATGAAAAGCCACTCCTGCCTTTATTTTTATTATTTTTTAGTTTTCTAGCTTGATATTGCTCTGTATTTTCTGCTCAATCTCAGACAGCCCAAAGCAGTTCAGTGTGAGATGAGCTATGATTGGTTAAGGCTGCACACACCCCCGCATCACGCCAGACTGCATTTCCTGATTTTGGACTTTTGCCAGGCCAGCAGGAGTCCAAAGTCTGTGAGGAAATGTGCTCTGGACAAGTAGTGAGACATCTAGTGGCAGCTTTTTTAAACACAAATAAAACATAGAAAACTTTTTTTTTTTAAACAAAGTACACTAGAAAGATTTTATGACAGTGCCCATTTAACATTTTAATTAACAAACATGTATGCGTAGGATAAATTATACAGTGCAAGTCATGAAAAGCGTCAATAGACAAGTTAAGATTCCCTTTACCCTTCTCCCATAACAGATAGCCACTGTGTATTTTCTTCCAGTTATATATTGAAACTAGCTGAGTACCCAGCATTGCCCGGTTTTTCCTTCCTAAACCTTGTTGAGGAGTAAAATAAACAAAAGAGGAAGCTTTTCACTTCATATCCCGTCCTCATATATTGTTGTCATATCCCAACCCCATATCCCGACCTCCCATCCCGACCTCCCATCCCGACCTCCCATCCCGTCCATCTAACCCAACCTCCCATCCCGTCCATCTAACCCAACCTCCCATCCCGTCCATCTAACCCAACCTCCCATCCCGTCCATCTAACCCAACCTCCCATCCTGTCCATCTAACCCAACCTCCCATCCCGTCCATCTAACTCAACCTCCCATCCCGTCCATCTAACCCAACCTCCTATCCCGTCCTCCTATCCCGACCTCCTATCCCGACCTCCTATCCCGTCCTCCTATCCCGACCTCCTATCCCGACCTCCTTTCCAGTCCATCTAACCCAACCTCCTATCCCTTCCTCCTATCATGACCTCCTATCCCATCCTCATATCCCATCCTCCTATCTTGACCTCCTATCTCAACCTCCTATCCCGTCCTCCTATCCCGTCCTCCTATCTCGACCTCCTATCACGACCTCCTATCCCGTCCTCCTATCCCGACCTCCTATCCCGACCTCCTATCCCGTCCTCCTATCCCGTCCTCCTATCCCGACTTCCTATCCCGACTTCCTTTCCCAACCTCCTATCCCGACCCGTAATATGTGTACCAGGTATTGAAATATCTCCAGCCGTACGGAAGTTATGTGGGAACATACATTTCCCATTGATTTGCATGGGACTTTAAACAAAAACCCTGACCCTCACAAATGGGGGTAGTTAAGGGTTAAATTAACTATCCTATATTTTAAGTGGACATATAAGTAACATGTGACCAAGTATTATGGAAATATCTCCAGCCGTTTGGAAGTTATGCAGTAACATATATTTCCCATTGACTTGTATGGGACTTTAAACATAAACCCCGCCCCTGGCAAATGGGGTGAGTAAGGGTTAAATCACCTATCCTATGTTTGTTGGTGACATATATGTAACATGTGGCCAAGTTTCATGTTAATATCTTTAGCCGTTTGGATGTGATGCTGGAACATACACACAAATACATCACACACACATACATACACACACACACACATACATGCACACGTTGAGTTTTATATGTATAGATACGCCAAAGATTCAGCACGTCCTTCACAAGAATGTTTTCAGCCCCCTCCCCTATTATTTATGCACATGATATGATATTATACTTATATCCCTGCAGATGTATTTCTCTATAGAAAACTTCAAAAACGGCAACAGGATCATCGAGAAGCTGGAAGATTTCCTGGAGAAAGAGGTAATGGGAATGACAGAGGATAATTCTCAATACTCTTATGTCTCTGCTTCATTATCTTTCGGAAAATTATATATGAATTTCTATTAAAATGACCAGAAAAATAATGACAATATATGAGAATGACGTCATGTTACCCCAAGAGATCTCCTCCTCCTGTCTGCTTAGCAGGATTGTTAAAGGGGTACTCCGGCCCTGAGACATCTTATCCCCTATCCAAAGGATAGGGGATAAGATGTCTCACCGTGGGGGTCCCGCAACTGGGGACCCCCGCAATGTTGTTTTCGCCACCCACCTGTTCGAGCTGCACACCGCGGTGCTAGCTCACAAACAGCCGGGTGGCGACCACGGGGCCGGAGCATCGTGAAGTCATGACTCCGCCCCCGTGTGATGTCACGCCCCACCCCCACTATGCAAGTCGATGGGAGGGGGTGTGATGGTACTTCGGCCCGTTGTCGCCACCCGGCTGTTTGTGAGCTGGCACCGCGGCTACAATGGTCCCAATGATCAGAAACACATGCAGACTCCACGGATACCGATACTGGAGCACGGCAGAGCCACATATGGCCACCGGCTCCTTCACCATCAGCCTGTGTACATGTTCCAGAGACATAGTGTACAGGTAATCAGGCAGATAAAGGAGGGCGGAAGCTTGGATGGCGCTGCTGGAAAATCGAAGTGCAAGATGCGACATTCAAAGGTGGAACCAATCTTAGATTTTAATAGTTTTATTAATGCAACACATTTCTGGGTATTAAAAAACCCTTTCATCAGGCATTAAACTATTGAAATCTAAGATTGCTTCCACCTTTGAATGCTGCATCTTGCACACCGATCCTCCATCAGTGCAATCCAAGCTTCCGTCCTCCTTTATCTGCCTGATTGTCTAATATTATGCTGAGGTCCTCGGCGTGGGAAGCCGCAGCAGCTGAATACATCCACACCTTTGTAAGTGTTGTTCCTCGA
Organism: Hyla sarda; assembly: GCF_029499605.1. Classification (NCBI taxonomy): domain Eukaryota; kingdom Metazoa; phylum Chordata; class Amphibia; order Anura; family Hylidae; genus Hyla; species Hyla sarda. The sequence goes on from NC_079196.1 coordinate 231,081,405, forward strand.
TTCTGCACAACCCGTCCAGATGAGCGTGTCTATAATTCAAGCTCCTTACAAAAATCCCCTGGTGATCCCGCACAAGGAAGCCTTTGTGCTTTATGTCTTTCAGAGAGTGTACAGGTGGCAGGATATATTCACCCATGGCTGCCTCCTTCTCCACATAACTGGTAACCATAAGACTGCTGGTATTGTTTGGGGCATGAGGCCGGGGATCTAGAGACTTTGGGGGATATTTATCAAAGTTGTCTATGTCCAAACTATATAGACCAAACTATAGAGCAATAGGCCGGTCTATTCTGCGCCTAATTTATCAAAAGGCGCACGACTCTTGATAAATTCTGTGCACAGACTTCGGGATCTATGCTTTAGACTGTATTTAAACCTGCTCCAACATGGTCTGACATTTTGGCGTACTTTCAGCCTGTGTGACTTGTCGCTGAAAAGTTGCTTTTGATAAATCCAGCACCAATGCATTTTTCCATCTAAAATAGACTAGAATGCATCATGTTCTAAAAATCCTCTAAAGCAAAAGTCGCAGAAAAGTCGCATATATTTAGACTGCAACTTTCTGTGCGGCAAATTTAGATTGAAAAAAAACAGTCTAAATCCTTTGATAAATATCCCCCTTTGACTTTAAAGAGGTATTCCTGCCAAAGGCATCTTATCCCCTATTCAGGATAGGAGATAAGATGTCTGATCGTGGGGGGGCCCTTTGCTGGGACCCTTCATGATCTCTGTGCAGAACCCACATTCTATGCCGGGCTTCTGATCCAGTCTCGGAAACCTCTGTGTTAACGGGACTGGAGAGGTGATATCTGATATGGTCAGATCAACGCCAGCGTTACTGCACACAGGATCATCTCTAGTAACTCTGCATACTATTCAAGAAGTTTGCATTGTACATTTTGGACCTGAGGAAGGCACTTTGTATGTGCCGAAATGCGTTGTCCGCTTTTTTTGCAAAATAAATATGTTTGTCCTGTACTGGCCTGAGTCTCTCCATTCTGTTACCTATGCAAGCAGCACCTCCTATATACTGTTTTTGTAGCTTTAAGTTGCCTATCATGATTCTCCACTGGCTCTTGCATAAGATCCCAGCCCCGGTCGGAGTGCAGCAGCTCCTACTTTACCACTCACAACTACCTCTTGTGAGCTACTGTCACGATGCCGGCTGGCAGGTAGTGGATCCTCTGTGCCAGAGAGGGATTGGCGTGGACCGTGCTAGAGGATCGGTTCTAAGTCACTACTGGTTTTCACCAGAGCCCGCCGCAAAGCGGGATGGTCTTGCTGCGGCGGTAGTGACCAGGTCGTATCCCCTAGCAACGGCTCAACCTCTCTGGCTGCTGAAGATAGGCGCGGTACAAGGGAGTAGACAGAAGCAAGGTCGGACGTAGCAGAAGGTCGGGGCAGGCAGCAAGGATCGTAGTCAGGGGCAACGGCAGGAGGTCTGGAACACAGGCTAGGAACACACAAGGAAACGCTTTCACTGGCACTAAGGCAACAAGATCCGGCGAGGGAGTGAAGGGGAAGTGAGGTGATATAGGGAAGTGCACAGGTGTAAAGACTAATTGGAACCACTGCGCCAATCAGCGGCGCAGTGGCCCTTTAAATCGCAAAGACCCGGCGCGCGCGCGCCCTAGGGAGCGGGGCCGCGCGCGCCGGGACAGAACTGACGGAGAGCGAGTCAGGTACGGGAGCCGGGGTGCGCATCGCGAGCGGGCGCTACCCGCATCGCGAATCGCATCCCGGCCAGAGGCGGTATCGCAGCGCCCCGGGTCCGTGGAACCGACCGGAGCGCTGCAGTGAGAGGAGTGTAGCGAGCGCTCCGGGGAGGAGCGGGGACCCGGAGCGCTCGGCGTAACAGTACCCCCCCCCTTGGGTCTCCCCCTCTTCTTGGAGCCTGAGAACCTGAGGACCAGACTTTTGTCCAGGATATTGTCCTCAGGTTCCCAGGACCTCTCTTCTGGACCACAACCCTCCCAATCCACTAAAAAGAAGGTTTTCCCTCTGACCTTTTTAGATGCTAAAATTTCTTTGACGGAGAAGATGTCCGAGGAGCCGGAGACAGGAGTGGGGGGAACAGATTTGGGAGAGAAACGGTTAATGATAAGTGGTTTAAGAAGAGAAACATGAAAGGCATTAGGAATACGAAGAGAAGGAGGAAGAAGAAGTTTGTAAGAGACAGGATTAATCTGGCGCAAAATCTTGAAAGGACCAAGATAGCGTGGTCCCAACTTATAGCTAGGGACACGGAAGCGGACATATTTGGCGGAGAGCCATACCTTGTCTCCAGGGGAAAAAATGGGAGGAGCTCTTCTTTTCTTATCCGCGAATCTCTTCATGCGTGAAGAAGCCTGTAAGAGAGAATTTTGGGTCTCTCTCCATATGATGGAAAGATCACGAGAAATTTCATCCACAGCGGGCAGACCAGAGGGCAAGGGGGTAGGGAGGGGGGGAAGAGGGTGACGGCCGTACACCACGAAAAACGGGGATTTGGAGGAAGATTCAGAGATTCTGAAATTATACGAGAATTCGGCCCAAGGTAGAAGATCTGCCCAGTCATCCTGGCGGGAGGAAACAAAATGTCGTAAATAGTCACCCAAGATCTGGTTAATTCTTTCTACTTGTCCATTGGATTGAGGATGGTATGCAGAAGAAAAATTTAATTTAATCTTGAGTTGTTTACAGAGAGCCCTCCAGAATTTAGACACAAATTGGACGCCTCTATCCGAGACGATCTGCGTAGGCAACCCGTGAAGACGAAAAATGTGTACAAAAAATTGTTTAGCCAACTGAGGCGCTGAAGGAAGACCAGGAAGAGGGATGAAATGTGCCATTTTGGAGAATCGATCAACGACCACCCAAATAACAGTGTTGCCATGGGATGGGGGTAAGTCAGTAATAAAATCCATACCAATCAGAGACCAAGGTTGTTCGGGGACAGGCAGAGGAAGAAGAAAACCAGCGGGCTTCTGGCGAGGAGTCTTATCCCGGGCACAGATAGTGCAGGCTCGCACAAAGTCCACCACATCAGTCTCTAGAGTCGGCCACCAATAGAAGCGAGAGATGAGTTGCACAGATTTCTTGATGCCCGCATGACCTGCGAGATGGGAGGAGTGACCCCATTTGAGGATTCCGAGGCGTTGGCGTGGAGAAACAAAGGTCTTTCCTGGAGGAGTTTGCCTGATGGAGGCTAGAGAAGTGGAAATCAGGCAGTCAGGAGGAATGATGTGTTGAGGAGAGAGTTCAATTTCAGAAGCATCTGAGGAACGAGAGAGAGCATCGGCCCTAATGTTCTTATCAGCAGGCCGAAAGTGAATTTCAAAATTAAATCGGGCAAAGAACAGAGACCACCTGGCCTGACGAGGATTCAGCCGTTGGGCAGACTGGAGGTAGGAGAGGTTCTTGTGATCGGTGTAAATAATAACTGGGAATCTTGATCCCTCCAGCAGATGCCTCCATTCCTCAAGTGCTAATTTAATGGCTAGAAGCTCTCGATCCCCGATGGAGTAGTTCCTCTCCGCCGGAGAGAAGGTCCTAGAAAAAAAACCACAAGTAACAGCATGCCCGGAAGAGTTTTTTTTGCAGAAGGACAGCTCCAGCTCCCACTGAGGAGGCATCAACCTCCAATAGGAAGGGTTTAGATGGGTCAGGTCTGGAGAGCACGGGAGCCGAAGAGAAGGCAGACTTGAGTCGTTTAAAGGCGTCTTCCGCTTGAGGAGGCCAAGACTTGGGATCGGCATTTTTTTTGGTTAAAGCCACAATAGGAGCCACAATGGTAGAAAAATGTGGAATAAATTGCCTGTAATAATTGGCGAACCCCAAAAAACGTTGGATGGCACGGAGTCCGGAGGGGCGTGGCCAATCTAAGACGGCAGAGAGTTTATCTGGGTCCATTTGTAGTCCCTGGCCAGAGACCAAGTATCCTAGAAAAGGAAGAGATTGGCATTCAAACAGACATTTCTCAATTTTAGCATAGAGTTGATTGTCACGAAGTCTCTGAAGAACCATACGGACATGCTGGCGGTGTTCTTCTAGATTGGCCGAAAAAATTAGGATATCATCAAGATATACAACAACACAGGAGTATAACAGATCACGAAAAATTTCATTAACAAAGTCTTGGAAGACAGCAGGGGCGTTGCACAGGCCAAAGGGCATGACCAGATACTCAAAGTGTCCATCTCTGGTGTTAAATGCTGTTTTCCACTCATCCCCCTCTCTGATGCGGATGAGGTTATAGGCGCCTCTTAAGTCCAATTTAGTAAAGATGTGGGCACCTTGGAGGCGATCAAAGAGTTCAGAGATGAGGGGTAAGGGGTAGCGGTTCTTAACCGTGATTTTATTAAGTCCGCGGTAGTCAATGCAAGGACGTAGAGAGCCATCTTTTTTGGACACAAAGAAAAATCCGGCTCCGGCAGGAGAGGAGGATTTACGGATAAAGCCCTTTTTTAGATTCTCCTGGACGTATTCAGACATGGCAAGAGTCTCTGGGGCAGAGAGAGGATAAATTCTGCCCCGGGGTGGAGTAGTGCCCGGGAGGAGGTCGATAGGACAATCATAAGGCCTGTGAGGAGGTAGAGTCTCCGCTTGTTTTTTGCAGAAAACATCCGCGAAGTCCATATAGGCCTTAGGGAGACCGGTTACTGGAGAAAGCACAGAGTCACGGCAAGGGTTACTGGGAACCGGTTTTAGACAGTCCTTGGAACAAGAGGGCCCCCAACTCTTGATCTCCCCAGTGGACCAATCCAGGGTTGGGGAATGAAGTTGAAGCCAGGGAAGTCCAAGGAGAATTTCCGAGGTGCAATTGGGGAGGACCAAAAGTTCAATCCTCTCGTGATGAGATCCGATGCTCATTAGAAGGGGCTCCGTGCGGAAACGTATGGAACAGTCCAATCTTTCATTGTTTATACAATTGATGTAAAGGGGTCTGGTGAGACTGGTCACTGGGATGTTGAACCTGTTGACGAGAGAGGCCAAAATAAAATTTCCTGCAGATCCAGAGTCCAAGAAGGCCACAGAAGAGAAGGAGAAGGCAGAGGCAGACATCCGCACAGGCACAGTAAGACGTGGAGAAGCAGAGTAGACATCAAGGATTGTCTCACCTTTGTGCGGAGTCAGCGTACGTCTTTCCAGGCGGGGAGGGCGGATAGGACAATCCCTCAGGAAGTGTTCGGTACTAGCACAGTACAGGCAGAGGTTCTCCATGCGGCGTCGTGTCCTCTCTTGAGATGTCAGGCGAGACCGGTCGACCTGCATAGCCTCCACGGCGGGAGGCACAGGAACAGATTGCAGGGAACCAGAGGAGAGAGGAGCCGAGGAGAAGAAACGCCTCGTGCGAACAGAGTCCATATCTTGGCGGAGCTCCTGACGCCTTTCGGAAAAACGCATGTCAATGCGAGTGGCTAGGTGAATAAGTTCATGAAGATTAGCAGGCATTTCTCGTGCGGCCAGAACATCTTTAATGTTGCTGGATAGGCCTTTTTTAAAGGTCGCGCAGAGGGCCTCATTGTTCCAGGATAATTCAGAAGCAAGAGTACGGAATTGTACGGCATACTCGCCAACGGAAGAATTACCCTGGACCAGGTTCAACAGGGCAGTCTCAGCAGAAGAGGCTCGGGCAGGTTCCTCAAAGACACTTCGAATTTCCGAGAAGAAGGAGTGTACAGAGGCAGTGACGGGGTCATTGCGGTCCCAGAGTGGTGTGGCCCAAGCCAGGGCTTTTCCAGACAGCAGGCTGACTACGAAAGCCACCTTAGACCTTTCAGTGGGGAACTGGTCCGACATCATCTCCAAGTGTAATGAACATTGGGAAAGGAAGCCACGGCAAAACTTAGAGTCCCCATCAAATTTATCCGGCAAGGATAGTCGTAGTCCAGAAGCGGCCACTCGCTGCGGAGGCGGTGCAGGAGCTGGCGGAGGAGATGATTGCTGGAGCTGTGGTAGTAACTGTTGTAGCATAACAGTCAGTTGAGACAGCTGTTGGCCTTGTTGCGCTATCTGTTGTGACTGCTGGGCGACCACCGTGGTGAGGTCAGCGACAACTGGCAGAGGAACTTCAGCGGGATCCATGGCCGGATCTACTGTCACGATGCCGGCTGGCAGGTAGTGGATCCTCTGTGCCAGAGAGGGATTGGCGTGGACCGTGCTAGAGGATCGGTTCTAAGTCACTACTGGTTTTCACCAGAGCCCGCCGCAAAGCGGGATGGTCTTGCTGCGGCGGTAGTGACCAGGTCGTATCCCCTAGCAACGGCTCAACCTCTCTGGCTGCTGAAGATAGGCGCGGTACAAGGGAGTAGACAGAAGCAAGGTCGGACGTAGCAGAAGGTCGGGGCAGGCAGCAAGGATCGTAGTCAGGGGCAACGGCAGGAGGTCTGGAACACAGGCTAGGAACACACAAGGAAACGCTTTCACTGGCACTAAGGCAACAAGATCCGGCGAGGGAGTGAAGGGGAAGTGAGGTGATATAGGGAAGTGCACAGGTGTAAAGACTAATTGGAACCACTGCGCCAATCAGCGGCGCAGTGGCCCTTTAAATCGCAAAGACCCGGCGCGCGCGCGCCCTAGGGAGCGGGGCCGCGCGCGCCGGGACAGAACTGACGGAGAGCGAGTCAGGTACGGGAGCCGGGGTGCGCATCGCGAGCGGGCGCTACCCGCATCGCGAATCGCATCCCGGCCAGAGGCGGTATCGCAGCGCCCCGGGTCCGTGGAACCGACCGGAGCGCTGCAGTGAGAGGAGTGTAGCGAGCGCTCCGGGGAGGAGCGGGGACCCGGAGCGCTCGGCGTAACAGCTACTACCATAATTCGACACAAAATTCGGCATTGCATTCTATATTGGGAGCGCCCCCTATTTTTCTTTTTCTCTTTATCTATCCGTCATCACATCACGCCCCCTTCATTCATGTCTACAGAAACACAAAAGCTTCCGAGTCTAGAGCAGCAGCCCGGCATAGAATGTGGGTGCTGCACAGGGATTGCGGAGGGTGTCCCAACGGTGCCTCCCTGCGATCAGACATCCTATTCCCTACCCTTTGGATAAGGGATTAGATGTCTTTGGCCGGAATACCCCTTTAAGTCCCTTCATTTACAAGTGTAATATCGGTCCCTAATAGGGCTACATCCTTTTCTTTTTTCTGTATCTCTTCCAGGCTGTTTAGGTAGTTGGTTGGGTTTACTTTTTACACAAGATCTGGATATTTGCCCCCATGGGTGGTTTGGGTAGACATACCCTGGTCTCCCAGGAGGGGTATCAGACAATAGACATCTTGTATGTAAAGGAATGAGAGGTGTAATTCCTGTAATGTCCTCTGATGTTTATAATCTGCTCAACTGTAGAAGATTGCAGAAAAGAAGCCATACTTACTGATACAAGGGTAGGTTAGGCACTCATTCCCACCATGAAGTAGACCAGCCACAATGCTTTATGGGGAGGTCAAAATACTGATGAACAACCACTCACACGCCTTCTATTCATTGGGGGGGGTGCCCCTACTATTCGATCAGGCGGGTTGCCCAGCATTTTTTATGTGCACCCCACAATTCACTGACACCCCGGGCTCCCCCCAGCATCACAAGGCCAAACCACATCATAAAAAATATTTATACTCCATATGATAAATATGAGGTATCAGTTGATATTTTGGCCAAAATACACAAGCTTGTAATGGCAAGGGTCCTCAGTCTCTTTTTCGAGCCCATTTTCTGTATTTTTTTTTTCTTAACTGTAGAAGATATTTCTCTGTATCCTATAGTGAGGGTCCTAGGACTTTTTTTGTTACATTGGAATCTTTTCTTTGTCTTCCCACCTCACAGCGTTCCTTGCTATGTGAAGGATTCATTATAAAACCATCTGCACTGAGGTCGGACATTGAGGCTAAGATCATCTCACTCCTGGCTGAATATGGAGACCTCCTTCTGACCGACTCTGAGGAAGAGAAGAGGCGTCTTATGGATGATCTACAATCTGAACTAAAAGAGAAACAAGAAAAAATTTGCCTCAAATACTCTATAAAGTTTAAGGTAATGTTGGGCTTATCAGTGAGTTAGAAGACTATGGACAGCTTTACCAATAATAAAAAAATAAAATAAATAAATTAAATTAAATGAATAAATAAATAATATATGCTTTAAATAAACCATTGGTGTACATAGTTTTAATATGACATTTTCTAGAGTTTCTCTTCTGGAGATGGTCATATTATAATACACTGTAAATCTGTCATATTGCTCTGTCTAGGCTCAGTCTGCAGCCCTTTCCTCTCCTCTCCTGAACATTGACACAGTAAGGTCAAGTTTATTTATTTTATTTGAGCTGAGATGAACGTTCAGGAGAAGATGGAGACGGGCTACGTAGTGAGCCATCAAGGGGCTTGGATGAAGGAAGAGGCGTCCAGCAGCATACAGTGCACTGGAATACATAGAATATGCAAAAGACAAACATATTTAATTAAAACCAAAGGCAAATATGCTTTGCTTCATAAAGTGCATTTAATTCAGCTGTGACATCACATTATACTCAAAGCTCCTGTCCCTACTCCCCCCCCACCCTTCTGTCCGCTCAGGGAGAGACCAGTAATGTAAAGGGAAAGCTCATATTACTGCTCATTAGATTTTAAGACAGCAGGAAGCCTTTCTCACTCACATAAGTTTCAATCAGAACAGGCTCACTGCTGTCTTATCTCAGAAAGGCTTCCTGCTGCCTTAACATTTTATAAGCAATATACAAACTCCTTGGCAAACAGGAGGAGAGGGGGAGAAAGCTGTACTTTCAGAGAGTGTGATGGGAAATCACCGCTACAAGAAAGAACAGAGCTGTTAAAGTTTTTAACATTTTAAATGTACTAAAACCAAAGCATAGATTAAGTAAATCAGGTATGATTTTAAACAAAATCACCCACAGAATAAAGTTATCATGGTCATTTTACTGCAGAAGTGTATTGGAGCTTGTTTTTTGCAGGGCGCCTTGTACTTTTTAATGTACATGACCTGCAAAACACAAACCGTTATATAAATTAGGTCTGTCTACAGAAAACCTAAAAACGTAAAATGTTATGGCACTCAAAAAGCGAGGAGGAAGAAAAATATATATATAAAAAAAAAAAATTGGCTGCATCCTTAGTAGAGCTTGTCAATGTGAAAATGTAGTCACATCTGCACTCACAGTGTTTTAGAACAATATATGTATGTGTGTATATATATATATATATATATATATATATATATATAAAACAGCACTGGGAAAAAAATAGAAAAAATTAAGAGACCACTGCAAAATCTTTAGTTTCTCTAATTTTATTATATATGGGCTTTATCTGTTTGAGTAAAATGAAGAGTTTTGTTTTCCTCTATAAATTACTGATAATATCTCCCCAAATTTCAAATACAAATTTTGTCATTCAAAGAATTTATTTGCAGAAAATAACAGCTGGTCAAAATAACAAAAAAAAAAATTAAAAAAAAAATTAAAAATTTTAAAAAATCTGCCTAATGTTCAGACGCAAAAAATGCAAAGAGAACACATTAATATTTATTTTTAAACATTTTAATATATTAAAAACTTATAACTTTGGAAGAGTTCAGAAATCAATATTTGGTGAAAAAAACATGATTATTTATTGCATGCACCTTGCTGTCCGCTCCACCAGCCTGGCACATTGACTGTAAGCTGCTACTGGCACAAAAATTCAAGTAACTTTGTTTGGAGGCTTGTGACCATCCATCATTCTCTTCATCAAATTTTAGAGCTTTTTAATGGGGTTTAGGTGTTCAGATTGGGCTGGCCATGACAGGGTCTTGACCTGGTGGTCCTCCATCCACACCTTTATTGACCTGGAGCATTGTTTTGCTAGAAAGAAGAAGAAGACTGAATTACTTAGGATGAGGAAAACAAGAAAAAAGATGTATATGAGTTTGTTTTTTCATAAAGAACTTTATAAAATCGAGTGCGTTTTTTTTTTTTTTTTAAATCATTTTTGGTTTAGTAACGAAATCCATTTTATATGATATTATTGGGTGGGCAATGGTCTAAATAAACAGTCTTTGCAACTCTGGAAATATCAGGATGCTACTGCTTAGTTTAATACCTGGCTGGTTATAGAAAATAGGGAAAAAAATCATTAGATCCTCCCCTATTCTTCACAACCAACCAGATACAGACTAAGCAGGGTGGCAAGAACCAATTATTATCTACTATCAGCCTGCTAGCACCCCATGCTTAGAGGATCATTACTGGGCTAACTCTAATCTGGCTTAGTAACAAATGCTGTCTATAGGAAATCCCCCTCTCAGCCAAAGTATAAAAATACCCATATACACGCACGGTTAAAAAAAAAAAAAAAAAAAAAAATAATATATATATATATATATATATATATATATATATATATATATAAACTTTATTAACATAAAAAGTCCCCAAGTCCACCTATAAACCGTTTAAGAAAAAAATTAAATAAATAAAAATGTTCAATCTTATTCTGAAGTAGTCCTGGTATTCTTCTTGTCGGGGGGGAATAAATAAATAAATAAATAAAAAAAACAAACCAACTTACCTTTCCAATGTCCTCTTTCATGATAAGCTGAAAAGTTTCTTCTTCTAAAACGGGAACGCTGTAGATGTTGGCAGCAAACCAAGAGAGTGAATAGCAGTGGTTGGCTAGCTGTGTAGGATTGGAAAATCTAAAAAAAAAAAAAAATTAAGTAAAAGTAACATCAGATTCTGACAGGTTCTGTCAGAAATTAGTCCTAATTAAATTTTATAAAAGTTTGATAGTCTGTGCATCGGTCTAGGAACCTAATGTGCTGTCCAGTGATCTCCTGCTTATAGGAATCTAATGTGCTGTCCAGTGATCTCCTGCTTATAGGAATCTAATGTGCTGTCCAGTGATCTCCTGCTTATAGGAATCTAATGTGCTGCCCAGTGATCTCCTGTCTGTAGGAATCTAATGTGCTGTCCAGTGATCTCCTGTCTGTAGGAATCTAATGTTACCCCAGTGATCTCCTGTCTATAGGAATCTAATAAGCCCCTCAGTGATCTCCTGTCTATAGGAATCTAATGTGCTGCTCAGTGATCTCCTGTCTATAGGAATCTAATGTGCTGCCCAGTGATCTCCTGTCTGTAGGAATCTAATGTTACCCCAGTGATCTCCTGTCTATAGGAATCTAATGTGCTGCTCAGTGATCTCCTGTCTATAGTAATCTAATGTGCTGCTCAGTGATCTCCTGTCTATAGGAATCTAATGTGCTGCCCAGTGATCTCCTGTCTATAGGAATCTAATGTGCTGCCCAGTGATCTCATGTCTGTAGGAATCTAATGTGCTGCCTAATAATCTCCTGTTTATAAGAATCTAAAGTGCACTCAGTGATCTCCTGTCTATAGGAATCCAATGTTCCCCCCGTGATCTCCTGTCTATAGGAATCCAATGTTCCCCCCAGTGATCTCCTATCTATAGGAATCTAATGTGCTCCCAGTGATCTCCTGTCTATAGGAATCGAATGTGCCGCTCAGTGATCGCCTGTTTATAGGAATCTAATGTTACCCCAGTGATCTCCTGTCTATAGTAATCTAATGTGCTGCTCAGTGATCTCCTGTGTATAGGAATCTATTGTGCTGCCCAGTGATCTCCTGTCTATAGGAATCTAATGTGCTGCCCAGTGATATCCTGTCTATTGGAATCTAATGTGTTCCCACTGATCTCCTGTCTATAGGAATCTATTGTGCTGCCCAGTGATCTCCTGTCTATAGGAATCTAATGTGCTGATCAGTGATCTTCTGTCTCTAGGAATATAATGTGCTACCATGTGATCTCCTGTAAACAGGAATCTAATTTGCTGCCGTGTGATCTCATGTCTATAGGGATCTAAAATACTGCCCAGTGATCTCCTGTCTATATGAATCTAATGTGCTGCCCAGTGATCTCCTGTCTATTGGAATCTAATGTGCTGCCCAGTGATTTGCTGTCTATTGGAATCTAATGTGCTGCCCAGTGATCTCCTGTCTATAGAAATCTAATGTGCCCCCAGTGATCTCCTGTCTATATTAATCTAATGTGCTGCCTCATGATCTCCTGTTTATAAGAATCTAAAGTGCACTCAGTGATCTCCTGTCTATAGGAATCCAATGTTCCCCCCAGTGATCTCCTGTCTATAGGAATCTAATGTGCTGTTCAGTGATCTCCTTTCTATAGGAATCGAATGTACCGCTCAGTGATCTCCTGTCTATAGGAATCTAATGTTACCCCAGTGATCTCCTCTCTATAGGAATCTAATGTGCCCCTCAATGATCTCCTGTATATAGGAATCTAATGTTACCCCAGTGATCTCCAGTCTATAGTAATCTAATGTGCTGCTCAGTTATCTCCTGCCTATAGGAATCTAATGTGCCCTCAGTGATCTCCTGTCTATAGTAATCTAATGTGCTACCCAGTGATTTCCTGTCTATAGGAATCTAATGTGCCCACAGTGATCTCCCGTCTATAGGAATATAATGTGATGATCAGTGATCCCCTGACTATATGAATCTAATGTGCTGCCCAGTGATCTCCTGTCTATTGGAATCTAATTTGCCCTCCAGTGATCTCATGTCTATAGGAATCTAATTTGCCCTCCAGTGATCTCATGTCTATAGGAATCCAATGAGCTGACAGTGATTTCCTGTCTATAGGGAATATAATTTGCTGTCCAGTGATCTCCTGTCTATAGGAACCTAATGTGCTGCCCAGTGATCTCCTGTCTATAGGAACCTAATGTGCCCTCCAGTCATCTCCTGTCTATATGAATCTAATGTTACCCCAGTGATCTCCTGTCTATATGAATCTAATGTGCTGTCCAGTAATCTCCTGTCTATAGGAATCTAATGTTACCCCAGTGATCTCCTGTCTATAGGAATCTAATGTTACCCCAGTGATCTCCTGTCTATATGAACCTAATGTGCTGCCCAGTGATCTCCTGTCTATAGGAATCTAATGTTACCCCAGTGATCTCCTGTCTATAGTAATCTAATGTGCTGCTCAGTGATCTCCTGCCTATAGGAATCTATTGTGCTGCCCAGTGATCTCCTGTCTATATGAATCTAATGTGCTGCCCAGTGATCTCCTGTCTATATGAATCTAATGTGCTACCCAGTGATCTCCTGTCTATAGGATTCTAATGTGCCCACAGTGATCTCCTGTCTATAGGAATATATTGTGATGATTAGTGTTGCTCGCGAATATTCGCAATTCGAATTTCGCGAATATAGCGCTATATATTCGTAATTACGAATATTCGTTTTTTTTTTTTTTTTCTTTTTTTTTTCTTTTTTTTTTTCACAGTACACATCACAGTGATCATCCCTCTCTGCTTCCAGCTTGTGTGGTGTAAAGAAGGCTGTAATACTACTGTGTGAGACTGGCGTGCGAAAATTCGCATATGCGAAAATTAGCATATGCTAATGTTCGCATATGCGAATTTATGCATGTGCTGATTTTGTATATGTCAATATTAACATATGTTAATTTTCGCATACGCGAATATTCGCATATGCGAAAATAAAACGAGACTATAACGAATATGCGAATATTCGCGAATATATGACGAATATTCGTCCATATATTCGCGAATATTCGCGAATTCGAATATGGCCTATGCCGCTCAACACTAGTGATGATCAGTGATCCCCTGACTATAGTAATCTAATGTGCTGCCCAGTGATCTCCTGTCTATAGGAATCTAATGTGCTGCCCAGTGATCTCCTGTCTATAGGAATTTAATGTGCCATCCAGTGATCCCCTGTCTATAGGAATCTAATGTGCTGCCCAGTGATCTCCTGTCTATAGGAATTTAATGTGCCATCCAGTGATCTCCTGTCTATAGGAATCTAATGTGCTGCCCAGTGATCTCATGTCTATAGGAATCCAATGTGCTGCCAGTGATTTCCTGTCTATATGAATCTAATTTGCCCTCCAGTGATCTCCTGTCTATAGGAATCTAATGTGCCCCCAGTGATCTCGTGTCTATAGGAATCTAATTTGCTGTCCAGTGATTTCCTGTCTATAGGAACCTAATGTGCCTGAAGTGATCTCCTGTCTATATGAATCTAATATTACCCCAGTGATCTCCTGTCTATATGAATCTAATGTGCTGTCCAGTAATATCCTGTCTATAGGAATCTAATGTTACCCCAGTGATCTCCTGTCTATAGGAATCTAATGTTCCCCCAGTGATCTCCTGTCTATAGTAATCTAATGTGCTACCCAGTGATTTCCTGTCTATAGGAATCTAATGTGCCCACAGTGATCTCCCGTCTATAGGAATATAATGTGATGATCAGTGATCCCCTGACTATATGAATCTAATGTGCTGCCCAGTGATCTCCTGTCTATTGGAATCTAATTTGCCCTCCAGTGATCTCATGTCTATAGGAATCTAATTTGCCCTCCAGTGATCTCATGTCTATAGGAATCCAATGAGCTGACAGTGATTTCCTGTCTATAGGGAATATAATTTGCTGTCCAGTGATCTCCTGTCTATAGGAACCTAATGTGCTGCCCAGTGATCTCCTGTCTATAGGAACCTAATGTGCCCTCCAGTCATCTCCTGTCTATATGAATCTAATGTTACCCCAGTGATCTCCTGTCTATATGAATCTAATGTGCTGTCCAGTAATCTCCTGTCTATAGGAATCTAATGTTACCCCAGTGATCTCCTGTCTATAGGAATCTAATGTTACCCCAGTGATCTCCTGTCTATATGAACCTAATGTGCTGCCCAGTGATCTCCTGTCTATAGGAATCTAATGTTACCCCAGTGATCTCCTGTCTATAGTAATCTAATGTGCTGCTCAGTGATCTCCTGCCTATAGGAATCTATTGTGCTGCCCAGTGATCTCCTGTCTATATGAATCTAATGTGCTGCCCAGTGATCTCCTGTCTATATGAATCTAATGTGCTACCCAGTGATCTCCTGTCTATAGGATTCTAATGTGCCCACAGTGATCTCCTGTCTATAGGAATATATTGTGATGATTAGTGTTGCTCGCGAATATTCGCAATTCGAATTTCGCGAATATAGCGCTATATATTCGTAATTACGAATATTCGTTTTTTTTTTTTTTTTCTTTTTTTTTTCTTTTTTTTTTTCACAGTACACATCACAGTGATCATCCCTCTCTGCTTCCAGCTTGTGTGGTGTAAAGAAGGCTGTAATACTACTGTGTGAGACTGGCGTGCGAAAATTCGCATATGCGAAAATTAGCATATGCTAATGTTCGCATATGCGAATTTATGCATGTGCTGATTTTGTATATGTCAATATTAACATATGTTAATTTTCGCATACGCGAATATTCGCATATGCGAAAATAAAACGAGACTATAACGAATATGCGAATATTCGCGAATATATGACGAATATTCGTCCATATATTCGCGAATATTCGCGAATTCGAATATGGCCTATGCCGCTCAACACTAGTGATGATCAGTGATCCCCTGACTATAGTAATCTAATGTGCTGCCCAGTGATCTCCTGTCTATAGGAATCTAATGTGCTGCCCAGTGATCTCCTGTCTATAGGAATTTAATGTGCCATCCAGTGATCCCCTGTCTATAGGAATCTAATGTGCTGCCCAGTGATCTCCTGTCTATAGGAATTTAATGTGCCATCCAGTGATCTCCTGTCTATAGGAATCTAATGTGCTGCCCAGTGATCTCATGTCTATAGGAATCCAATGTGCTGCCAGTGATTTCCTGTCTATATGAATCTAATTTGCCCTCCAGTGATCTCCTGTCTATAGGAATCTAATGTGCCCCCAGTGATCTCGTGTCTATAGGAATCTAATTTGCTGTCCAGTGATTTCCTGTCTATAGGAACCTAATGTGC
Organism: Hyla sarda; assembly: GCF_029499605.1. Lineage (NCBI taxonomy): Eukaryota > Metazoa > Chordata > Amphibia > Anura > Hylidae > Hyla > Hyla sarda. The sequence continues at coordinate 231,097,257 of NC_079196.1, forward strand.
CTGAAGTGATCTCCTGTCTATATGAATCTAATATTACCCCAGTGATCTCCTGTCTATATGAATCTAATGTGCTGTCCAGTAATATCCTGTCTATAGGAATCTAATGTTACCCCAGTGATCTCCTGTCTATAGGAATCTAATGTTACCCCAGTGATCTCCTGTCTATAGGAATCTAATGTTACCCCAGTGATCTCCTGTCTATATGAATCTAATGTGCTGTCCAGTAATCTCCTGTCTATAGGAATCTAATGTCCTGCCCAGTGATCTCCTGTCTATAGGATTCTAATGTGTTCGCAGTGATCTCCTGTCTATAGGAATCAATTGTCCTGCCCAGTGATCTCCTGTCTATTGGAATCTAATTTTTGACCCAATGATTTCCTGTCTATAGGAATCTAAATTGCTGCCCAGTGATCTCCTCTCTATAGGAATCTAATGTTTGACCCAATGATCTCTTGTCTATAGGAATCTAAATTTCTGCCCAGTGATCTCCTGTCTATAGGATTACTTTGCACCTGACATTTTATTGTCCTTGTCTTCCTACAGGAACAATGTGATGAGAAAAACCTGAGAAACAGGAAAATGGTGATGGAGAAGCTGGAAGACTTCCTGAAAGAAAAGGTTGATAGATAGTGTCATGAAAGGGGGCACGGAGCAGGGAGTTAGTGAGCCCTAACTGTCCCTACAACCGCTGTCCCTTCCTATTGCCCATCCGCCCTAAATGATGGATCGACAACCACGAGGACGGATCCTATACTGCGCTAAAGTGCATGAGCGTGAAACAAAACAAAACAAACTGTTCATGTCAGGAAACATAACAGGAATACTATAAAGCTATAGATATACCAGGCAGGATGAAGCATACAAACAAACAGTTTAAGAACCAGGATCAAGATTAACGGCAGATATGATAATATGAACAAGCTAGATATGAGGATCAGTATACAGCAGACAAAACCAGGAGATGCAGGGGATGAACAGGTTAACTGAATGTTAGAACACTAAACAGGTCGGAAATCAAGGGCACTGTTCACACTAGACTCAGAACAAGGAACATACTAGACACCCCACTCCAATCATGGAGGGATATCAATACTAAAGCCAAATGGGCTCCTAGTTAGAGGGCACACACCACAGTGTGAACTGGATACTAGCCTAAGAGGAAACAAAAATTGAAGATACACAAATAAAGACACAAGACTAACTCACTCCCAGATAGACAGATTAGCATAAGGCTCAGAACAAGATTCTATCCAAGGATATCCAGGATCAAACAAGGTAAAAACAGGGCTGACAAATGCACAGTGTGAATACAGACAAAGGAAACACAAAGCAAATACAAAATGAACAATGCAAAAATACTAATACCCAACAAAGTACGCAAACAAAGCGTGGTAAACCATGGTTAAAACTCGGGATACATGTGTTTAGACAGACATAGACTAAGGTGAATGAAGCAAACATGATGAGAGTAACAGGTGAAATTACCAGCTCAGAGCAGCAACTGAGGAGACCTCATATATCCTCCCATTGCTGAAGGGCTGGAAGGTTAACTCTTCCCAAACCAGGGAGAATAAGCACAGAAACTGTTCAGATATAAACTTAATGTCTGAACAGGACCCAAATCAGAAACATGCAAAATACAGATAAACAGACATTATAGATAGATAGTTAGATAGAAAAATACATAGATAGATAGATATGAGAAAGATAAATAGATAGATAGATAAATAGATAGATAGATATGAGATAGATAAATAGATAGATAGATAGACAGACAGACAGAAAGATAAATAGATAGATAGATAGATATGAGATAGATAGACAGACAGACAGACAGACAGACAGACAGATAGATAGATAGATGATATGGGATAGATGGACAGATAGATAGATAGATAGATAGATAGATAGATCTATAGAAGAACCAAAACTAGGTGCATCACCTAAAACATTCCCTCAGGGAACTGGTAGCAGCCATCTCTGCTTCCTCTCACAGTGTGTTGCAGGAGACTACACAGGAACAGGAGGAGCTGTCACAACTGCTGATGTCTCCTTGTTCGCTGTATGAGGAGCGATGAAGGGAAAATGTGTGAGCAGAGCAGCTCCGGATCCCCTCGGTTAACACATTCTTTTCCCTGCGGACACCAATGGGTATATCTACAGTAGTGGTCACCAGTACATGTTAGAAGTCACGAAGGTATTCAGACATAATAGGGCATCCCCATAGACCTCCACACACAAAATGTAGCGTTAATGCATCTGCGAAACAGCAGACATGGTCCCAAGTATATATAGAAACATAGAAGGTTGTCAGCAAAAGAAGCCCATCAGTGCATCTAATCCGACCCTATATTACTTCCTTTATATTCTTATCTTTAGATAGATAAATGTTTATCCCAGGTTTCTTCTTATGGATTTACCAACCACATCTGTTGGAAGTTTCCTCCAAGAATATATTATCCTTAACCCCTTAACCCCTTAAGGACCGGAGGTTTTTCCGTTTTTGCATTTTTGTTTTTTGCTCCTTGCCTTTAAAAAATCATAACTCTTTCAAATTTACACCTAAAAATCCATATGATGGCTTATTGTTTGCGCCACCAATTCTACTTTGTAATGACGTCATTCATTTTGCCCAAAAATCTATGGTGAAGCGGGAAAAAAAATCATTGTGCGACAAAATTGAAAAAAAAACGCTGTTTTGTAACTTTTGGGGGCTTCCGTTTCTACGTAGTACATTTTTCGGTAAAAATGACACCTGATATGTATTCTGTAGGTCCATACAATTAAAATGATACCCTACTTATATAAGTTTGATTTTGTCGTACTTCTGGAAAAAATCATAACTACATGCAGGAAAATTAATACGTTTAAAATTGTCATCTTCTGACCCCTATAACTTTTTTATTTTTCCGTGTATGGGGCGGTATGAGGGCTCATTTTTTGCGCCGTGATCTGAAGTTTTTAACGGTACCATTTTTGCATTGATAAGACTTATTGATCACTTTTTATTCATTTTTAAATGATAAAAAAAGTGACCAAAAATGCACTATTTTGTACTTTGGAATTTTTTTGCGCGCACGCCATTGACCGAGCGGTTTAATTAATGATATATTTTTATAATTCGGACATTTCCGCACGCGGTGATACCACATATGTTTATTTTAATTTTTATTTACACTGTGTTTTTTTTTTTTATTGGAAAAGGGGGGTGATTCAAACTTTTAATAGGGGAGGAGTTAAATGATCTTTATTCACTTTTTTTTTTCACTTTTTTTGTGCAGTGTTATAGGTCCCATAGGGACCTATAACACTGCACACACTGATCTTCTATGTTGATCACTGGTTTCTCATAAGAAACCAGTGATCAACGATTCTGCCGGATGACTGCTCATGCCTGGATCTCAGGCACTGAGCAGTCATTCGGCGATCGGACAGCGAGGAGGCAGGTAGGGGCCCTCCCGCTGTCCTGTCAGCTGTTCGGGATGCCGCGATTAGCCGCGGCTATCCCGAACAGCCCGACTGAGCCAGCCGGGAACTTTCACTTTTAGCCGCGCGGCTCAGCTTTGAGCGCGCGGCTAAAGGGTTAATAGCGCACGGCGCCGCGATCGGCGCTGCGCGCTATTAGAGGCGGGTCCCGGCTTCACTATGACGCCGGGCCCGCCATGATATGACGCGGGGTTACTGTGTAACCCCGCGTTATATCAGAAGAGCAGGACCAAGGACGTACCGGTACGTCCTTGGTCCTTAAGGGGTTAATGACCACGGGCATATATTTACGTCGATGGCCGGCTCCCGCGATATAACAAGGGGTCACACGGTTACCCCGTGTCATATCGGGTCGGTCCAAGCATGTAACTGAAGTTGGGACCCGGGGCTAATAGCGCGTTACTAACCCTTTAAAATTTGAACACTGCGTCAAAAAGGAAATCAAAGCTTCCCGGCTGCTCAGTGGGGCTGATCGGGACCACTGCAGTGAAAATTCGGTGTCCCGATCAGCTAGGATTTGAGCGGAGGGTCACTCACCTTCCTCCGGCGCCTCCGATCGGCGATTGATTGCTCCAAGCCTGAGATTCAAAGCTATGGCTTGCAGTGAACAGTGCTGGCAATCAGTGTATACAATGTTATAGCCCCCTATGGGCAATAACATTGCTTACACTGTAGTATTGAATTATACGGGGTAAAATAGGACTATAAATTAAATTGTAGAATAGTTTTATAGGTTTTAATAGTTGTGGCCAAACTTGCCAAAATAGTTGTGGCCAAACATTCGATAGAATTCAGATGTTTAAGAGCTGCAAGACATGCGCATACATAAAAAATAATAATTACATGTAGCAGCTTCCCTGTAGGCAGTATCAGCCCCCTGTTTGTAGTAGCAGCCCCCTGTAGTAGTAACCCACCTGTAGTAGTATCAGCCCCCCCTTTATGTAGTAGCCCCTGTAGATAGTAGTAACAGCCACCTGTGGTATGCAACATGCCCCCAGCATTAGTAGCAGCAGCCCTCCTGTAGTAGCAGCATCCCCCCTTTAGTAGTAGCAGCCACCTGTAGTATGTAAAAGGCCCCCAATATTAGTAGCAGCAGCCCTCCTGTAGTAGCAGCATCCCCCCTTTAGTAGTAGCAGCCACCTGTAGTATGTAAAAGGCCCCCAATATTAGTAGCAGCAGCCCTCCTGTAGTAGCAGCATCCCCCTTTAGTAGTAGCAGCCACCTGTAGTATGTAAGAGGCCCCCAATATTAGTAGCATCAGCCTTCCTGTAGTAGCACCAGCCTCCTTTTTATAGTAACAGCTGCCAGTATTAGTATCAGCCCCTCTGTAGTAGGAGTAGATCCCTTGTAGAAGTAGTAGCTGCCCCTCGTAGCAGCAACCCCCTGTAGTAGCAGCCCCCATCAAAGTTATCTACCTAGGATGGGCAGGGAGAGGGACATTGCCATTGGCTGACGTCAGTGGCCTTTCTCTTCAAGCAGACGTGCCTGTGCGCAATACACCTGCTTCCAGCAGCACCTGCTCTGTCAAAGTGGCAGACCAGAGGGCTACTAAATTCAAATAGTGGTAGCCCGATTGATTGGGGGGCTGGAGGAGAGCCACGTCACCTAGAAAATGGCCCCATGCAGCTTGTAAGCCGTAGTTTGGCCAACCCTGTAATATAGGATTCTAGATTGTAGTATAGGCTGATAGAATATAGTATAGAATTATAAATTGTGGCATAGAATTATACTGAGTGTGAACATGTCCTTAGATACATATGCAGCTGACAATTATTTTTATGGCTCTATAATAGATAAGATGAGCTGACAGACAAGTGTTTCATCTTTTGTTGACCGATCACAAAGCAGTAATTGGAGATAAATATTTTTACATATGTTCCTTTAGCTGAAATGGGTCTGAGACTTTATATTCTTAATTGTTACTTCAGAATCTCTTTTCTTCCCACCTCACAGGATCCACACTTACATAAACTCTTGTGGATTAAACCATATACAATGAGGTCGAACATCGAGGCCAGGATCAGATCTCTGCTGTCTGAGTATGGAGACCTCCTGCTGACCAACTCTAAAGAAGATAGGAAGCGTCTTATAGATGACTTAGGATCTGAACTAAAAGAGAAGAAAGAAACTTTTTGCTCTAGATATTTAAAGAAGTATTGTGAGGTGTTGGGTGATGCAGTGGGTGACCGTGCTTCTGTGGTGACTGGATGGGCCATAGGGGGAGTCGTGGCTGGAGCGGTAGCTGCTGGAGAGGTAGCAGTCACCGCTTTGTCTGCTTTTGGTGAAACCTTAATTAGACCTTTACTAATGAAGAAGACAAACAGGCACCTAAACATTCAAAAAAACATCATGAGACAGAATCCTACAGATAACACTGAACCACCGGCAGCACAAGAGAAACCTACAAATCACACTAAACAATTGCTGGCACAAGAATATCCCACATATAATGCTAAACCACCACCAGAACATGAGAATCCTACTAAACCACAGTCAGCACCAAAAAATCCTACAGATAACACTGAACCACAGCCGGCACCAGAGCATTCTACAGATAACACTGAACCACAGCCGGCACCAGAAAATCCTACAGATAACACTGAACCAAAGCCGGCACCAGAAAATCCTACAGATAACACTGAACCACAGACGGCACCAGAGCATTCTACAGATAACACTGAACCACGGCCAGCACCAGAGCATTCTACAGATAACACTGAACCACAGCCGGCACCAGAGCATTCTACAGATAACACTGAACCACAGCCGGCACCAGAGCATTCTACAGATAACGCTAAACCAACCCCAGAACCAGAAAATCCTACAGACGTCACTGAATTCCTGCTGCTAAAGGTAAAGTGGTTTAGTTCAACATGTTATAACTATTGCTGTTTTCTATAGGACATATTATGCATTGGATATTAAAGGGGAACTCCAGTTTATAAAACCTTATCCCCTATCCTGTAGAAAAAAAATTATCCAAGTTGTTTTGACCAAGTAAAGATTTCCTTACACATTAGATCGGCCATATTCAGCAATGTTGGATAGACCAGTCCACAGTCCACAGTGAATGGGAACGCCTGGCTCTCCCGAATGGCAGATGTTGGGAAAGAGAAGGATCGAGAATGTGGTATTTCAACTCGAAGGAGACAAACTGCTGTCAAAGTGATCTCCTGTCTATATAAATCTAATGTCCCCCCCAGTAATCTCCTGTCTATATGAATCTAATGTCCCCCATAGTAATCTCCTGTCTATATGAATCTAATGTGTCCCCAGTGATCTCCTGTCTATAGAAATCTAATGTGCTGCCCAGTGATCTCCCATCTATATGAATCTAATGTGCTGCCAAGTGATCTCCTGTCTATAGGAATCTAATGTGCTGCCCAGTAATCTCCTGTCTACAGGAATCTAATGTGCTGCCCAGTGATCTCCTGTCTATAGGAATCTAATGTGCTGCCCAGTGATCTCCTGTCTATAGGAATCTAATGTGCCCCCAGTGATCTCCTGTCTATATGAATCTAATGTGCTGCCAAGTGATCTCCTGTCTATAGGAATCTAATGTGCTGCCCTGTGATCTCCTGTCTATAGGAATCTAATGTGCTGCCCTGTGATCTCCTGTCTATAGGAATCTAATGTGCTGCCAAGTGATCTCCTGTCTATATGAATCTAATGTGTCCCCAGTGATCTCCTGTCTATAGGAATCTAATGTGCTGCCCTGTGATCTCCTGTCTACAGGAATCTAATGTGCTGCCAAGTGATCTCCTGTCTATAGGAATCTAATGTGCCCCCAGTAGACATGTGCAACTCGTTTCAGCAGGAATGTCTAATTTACCGAATTTTACAGTTTTCGGGCATTCGGACCGATCCAAATGCACAAAAACATATTTTGAACATTCCCGAATAGCCACGATAATACGAATAGCAAAATAACGAATGCATTTGTTATCCGTAAACGAAAATAAAGAATTCATTCAAATTTTTTTATTGGTCCTTGCACTACACACTGTTTCTGTTACTGTTACCAGGGTGCCTCCAGCTGTTGCAAAACTACAACACCCACCCAGCAATGCTGGGTGGGTGTTGTAGTTTTGCAACAGCTGGAGGCACCCTGGTAACAGTAATAGTGTTAGCGAAAGTGAAATGACATGTTATACATAAATCATCCGACAATCAAACACATCAATCATTCACACAGCATTCATTCATTCATTCAACATTACATTATGTATTAATAATAAATCACATAAAATTGTATTATCTTACCTGTCTTCCAATGTTCCGATCTCTACGGCTGCCCTCTTTTCCTGCACACACACGCTCCCGATAATGGTCCCCTGCTTAAAAAAGATTTACCCGAATGTACCCGAATAAAATTGTTTCCAAAAGAAAATAAAGACCCGAATATCGAATGTATCTGAAAAATCAAACTGAACACCTGAATACCCAATGTATCTGAAAAATCTAAACTGAGAATATTACCGAACCGGAAATTTTATCCAAAATGAAAAAAACTAAATGAAAATTTTTCTTGTGCACATGTCTAGACCCCAGTGATCTCCTGTCTCTAGGAATATAATGTGCCCCCAGTGATCTCCTGTCTACAGGAATCTAATGTGCTGCCCAGTGATCTCTTGTCTATATGAATCTAATGTGCTGCCAAGTGATCTCCTTTCTATATGAATCTAATGTGTCCCCAGTGATCTCCTGTCTATAGGAATCTAATGTGCTGCTCAGTGATCTCCTGTCTATAGGAATTTTATGTGCTGTCCCTGATCTCCTGTCTATAGGAATTTAATGTGCTACCCAGTGATCTCCTGTCTATAGGAATCTAATGTGCTGCCCAGTGATCTCCTGTCTATATGAATCTAATGTTTGACCCCAGTGATCTTCTGTCTATAGGAATCTAATGTGCTGCCCAGTGATCTCCTGTCAATAGGAATATAATGTGCTGCCAAGTGATCTTCTGTCTATAGGAATCTAATGTTTGACCCCAGTGATTTCCTGTCTATAGAAATCTAATGTGTCCCCAGTGATCTCCTGTCTATAGGAATCTAATGTGCTGCCCAGTGATCTCCTGTCTATATAAATCTAATGTGCTGCCCAGTGATCTCCTGTCTATAGGAATCTAATGTTCCCCCAGTGATCTCCTGTCTATAGGAATCTAATGTGCCCCCAGTGATTTCCTGTCTATAGGAATCTAATGTGCTGCCCAGTAATCTCCTGTCTATAGGAATCTAATGTGCCCCCAGTGATTTCCTGTCTATAGGAATCTAATGTGTTCCCAGTGATCTCTTGTCTGTAGGAATCTAATGTTCCCCCAGTGATCTCCTGTCTATATGAATCTAATGTGCTGCCCAGTGATTTCCTGTCGATATGAATCTAATGTGCTGCCCAGTGATCTCCTTTCTATAGGAATCTAATGTGCTGCCCAGTGATCTTCTGTCTATAGGAATCTAATGTTCTCCCAGTGATCTCCTGTCTATAGGAATCTAATGTGCTCCCAGTGATCTCCTGTCTACATGAACCTAATGTGCTGCCCAGTGATCTCCTGTCTATAGGAATCTAATGTGCTGCCCAGTGATCTCCTGTCTATAGGAATCTAATGTGCTGCCCAGTGATCTCCTGTCTATAGGAATCTAATGAGCTGCCCAGTGATCTCCTGTCTATAGGAATCTAATGTGCTGCCCAGTGATCTCCTGTCTATAAGAATCTAATGTGCTCCCAGTGATCTCCTGTCTATAGGAATCTAATGAGCTGCCCAGTGATTTCCTGTCTATAGGAATCTAATGTGCTCCCAGTGATCTCCTGTCTATAAGAATCTAATGTGCTCCCAGTGATCTCCTGTCTATAGGAATCTAATGTGCTGCCCAGTGATTCCCTGTCTATAGGAATCTAATGTGCTGCCCAGTGATTCCCTGTCTATAGGAATCTAATGTGCCCCCAGTGATCTCCTGTCTATAGGAATCTAATGTTCCCCCAGTGATTTCCTGTCTAAAGGAATATAATGTGCCGTCCAGTGATCTCCTGTCTATAGGAACCTAATGTGCTGCCCAGTGATCTCCTGTCTATAGGAATCTAATGTGCCGTCCACTGATCTCCTGTCTATAGGAATCTAGTGTGCTACCCAGTGATCTCCTGTCTATAGGAATCTAATGTGCTGTCCAGTGATCTCCTGTCTATAGGAATCTACTGTGCTGCCCAGTGATTTACTGTCTATAGGAATCTATTGTGCTCCCAGTGATCTCCTGTCTATAGGAATCTAATGTTCCCTCAGTGATCTCCTGTCTATAGGAATCTAATGTTACCCCAGTGATCTCCTGTCTATAGGAATCTAATGTGCCCCCAGTTATCCCCTGTCTATAGGAATCTCATGTGCCCCCATTGATCTCGTGTCTATAGGAATCTAATGTGCTGCCTAGTCATCTCCTGTCTATAGGAATCTAATGTGCTCCCTGTGATCTCCTGTCTATAGGAATCTCATTTGCCGTCCAGTGATCTCCTGTCTATAGGAATCTAATGTGCCTCCAGTGATCTCTTGTATATAGGAATCTAATATGCTGTCTAGTGATCTCCTGTCTATAGGAATCTAATATGCTGTCCAGTGATCTCCTGTCTATAGGAATCTAATGTGCCCCCAGTGATCTCCTGTCTATAGGAATCTAATGTGCCCCCAGTGATCTCCTGTCTACAGGAATCTAATGTGCTGTCCGGTGAGCTCCTTTCTATAGGAATTTAATATGCTGCCCAATAATATCCTGTCTATAGAAATCTAATGTGCCCCCAGTGATCTCCTGTCTATAGGAATTTTATGTGCTGTCCGGTGATCTCCTGTCTATAGGAATCTAATGTGCCCCTAGAGATATCTTGTATATAAGAATCTAATATTCTGTCCAGTGATCTCCTGTCTATAGGATTCTAATGTGCTGCCCAGTGATCTCCTGTCTATATGAATCTAATGTGCTGCCAAGTGATCTTCTGTCTATAGGAATCTAATGTGCCCCCAGTGATCTCCTGTCTATAGGAATCTAATGTGCTGCCCAGTGATCTCATGTCTATAGGAATCCAATGTGCTGCCCAGTGATTTCCTGTCTATATGACTCTAATGTGCTGCCCAGTGATCTCCTGTCTATAGGAATCTAATGTTCCCCCAGTGATCTCCTGTCTATATGAATCTAATGTTCCCCCAGTGATTTCCTGTCTATATGAATCTAATGTTCCCCCAGTGATCTCATGTCTATAGGAATCTAATGTGCCGTCCACTGATCTCCTGTCTATAGGAATCTAGTGTGCTACCCAGTGATCTCCTGTCTATAGGAATCTAATGTGCTGTCCAGTGATCTCCTGTCTATAGGAATCTACTGTGCTGCCCAGTGATTTACTGTCTATAGGAATCTATTGTGCTCCCAGTGATCTCCTGTCTATAGGAATCTAATGTTCCCTCAGTGATCTCCTGTCTATAGGAATCTAATGTTACCCCAGTGATCTCCTGTCTATAGGAATCTAATGTGCCCCCAGTTATCCCCTGTCTATAGGAATCTCATGTGCCCCCATTGATCTCGTGTCTATAGGAATCTAATGTGCTGCCTAGTCATCTCCTGTCTATAGGAATCTAATGTGCTCCCTGTGATCTCCTGTCTATAGGAATCTCATTTGCCGTCCAGTGATCTCCTGTCTATAGGAATCTAATGTGCCTCCAGTGATCTCTTGTATATAGGAATCTAATATGCTGTCTAGTGATCTCCTGTCTATAGGAATCTAATATGCTGTCCAGTGATCTCCTGTCTATAGGAATCTAATGTGCCCCCAGTGATCTCCTGTCTATAGGAATCTAATGTGCCCCCAGTGATCTCCTGTCTACAGGAATCTAATGTGCTGTCCAGTGATCTCCTGTCTATATGAATCTAATGTTCCCCCAGTGATTTCCTGTCTATATGAATCTAATGTTCCCCCAGTGATCTCCTGTCTATAGGAATCTAATGTGCTCCCAGTGATCTCCTGTCTATATGAATCTAATGTTCCCCCAGTGATCTCCTGTCTATATGAATCTAATGTTCCCCCAGTGATTTCCTGTCTATATGAATCTAATGTTCCCCCAGTGATCTCCTGTCTATAGGAATCTAATGTGCTGCCCAGTGATCTTCTGTCTATAGGAATCTAATGTTCCCCCAGTGATCTCCTGTCTATAGGAATCTAATGTGCTGCCCAGTGATCTCCTGTCTATAGGAATCTAATGTGCTGCCCAGTGATCTCTAGTCTATAGAAATCTAATGTGCCCCCAGTGATCTCTAGTGTTGCTTGCGAATATTCGCAATGCGAATTTTATTCACAAATTCACAAATATTCGCGAATATAGCACTATATATTCGCAATTACGAATATTCCATTTTTTTTTCACAGTACACATTACCATGATCATCCCTCTCTGCTTCCAGCTTGTGTTGTGTAAAGAAGGCGCTTAAGCAAATTATCGCATATGGTAATTTTTTGATTATGCTAATTTTTGTTTATGTTAATTTTTGCATATGCAAGTTTTCGCATATGCGAATTTTCGCATATGCGAAAATATAACGCGAATATTAGGAATATGCGAATTTAGCTAATATATGACGAATATTCGTTCATAAATTTACGAAGTATCGCAAATTAGAATATGGACTATGCCGCTCAACACTAGTGATCTCCTATATATAGTAATCTAATGTGCTGTCCAGTGATCTCCTGTCTATAGGAATCTAATATGCTCCCAGTGATCTCCTGTCTATAGGAATCTAATGTTCCCCCAGTGATCTCATGTCTCTAGGAATCTAATGTGCCCCCAGTGATCTCCTGTGTATAGGAATCTAATGTGCTGCCCAGTGATCTCCTGTCTATAGGAATCTAATGTGCCCCCTGTGATCTCCTGTCTATAGGAATCTCATTTGCCGTCCAGTGATCTCCTGTCTATAGGACTCTAATATGCCTCCAGTGATCTCTTGTATATAGGAATCTAATATGCTGTCCAGTGATCTCCTGTCTATAGGAATCTAATATGCTGTCCAGTGATCTCCTGTCTATAGGAATCTAATATGCCCCAGTGATCTCCTGTCTATAGGAATCTAATGTGCCCCCAGTGATCTCCTGTCTATAGGAATCTAATGTGCTGCCCAGTGATCTCCTGTCTATAGGAATCTAATGTGCTGCCCAATAATCTCCTGTCTATAGAAATCTAATGTGCCCCCAGTGATCTCCTGTCTATAGGAATTTTATGTGCTGTCCGGTGATCTCCTGTCTATAGGAATTTAATATGCTGCCCAGTGATCTCCTGTCTATAGGAATCTAATGTGCCCCTAGAGATCTCTGGTATATAGGAATCTAATATTCTGTCCAGTGATCTCCTGTCTATAGGAATTTAATGTGCTACCCAGTAATCTCCTGTCTATAGGAATCTAATATGCCCCCAGTGGTCTCCTGTCTATAGGAATCTAATGTGCTCCCAGTGATCTCCTGTCTATAGGAATCTAATGTGCTCCCAGTGATCTACTGTCTATAGGAATCTAATGTCCTGTCCGGTGATCTCCTTTCTATAGGAATTTAATATGCTGCCCAGTGATCTCCTGTCTATAGGAATCTAATGTGCTGTCCAGTGATCTCCTGTCTATAGGAATCTAATGTGCCCCCAGTGATCTCCTGTCTATAGGAATCTAATGTGCCCCCAGTGATCTCCTGTCTATAGGAATCTAATGTGTCCCCAGTGATCTCCTGTCTATAGGAATCTATTGTGCCCCCAGTGATCTCCTGTCTACAGGAATCTAATGTGCTTCCCAGTGATCTCCTGTCTATAGGAATCTAATGTGCTCCCATTGATCTCCTGTCTATAGGAATCTAATGTGTTCCCAGTGATCTCCTGTCTATAGTAATCTAATGTGCTGCCCAGTGATCTCCTGTCTATAGGAATCTAATGTCCCCCCCAGTGATCTCCTGTCTATAGAACTCTAATGTGCCCCCAGTGATCTCCTGTCAATAGGAATCTAATGTGCTCCCAGTGATCTCCTGTCTATAGGAATCTAATGTGCTGTCCGGTGATCTCCTGTGTATAGGAATTTTTATATACATTTTTTTCTTAAACATTTTCCAGAAAAGTGATGGTATCAGATGAGAATTAGATCAAATATTTTCCAAAATCTCCTCCTCTTGTATGTTCAGAAGGACAGAAAGAAACTAAGTTTGAATTCAAGTAATAAAAGATTGAACTTCAATGGCTGCAATGTTCCAATTGGTCAGCAGAGACACACAGACCCATCACACACCAATCCTGGAGCATCACTGGCCCAGCCAGCATTATGAGTGCTGGTGTGTAGTTTAAACTGGCAATACCAATAGACGATATCTTCTACAAACTCTCTACACCCTGACTGGCAGCGGTCATATGACTACACTTAACTCACTGAGTGATCACTCCTGATAGCTTCTAGGAGAGAAGTGGAGGGTGGGAGGATATTAGGAGGGCAGAGATGCTGTTTACTATACTGTAGAGTGAACTCTAGGAGGTATGCCGGACATAGCTATACCTAGGCTCACATGATACAGCCTCCTCGTGAAGTAACTAATAAGCTCTGAACTTCAAAAAGGAATGTCCGATCCACCCCTTAACTTGAGGAGAAGGTGGAGTTTGGAGCAGAGACTACCTTGTGACTAGATCATTCATTTAGCTGTACAATATAACAGCAGACATGGAAAGAGGGGAAACTTCTGTACATGGTAGGACTCTACGACATGGTTGACCTGTGGTGTAAATAGGAAAACACATGTTATGCATATACACAATATATATTGACACAGTACTTAAGACAAATACTTTTAATCTAGCAAAGCCTTATGTAAACTCAGCCAGCCGACTGCTCTGATGGGTAGCAGCTGGAACAATGTAACACTCACTGTTCAGTAGACAGGAACACTTGTGGTAGTGGATCCGCTGAACCTGTGTGGCAGATGACTCGGACTATACCAGGGAGCAGGGTCTATGGTGCCGCTGGTTTTTACCAGCAAAGCAGGATGGACTTGCAGCGGCAGGTGGCATCCAGGTCGCTACCTCTGGCACGACTCGACCACACAGGCGGCTGAGGAGGTTCGAGGCACAGGTAGGATACGGCAATTCATGGTCAGGATAGAAGAAGGTCAGGGCAGGTGGCACAGGAATGTAGTCAGGAACGTAGCAGGAGGTCAGTAGGCAGGCGGCAATGGAGCAATGTCCGGTCACGGAACAATGAGGTCAGAACACGGCAAAGCAACTCACAGGAACACTTTCTCTCAGGCACTAGGGCAACAAAGATCCGGCAGGGGTATGTGGGAGGTGCATAAACTTATAACAGTGTGACAGGTGCAATAGATAATTACTGGCGCACTGGCCCTTTAAATCTTAGAGCTCCTGCGCGCGCACCCTATGAGGTGGGGGCACACGCGCTGGAGCTGAGAGGAAGCAGCAGAGGACAGAGGAGAGTGATGGGCTGGGATTCATATGCAGGCGCGTCCCATGATACAAATCCCAGCCCCGCCGGCGGGGGAAGAGAAGGGGAAAATGCGCTCATAGCCAGAGTGAGTGGCCGTAGCGCAGGTTGTCACAAACAGTTTGTGCTGGGCCACCACATTTACATACATGGACATTCTCTACAGTCAGAGGGCACTGGAGACATTCACCCATCGCTGCCTCCTTCTCTAATATGAATGGTAACCATTGGAGTGCTGGAATAGTTTGGGGATCCAGACCCTTTATGTGTTTGACCTTATTGTTATTTTTTTTTCTCTCCACTTCTTATGGCTGCATCTACAGTATCGTACTGTCACTTCCATCTTGTATACAATAAGTAGCTGAAGAAGAGAGGGATTTCTGGATTGGACCAGGAGACCTGCCTCTACAGTGGTCCCCCGACATACAATCGTTTCAACATACAATGGCCTCTCAGAGGCCATTGTTTGTTGAAGGCAGCATCCGCATGCTGACTGCTTCAGCTGCCATCAGATAGCCTTTCCATGTGCCCCATGCCCCCTTACATGTCCCCACCGCTCCGGTCCATCAATCCGCCACTCCTCTGCTGCCCTTGTCTTGTGCCATCGCTCTCCATCGCCATCATCACATTGCCGCTCATGCCACTCCGTTGTCCAATAGGGGTGGGGTCAGTGGCAACCTGATGATGGCGATGGAGAGCGACAATGCAAGGCAGCGGCAACATTGTTTTATGGCAGCAGAGGAGCGACAAACTGACGGGCTGGATCGGCGGGGACATGTGAGTATCATTGCGCATATCATTGGTACGAATCCCTCAACATACGATGGTTTCAACAGACGATGGTCCGCCTGGAACCAATTACCATCATATGTTGAGGGACCACTGTAAAGGTGTTCTGTGGAGGATGAGTAGGAGGGTCCAGGGCTCTCCCACACTTTATATGTCAGGAGTGAAAAGGTATGACATGGGAACCAATCACACTTAGGGTCTGTTCACACGGTGGAATTTCCACTTGTGGAATTCCACCTCAAATGAACAAATGAAAGCCCAATACACTTCTATGGGACTCTACACTCCCATTGACACTTCTGAAATTCCGAAGGAATTTTCAAAAGTGTCAATGGGAGTGCGGAATTCCATAGAAGTGTATTGGGCTTTCATTTGAGGCGAAATTGTGCAAGTGGGAATTCCACCTTGTGATTAGACCCTAAGTGTCGGTTCACACAGATGGAATTTCCCCTTGCTTAATTCCACCTCAAATGAAAGCTCAATAGACTTCTATAGGATTCCACACTTCTGAATTTCCGCATGTGGAATTTCAGCACCAATTCCGCACTAATTTCACACAAAATCTGCACAAGCCAGAAACCACCCAAGGAAGCAAAATTGGTGTAGAAATTTCGCCCATGTGAATGGTCCCTAAGGTTCTTAGAAAGGAAGAGTTGCCTGATCTGAGCTCTGATCTCCTATATACACTCTCTGAAGGGACAATTTACATGGACACTTCTCAGGAATGAATGCCGACACAACTGATCGCTGCTGGATTGGCACCGCTCACTTACCCTATTGGCTGGTCGCAGGGACTTTGACATGGGGCTATAATGAGGGATGGATATTCCTATGTCCTGTCATTTAGACAGAACCCTGTATACAAAAGTCTGTAGGATTTTTATTTTACACTGCTGTTACTTTGGAATCTTCTCTTTTTCTTTCCACGTCACAGGATCCATCAGTACACGAGGTCTTGACAACTAAACCATCTGAGGCTGAGATCAGATACCTCCAGTACAGAGACCTCCTGCTGACCGACTCTAAGGAAGAGAAGACGGGATCAAAACGAAAAGAAAAACAAGAAGCATTTTTTTCTAAATACCCCAAAAAGTCTACAGCAATGTTGGGTGATATGGTGAATGCAGCTGCCTTGACTGTGGCTGTAGGGGCAGTAGCTGGAGTTGTAGTTGGTGGAGCCTTAGTAGGAGGGGTAGGGGCAATTTATACAAGTATATTCAAAAGGAACCCAGACAGTATGCAAAATTCTGAAAACATTACCAGACAGAATTCTACAGATGACAATGAACCCCCACCAGTGCCATAGAATCCTACAGATAACACTGAACCCCCGCCAGTGCCATAGAATCCTACAGATAACACTGAACCCCCGCCAGTGCCATAGAACCCTACAGATAACACTGAACCCCCGCCAGTGCCATAGAATTCTACAGGTGACAATCAACCCCGCCGGTGCCATAGAATCCTAAGATAACACTGAACCCCTGCCGGTGCCATAGAATCCTAGAGATGACAATGAACCCCTGCCGATGCCATAGATTCCTACAGATAACACTGAACCCCCGCCAGTGCTATAGAATCCTACAGGTGACAATGAACTCCTGCCGGCCCCATAGAATCCTACAGATGACAATAAACCCCACTGGTGCCATAGAATCCTATTGATAACATTGAACCCCTGCCGAACCCATAGAATCCTATAAATAACACTGAACCCCAGCCGGTGCCATAGAATCCTACAGATGACACTGTACCCCGCTGGTGCCATAGAATTCTATAAATAACACTGAACCCCCGCCGATGCCACAGAATCCTACAGATGACACAGAACCCCCGCCGGTGCCATAGGATTCTACAAATAACACTGAACCCCCACCGGCTCCATAAAATCCTATAAATAACTCTGAACCACCGCCGGTGCCATAAAATCCTACAGATGACACTGAACCCCCGCCGGTGCCATAAAATCCTACAGATGACACTGAACCACCACCAGCCCCATAGAATCCTACAGATGACACTGAACCCCCACCAGTCCCATAAAATCCTACAGATGACACTGAACCACCACCAGCCCCATAGAATCCTACAGATGACACTGAACCCCCGCCGGTGCCATAAAATCCTACAGATGAAACTGAAACCCCACCAGTCCCATAGAATCCTACAGATGACAATGAACCCCCACCAGTCCCATAAAATCCTACAGATGACACTGAAACCCCACCAGTCCCATAGAATCCTACAGATGACACTGAACCCCCACCAGTCCCATAGAATCCTACAGATGACACTGAACCTCTGCCGGTGCCCTAAAATCCTACAGATGACACTGAAACCCCACCAGTCCCATAGAATCCTACAGATGACACTAAACCCCCACCAGTCCCATAGAATCCTACAGATGACACTATACCCCTGGCAGATCCATAAAATTCTAAATCTTACGTTAGAGGAACAATTAGCAGCTTCTTGGGACCATAAAGCACTAAATATTGCTAAATATTCTGAACTCCCTTCACAACTTAAACATAGTTATATTCTCCGAGATACAGTCAGTATTTGGAAACCTATGCAATCTTTTTCATCATCCATTTAGGATTTTGGAATTCCCCTTCCTTTCTACAAAGTAGAAAAAAATAAATTATTTAAAATCTGGCAAGCAATGACATTAAGACATTATCCGATGTCATCTCCGCAGATACGAAATCTTTCATGTCATGGGCGAATAATCAATCACATTGTGATATTCCTCACACCCATTCCTGGCCTTCAAACACTTTTGCTTCTCTAATTTATCATTGTAGGTGTAAGTGAAGCATTTATCATTGTAGGTGTAAGTGAAGCATTTATCATTGTAGGTGTAAGTGAAGCATTTATCATTGTAGGTGTAAGTGAAGCATTTATCATTGTAGGTGTAAGTGAAGCATTTATCATTGTAGGTGTAAGTGAAGCATTTATCATTGTAGATGTAAGTGAAGCATTTATCATTGTGGTGTAAGTGAAGCATTTATCATTGTAGGTGTAAGTGAAGCATTTATCATTGTAGGTGTAAGTGAAGCATTTATCATTGTAGGTGTAAGTGAAGCATTTATCATTGTAGGTGTAAGTGAAGCATTTATCATTGTAGGTGTAAGTGAAGCATTTATCATTGTAGGTGTAAGTGAAGCATTTATCATTGTAGGTGTAAGTGAAGCATTTATCATTGTAGGTGTAAGTGAAGCATTTATCACTGTAGATGTAAGTGAAGCATTTATCATTGTGGTGTAAGTGAAGCATTTATCATTGTAGGTGTAAGTGAAGCATTTATCATTGTAGGTGTAAGTGAAGCATTTTTCTACCCCCTATTTTTTTTTTTTTGTGTACGTGTAATGTGTAGAAGCACCACATTTATTACATGGTCGCAGACCATTTGATACATTTTGTGCAGGTCACATTTTAGGAAATTTCTCTCTTCACATACACCAAAAAGCTAAGTCTGGGCTGGTGTAGTTTTAAAGACTTTTCAGTGGCTTTGCGCCTTTTTGCGCCTTTTTTGACAAAAAGACACAATTCATAAAACCCTTCCATATCATGTGTATTGCCAAAATCATTGGCTTGCAACTCAAAATCAGCAGAAATGTGTAAACCAAAAGGTGCATATACACTCGGCTTGCCTCTTTTTTTGCAGCTTTTCTAGACATAAAAACAGTCTAAAGACAATGATAAATGTCGGCCAAGGATTTTGATAAATTACCCCATGAATCTTCTTTTAGGAAACTCTTTGATTTCTCTGATGTTTTACGTCCTCGCCCTCTCTCGCAATCATACTGCACATTTATAGATTACATCACTAATACACCACATTATGGCTCACAAACATGCTGTGATCATTGCCCCAAATCCTCTCTTCCAAAAGATGACTTAATATATTGTTTATGGCATTGCCCTCTCATTATGGCTTTTTAGAAAGAAATCTAATCCTCAACCTCTCAAGGACGCAGGACGTACCTCTACGCCCTGCACCCGCTCCCGTAATATAACGCGGGGTCAGGCGCTTACCCCATGTAATAGTGGGGCAGTCACAGCACCTAGCAACGGCTGGGACCCGTGGCTAATTCCGGACATTACTGATCGCGGTTATGTACGGTATTAACCCCTTAGACACGGCAATCAAAGTTGATCACTGTGTCTAGAATGAAAAAAAAAATGCTTCCCAGCAGCTCATTTGGGCTGATCGGGATCACCGCGGTAAAACCGCGGTGTCCTGATCAGCTGAGGACATAAGAGGGGGGTCCCTACCTTCCTCCTCGGTGTCCGATCATCGCTCGATTGCTCCATGCCTGAGATCCAGGCTGGAGCAATGGAGCAACAAAAACACTGATAAATGCTATGCTATGGAATAGCATGGATCAGTGTATGCAATCAGAAGATTGCATGTAATAATCCCCTATGGGGGCTATAAAAGTGTAAAAAAAAAATCACACACCCCTTTCCTATTCAAAACAAATAAATATGTAAACAAAAATAAATATAAACATTTGTGGTATCTCCGCGTGCGCAAATGTCTGAACTATAAAAATACAATGTTAGTTAAACAACATGGTCAATGAAGTACGTGTAAAAAAAAAATCCAACTCCAAAATTGCGTATTTGTGGTCACTTTGTATACCATAAAAAAATATGTAAAAAGCGATCAAAAAGTCCATTCAAAACAAAAAAGGTACCAATAAAAACTTCAGAACACGGTGCAAAAAATGAGCCATCATGCATCCCTGTATGCGGAAAAATAAAAAGGTTAAAATAAAAAAAAGTTGGGTATCATTTTAACCGCGGGTTTAATGGAGTTTTTTTTTTCAATTTTATCCCACAAATATTTTTTTTTTTGTTTCGTCATAGATTTTTTGGTATAATGACTGATTTCATTACAAAGTAGAATTGGTGGCAAAAAAAAAAGCCTTTATATGGGTCTGTAGGTACAAAATTGAAAGGGTTATGAAAAAACGAAAGTGCAAAAACGGAAAAACCCTGAGTCCTTAAGGAGTTAAAGGACAAGTATCATGAAAAAAAAGTATCCACTATCCGTAGGATAGGGGATATACGTTTCCTTTCCATGATACTTGTCCTTTAAATGGGCACAGTCATTAAAATAACATTTTTATGTTGAATTCCTTTTTAAAAATACATATATTTCTAATATACAGTGACCCCTGACCTACGATGGGCCCGACATACGATCATTTCAGCATACGATCACTCTCAGAGGCCATCACATGGTGAAGGCAGCATCACCATACGATGCTTTTGTATGTCGGGGCCATCGCATAAACGGCTATCCTACAGCGTAGACTGCTTCAGCTGCCCCCGGATAGCCGTTTACAGTGCCCCGTGAGCTCCGCTGACGATCACTTACCTGTCCTCGGGGCTCCGGCGCATCCTCTTCGGGATCCCCTGCATCGTCGGCGCTCTCCATCGCTGCGCACGCCGTCCCGTCTTCCAATAGGAGCGCCGTGCGTAGCGACGTGATGGTGGCGACGGAGAGCGCGGATGCCGGGGAAGCAGAGGCCTTGCCGGAGCGTCGGGGACACCCCGGGGACGCGGCGACAGCGATGGACGGTGACATCCAGGGCAGCGGTGATGAGCGGTGACGGTCCGGAGCGGCGGGGACAGGTGAGTACAACTTCCTCTAACAGTGGTCTACAACCTGCGGACCTCCAGATGTTGCAAAACTACAACTCCCAGCATGCCCGGACAGCCGTTGGCTGTCCGGACATGCTGGGTGTTGTAGTTTTGCAACATCTGGAGGTCCGCAGGTTGTAGACCACTGTCCTATGCTTTACATTGCACGGATCCCTCAACATACGATGGTTTCAACAAACGATGGTCTGTTTCGAACGGATTACCATCGTATGTTGAGGGACCACTGTACTTGTTTATAAAAATTTTCACTATTTTTATATATTTTTTTTTTTACTTTGAAAATATGGCCACTAGGGGTCTCCCTTCCAGTTCTGGTTGTATTCAGTATATTCATGTGACACCTAATATACAGGTTCATAGGAACAACATGGTACATCACAGAGAGCCTGGCAGATACATTAGGTACTTAAGAAGTGTCATAATCTCACATCTTCCACAAATGGAGAAAAATGTTATAAACTTTTACTTTATCCTCTTATACATCTCATACATCAAGAACACAGATTCTCCAACTTAATTATTAATCTTTCCAAATAGTTTAAAAAACAAAAAGGCATATATCAACCTTTACTTATATTCTATTTTCCCCTTTCTTCTCTATGTATCGCTGCAATGTTATATTTATTTGTTATATGTTAGATATATATTAGTTGTTTATATAATAGATAGAAATAAGATGGGTATATTTTTCTGATACTATTATATTGTTTTTCCAGTGAACTTTATTTATGTAATAATTCTTTTTTGATTCCTTCTTCCATGTAATTGCAATCTTTTTAATAAAATATTTGAGTAAAAAAATAAATAAACTGAACCCCCAACAGCCCTATAGAATCCTACAGATGACAGTGAACCCCCTGCTAGTCCCATAGAATCCTACAGATAACACTGAACCCTTGCCAGCACCATAGAATCCTACAGATGACAGTGAACCCCCACCACTCTTATAGAATCCTACAGATGACACTGAACCCCCACCAGTCTTATAGAATCCTACAGATGACACTGAACCCCCACCAGTCCCATAGAATCCTACAGATGACACTGAACCCCCACCAGTCTCATAGAATCCTACAGATAACAATGAACCCCCAACAGTCTCATACAATCCTACACATGAGCAGAGCAGAGTTGACGCAGCTCACCCTTGTGCCCTCGCCACGACACGGACAGGACCGGACCCCAGTCCAACAATAGTAGTAGAAATGAAGAAAGAGTCCAGCGTAGCAATTCAAGCAATGCTCAGTGCTTTATTCAGCAATCAGCCAACATGGAAGACAGGTGACGCGTTTCGGCCACAGTGCGTAACGACTAAGGCTACGCACTGTGGCTGAAACGCGTCACCTGTCTTCCATGTTGGCTGATTGCTGAATAAAGTACCGAGCATTGCTTGAATTGCCACGCTGGACTCTCTCTTCATTTCTAATCCTACAGATGACATTGAACCACCACCAGTCCCATAGAATCCTACAGATAACACTGAACCCCCACCAGCTCCATAGAATCTTACAGATAACACTAAACCCCATTCAACCCCATAGAATCCTACAGATAACACTAAACCCCCACCAGTTGCATAGAATCCTACAGATGACACTGAACCCCCACCAGCCCCATAGAATCCTACATATAACGCTGAGCCCCCACCAGCTCCATAGACTATTACAGATAACACTCAACCCCCACCAGTCCCATAGAATCCTACAGATAACACTCAACCCCCACCAGTCCCATAGAATCCTACAGATGTCATTGAACCCCCACCAGTCCCATAGAATCCTACAGATGACACTGAACCCCTACCAGTCCCATAGAATCCTAAAGATAACACTGAACCCTTGCCAGCACCATAGAATCCTACAGATGACAGTGAACCCCCGCAGGCCCCATAGAATCCTACAGATAACAATGAACCCCCACCAGTCTTATAAAATCCTACAGATGACACTGAACCCCCACCAGTCTTATAGAATCCTACAGATGACACTGAACCCCCACCAGTCTCATAGAATCCTACAGATGACACTGAACCCCCACCAGTCCCGTAGAATCCTACAGATGAAAATGAACCCCCACCATCTCCATAGACTATTAGAAGTGACAATGAACCCTCACCAGCCCCATAGAATTCTACAGATAACACTGAACCTCCACCGGCTCCATAGACTATTACAGATAACACTCAACCCCCACCAGTCCAATAGAATCCTACAGAAGACACTGAACCCCCGCCAGTCTCATAGAATCCTACAGATGACACTGAACCCCCACCAGTTCCATAGAATCCTACAGATAACACTGAACCTTCACCAGTCTCATAGAGTCCTACAGATGACAATGAACCCCCACCAGTACCATAGAATCCTACAGATGACACTGAACTCCCACCAGTCTCATAGAATCCTACAGATGACACTGAACCCCCACCAGTCTCATAGAATCCTACAGATGACACTGAACCCCCACCAGTCTCATAGAATCCTACAGATGACACTGAACTCCCACCAGTCTCATAGAATCCTACAGATGACACTGAACCCCCACAAGTCTCATAGAATCCTACAGATGACACTGAACCCCCATCAGTCTCATAGAATCCTACAGATGATACTGAACCCCCACCAGTCCCATAGAATCCTACAGATGACATTGAACCACCACCAGTCCCATAGAATCCTACAGATGACACTGAACCACCACCAGTCCCATAGAATCCTACAGATAACACTGAACCCCCACCAGTCTCATAGAATCCTACAGATGACACTGAACCCCCACCAGTCTCAAAGAATCCTACAGATAACACTGAACCCACACCAGCTCCATGGAATCTTACAGATTACACTAAACACCATTCAGCCCCATAGAATCCTACAGATAACACTAAACCCCCACCAGTTGCATACAATCCTACAGATGACACTGAACCCCCACCACTCTTATAGAATCCTACAGATAACACTGAGCCCCCACCAGTCTTATAGAATCCTACAGATAACACTGAACCCCCACCAGTCTTATAGAATCCTACAGATGACACTGAACCCCCACCAGTCCCATAGAATCCTACAGATGACACTGAACCCCCACCAGTCTCATAGAATCCTACAGATGATACTGAACCCCCACCAGTCCCGTAGAATCCTACAGATGACACTGAACCCCCACCAGTCTCATAGAATCCTACAGATGACAATGAACCCCCACCAGTCTCATACAATCCTACACATGAGCAGAGCAGAGTTGACGCAGCTCACCCTTGTGCCCTCGCCACGACACGGACAGGACCGGACCCCAGTCCAACAATAGTAGTAGAAATGAAGAGAGAGTCCAGCGTAGCAATTCAAGCAATGCTCAGTGCTTTATTCAGCAATCAGCCAACATGGAAGACAGGTGACGCGTTTCGGCCACAGTGCGTAACGACTAAGGCTACGCACTGTGGCTGAAACGCGTCACCTGTCTTCCATGTTGGCTGATTGCTGAATAAAGTACCGAGCATTGCTTGAATTGCCACGCTGGACTCTCTCTTCATTTCTAATCCTACAGATGACATTGAGCCACCACCAGCCCGATGGAATCCTACAGATAACACTGAACCCCCACCAGTCCCATAGAATTCTAAAGATGACACTGAACCCCCACCAGTCCCATAAAATCCTACAGATGATACTGAACCCCACCAGTCCCATAGAATTCTAAAGATGACACTGAACCCCCACCAGTCCCATAAAATCCTACAGATGATACTGAACCCCCACCAGTCTCATAGAATCCTACAGATGACACTGAACCCCCGCCGGTGCCATAGACCAGCTAACCTACTAATGTTAAAGAGGCCCCTGAACCTCCCCAACAGATTTGGAGATGGATCGGATGGCATGTTGAATTTTAAGCTAATTCTTGCTGGAGAAACCTGCAGCCAGAGGAGTCTGGAGGAGGACAAGAGAGTCTGTAGGAAGAGGACAGAGGAGTCTGGAGAAGGACAAGAGAGTCTGTAGGAAGAGGACAGAGGATTCTGGAGAAGGACAAGAGAGTCTGTAGGAGGGGGACAGAGGAGTCTGGAGAAGGACAAGAGAGTCTGTAGGAGGGGGACAGAGGAGTCTTGAGAAGGACAAGAGAGTCTGTAGGAGGGGAACAGAGGAGTCTGGAGAAGGACAAGAGAGACTGTAGGAGGGGGGCAGAGGAGTATGCACATGGAAAACAAAGGAGTCTGGAGGTGGAGGACAAAGGAGTCTGGACATGGAGGAGGACAGAGGAGTCTGGAGGTGGAGGACAGAGAAGTCTGGAGGTGGAGGACAGATGA
Organism: Hyla sarda; assembly: GCF_029499605.1. Taxonomy (NCBI): domain Eukaryota; kingdom Metazoa; phylum Chordata; class Amphibia; order Anura; family Hylidae; genus Hyla; species Hyla sarda. Next base: position 231,122,997 of record NC_079196.1, read on the forward strand.
GTCTGGAGGTGGAGGATAGAGGAGTCTGGAGGTGGAGGACAGAGGAGTCTGGGGTGGAGGACAGAGCAGTTTGGACGTGGAGAACAGAGCAGTCTGGAGGTGAAGGATAGAGGAGTCTGGATGTGAAGGACAGAGGATTCTGGAGGTGGAGGACAGAGGAGTCTGGAGGAGGAGGATAGAGGAGTCTGGAGGGGGAGGATAGAGGAGTCTGGAGGTGGAGGACAGAGGAGTCTGGAGGTGGAGGACAGAGGAGTCTGGACGGGGAGGAGGACAGAGGAATCTGGACGTGGAGGACAGAGGAGTCTGGAGGAAGAGGACAGAAGAGTCTGGAGGAGGAGGACAGGGGAGTCTGGAGGAGGAGGATAGAGGAGTCTGGAGGAGGAGGACAGAGGAGTCTGGAGGAGGACAGAGGAGTCTGGAGGAGGAGGACAGAGGAGTTTGGAGGAGGAGGACAGAGGATACTAGAGGAGGAGGACAGAGGAGTCTGGAGGAGGACTGAGGAGTCTAGAGGAGGAGGACAGAGGAGTCTGGAGGAGGACAGAGGAGTCTGGAGGAGGAGGACAGAGGAGTCTGGAGGAGGACAGAGGAGTCGGGAGGAGGAGGACAGAGGAGTCTGGAGGAGGACAGAGGAGTCTGGAGGAGGAGGACAGAGGAGACTGGAGGAGGAGGACAGAGGAGACTGGAGGAGGAGGACAGAGGAGTCTGGAGGAGGACAGAGGATCCTGGAGGAGGACAGAGCAGCCTGGGGAACAGAGAACTCTGTAAAAAAAGAATACAGTGGTACCTCAAGTTACAATATTAATTGGTTCCAGGACGACCATTGTATGTTGAAACCATTGTATGTTGAGACCAGAACTCTATGGAAACCTGTTAATTGGTTCTGAAGCCCCAAAATGTCATCGAAAAAATAGGAAAAAGTGAGAATTAAAGAAAAATTAGTAGATAACTAATATAGATAAAGTAAATCCTTACATATAAAAGTAATATAGATCTGCTGGGAGCTGTAATCACTGTCTATGTAGAGGACAGGAGCTTCTTCAGGGTCCTGTACAGAACACAGTGTCCTAAAAAAGTAATGGAGCCGCCCTCACCTGGTGTCCAAAGGAGCAGCTAACCCTGGTACAGGTAAAGAGTACAGAATATGTAATACCTCCCTGTACTGTAGGGGGCGCTACCAGACACCAGTCAGTGCATACACTTCAGAAATACAGGTAAAGAGTACAGAACATGTAATACCTCCCTGTACTGTAGGGGGCGCTACCAGACACCAGTCAGTGCATACTCTTCTGTAATACAGGTAAAGAGTACAGAACATGTAATACCTCCCTGTACTGTAGGGGGCGCTACCAGACACCAGTCACTGCATACACTTCAGAAATACAGGTAAAGAGTACAGAACATGTAATACCTCCCTATACTGTAGGAGCGCTACCAGACAGCCAGTCAGTGCATACACTTCAGTAATACAGGTTAAGAGTACAGAACATGTAATACCTCCCTGTACTGTAGGGGGCACTACCAGACACCAGTCAGTGCATACACTTCAGTAATACAGGTAAAGAGCAGTACAGAACATGTAATACCTCCCTGTACTGTAGGGGGCGCTACCAGACACCAGTCAGTGCATACACTTCAGGAATACAGGGTGTTTTACCAGTGAATGTCCATTCTGATTGGTTGGTTCTTTCAGCCATTGACAGGTATCACAGATCTGGACTGTTCGTAGTATTGTATGTTGAGTCTGGTTTCAAGTTACAATGGTCCAGAAAAGACCAATGTGTGTTGAAACTATTGTATGTTGAGGCCATTGTAAGTTGAGGGATCACTGTACGTTTTCGCCATAATTTAGCTCCAATAGGAGAATTCGATAAAAGGATTTTTGAGATTTAATTTATTAATTTAAGTTTAACTAAAATAAAAAAATTACATAAGTAATGAGACCCTTTACTACTACACTTCAAATCCAATTTTTTTTTTTTAATCATCTCTGAGATGTTTCTGCACCTTGGTCTGAGACATCGGTGGGAAATTCAGCTGATTGGACAAAACACAGCCCTGTCTATATAAGATCTCACAGCTTGCATTATATATCAGAGTAAACACCAAGACATGAGGAGGAAAGAACTGCCTGTAGAGCTCAGACACAGCCCTGTCTATATAAGATCTCACAGCTGGCATTATATATCAGAGTAAACACCAAGACATGAGGAGGAAAGAACTGCCTGTAGAGCTCAGACACAGCCCTGTCTATATAAGATCTCACAGCTGGCATTATATATCAGAGTAAACACCAAACCATGAGGGGGAAAGAACTGCCTGTAGAGCTCAGACACAGCCCTGTCTATATAAGATCTCACAGCTGGCATTATATATCAGAGCAAACACCAAGTCATGAGGAAGAAAGAACTGCCTGTAGAGCTCAGACACAGCCCTGTCTATATAAGATCTCACAGCTGGCATTATATATCAGAGTAAACACCAAACCATGAGGGGGAAAGAACTGCCTGTAGAGCTCAGACACAGCCCTGTCTATATAAGATCTCACAGCTGGCATTATATATCAGAGCAAACACCAAGTCATGAGGGAGAAAGAACTGCCTGTAGAGCTCAGACACAGCCCTGTCTATATAAGATCTCACAGCTGGCATTATATATCAGAGTAAACACCAAACCATGAGGGGGAAAGAACTGCCTGTAGAGCTCAGACACAGCCCTGTCTATATAAGATCTCACAGCTGGCATTATATATCAGAGCAAACACCAAGCCATGAGGCTGAAAGAACTGCCTGTAGAGCTCAGACACAGTCCTTTATATATAAGATCTCACAGCTGGCATTATATATCAGAGCAAACACCAAGCCATGAGGGAGAAAGAACTACCTGTAGAGCTCAGACACAGCCCTGTCTATATAAGATCTCACAGCTGGCATTATATATCAGAGCAAACACTAAGCCATGAGGAAGAAAGAACTGCCTGTAGACCTCAGACACAGCCCTGTCTATATATAAGGTCTCACAGCTGGCATTATATATCAGAGCAAACACCAAGCCATGAGGGGGAAAGAACTGCCTGTAGAGTTCAGACACAGCCCTGTATATATAAGGTCTCACAGCTGGCATTATATATCAGAACAAACACCAAGCCATGAGGGGGAAAGAACTGCCTGTAGAGCTCATATACAGCCCTGTCTATATAAGATCTCACAGCTGACAATATATATCAGAGCAAACACCAAGCCATGAGGTAAAAGAACTGCCTGTAGAGCTCAGAGACAGGTTTGCATGGACTTTCAGATCTGGATAAGGAAGGGAAGGAAGCTGGGTTCGGTTAGAAATTATGGGAATTACCTTTATACTTCCTGAAATATCCAGCTCTGGTGCCAGTTGGATAATAATCGGTGGGGGATTAGTGTTTGGGGTTTTATTGGCTAATGTTAAACCCAATTTAGTAATGGACGCCGCTTATCAAACATATTTTGTTACTAATCCAAAAGCAATTATGAAAAAAAAAACATGCACAAGGTTTAAAAAAAGAAAATATTAAAGACAAACTCCCCAAGTCCCCTATAAGCCATTTTATAAAGTATAAAGAAAATCTTCTTTTTACTTTTCATATAGAAATCTGGTTCTTCCTGTAAAAAAAATAAAGTTCCATCACTGAAGTCTGCTCTGTTGTAAAACTAGTCTTTTTTATGGGAAAAGGGGTGAATTTTAAAGTATTATATATTATTCTATTTACACTTTTTAAGTCCCCATAGAGGACTATTATCAGCAATCATTGGATTGCTGATACTGAACAATGCTCAGTTATATCAGCACTCTGCTAGTACAGGCTGCCTGAGGCAAACACTATGAGCAGATTGCCGAGTGGCTGCCATGAAAAATTGTTCCCCTGTGGACACTTTGTGGGGCGGCTGATCGGACAGGTAAGGCTGGGTTCACACTACGTTTTCTCCCATACGGGAGCGCATACGGCAGGGGGGAGCTAAAACCTCGCGCTCCCGTATGCCTTCGTATGCGCTCCCGTGTGTCATTCATTTCAATGAGCCGGCCGGAGTGAAACGTTCGGTCCGGTCGGCTCATTTTTGCGCCGTATGCGCTTTTCCCCCGGACCTAAAACTGTGGTCAACCACGGTTTGAGGTCCGGTCGTAAAAGCGCATACGGCGCAAAAATGAGCCGACCGGACCGAACGTTTCACTCCGGCCGGCTCATTGAAATGAATGACACACGGGAGCGCATACGAAGGCATACGGGAGCGCGAGGTTTTAGCTCCCCCCTGCCGTATGCGCTCCCGTATGGGAGAAAACGTAGTGTGAACCCAGCCTAACAGGTGCCACTAATGTCACAAACCTTTTAAATGTTGCTGTTGCGTAATCACTGATGTTGGTCATTCTCTGTGATTCTTTGTGATCACTTACTGTCTATAAAGTGAACGGAGCTCCTGCGCTCACTTCATAGACTCATTTTTTACCAACCGTAGGTTTGTGCCTTTAGCAAAAACTGGCACGCCTGACTCTACGGTAATTGCAAAATGTGTTTTCTGAATCTTTGCATAAACAACTGTGCGCAAATGAAACACAAAACACTTGTTTTCACAGCTTTTTTTTTTTTTTTTTTTTGTGTACCACACAAAAAACTGGCACACTTTACACAGATTGTGGCACACTTTACACAGATTGTGGCACACTTTACACAGATTGTGGCACACTTTACACAGATTGTGGCACACTTTACACAGATTTTGGAACACTTTACACAGATTTTGGCACACTTTACAAAGATTTTGGCACACTTTACACATATTTTGGAACACTTTACACATATTTTGGAACACTTTACACAGATTTTGGCACACTTTACACAGATTTTGGCACACTTTACACAGATTTTGACACACTTTACACATATTTTGGCACACTTTACACAGATTTTGGCACACTTTACACAGATTTTGGCACACTTTACACATATTTTGGCACACTTTACACAGATTTTGGCACACTTTACACATATTTTGGCACACTTTACACAGATTTTGGCACACTTTACACATATTTTGGCACACTTTACACAGATTTTGGCACACTTTACACAGATTGTGGCACACTTTACACAGATTTTGGCACACTTTACACAGATTTTGACACACTTTACACAGATTTTGACCTTTCAGAACAAATGTAGCAGACTGTCTGCCACTGCTTTCTTTATACTGTTTGGTATTGTTGAAGTGGAGGCTGCTCTGGGCTATAAACATGCACTGTCCCTCACAGAGATCTTCTTCTTACATTTCCTCTCCATATAATGGCCACTGCAGCTTCATACATAGTCTTCCCTGGTGCCTCTGACCCACCCCTTTACTGCTGCCTGATTGGATGAGAGCTTTAGGCAAGGCATTATAGGCTAACCTGAGGTCATGTGGTTTTCCTACTTGCAAGATAGTCTGGAATACCCTGATGTCACATCTATGTATTACTTTCCTCCTGTTATTCTCACATGGAGCCGATACCATGTTCCTGGGTTTGGTAACACCTACAAGCAACATAAAGAATGTAACAAAATGTATTTAACCCCTTAATGACCAAGCCCATTTTAACCTTAAAGGGGAACTCCTGCCCTGAGACATCTTATCCCCTATCCAAAGGATAGGGGATAAGATGTCTTACTGCGGGGGTCCCGCCACTTGGGACCCCCACAATCTTGTATTTGCCACCCACCTGTTTGAGCTGCACGCCGCGGTGCCAGCTCACGAACAGCCGGGTGGCGACCACGGGGCCGGAGTATCGGGACGTCACGACTCCACCCCCGTGTGATGTCACCCCCCGCCTCCGCTATGCAATCTATGGGAGGGGGCGTGACGGCCTTTGGAAAGGGGATAAAATGTCTCAGGGCCGGAGTACCCCTTTAAGGACCAGGCCAATTTTATTTTTGCTTTTTCGTTTTTTTCCTCCTCGCCTTCTAAATTCCATAACTCTTTTATATTTCACTCTACAGACCCATATAAGGGCTTGTTTTTTGCGTGACCAATTTTACTTTGTAATGAAATCTCTCATTTTACCATAAAATGTACGGCAAACCCAAAAAATTATATTTTTAGGGAGGAAATTTAAATGAAAACCACAATTTTGCACATTTTGGAGGGTTTCGTTTTCACACTGTACACTTTACAGACAATTTACATTCTTATTGGGGGAGGGGATTTTTTACTTTTTTTTTACTTTTTAATTTTTCTACTTTTTTTTTTTTTTTTTTTTTTTACACTTTAATAGTCCCCATTTGATTGCTAATACTGTTCAGTTCTATGTATAGGACACAGCACTGATCAGTATTATCGGTCATCTTCTGCACTGGTCTGCTCGATCACTGACCAGAGCAGGAGACGTCAGGAGACGGATGGAGGCAGGTGAGGGGACCTCCAGCCGCCATTACAGATGATCGGATCCCTGCGGCAGCGCTACTGGCGATCCAATTATCTATTTTAACATATGCATTGCCGCAGATGCCGTGATCTGTACTGATCACGGCATCTGAGGGGTTAATGGCGGACATCCGCGCTTTCACGGATGTCGGCCATTACCGGTGAGCCCTCGGCTGCTGCTAGCAGCCGGAACCTGCCGTGAATGACGCGAGCACAGCTCCGATGCTCACGGTCATTCACAGGAAGTAAATGTATGTCCTGGTGCGCAAAAATTTACATTTACGTCCGTGGTCGTTAAGGGTTTAAAGGGGTACTCCCCTGCTAGACATCTTAAAGGGGTATTCCAGGAAAAAACTTTTTTTTACATATCAACTGGCTCCAGAAAGTTAAACAGATTTGTAAATGACTTCTACTTAAAAATCTTAATTTTTCCAGTACTTATCAGCTGCTGAAGATGAGTTGTTCTTTTCTGTCTAACTTCTCTCTTATGACACCTGTCTCGGGAGCTGTCCAGAGTAGGAGCGAATCCCCAGAGCAAACCTCTTATGCTCCGGGCCGTTCCTGAGACAGACAGAGGTGTCAGCAGAGAGCACTGTTGTCAGACAGAAAAGAACAAATCAACTTCAGCAGCTGATAACTATTGAAAGGATTAAGATTTTTTAATAGAAGTAATTTACGAATCTCTTTTACTTTCTGGAGCCAGTTGTCCAAAAAAATAAAAAAAAGCTTTTTCCTGGAATATTTAAGGATAGGGCATAAGATGTCTGATCGACCGCAGAACTTGGTGTTCTAAACAAACACCGGGTTCCTTCGGCAGTGGTCGTGACGTCACGGCCACGCCCCTTGTGATGTAACGCCAAGCCCCCTCCAATCATGTCTATGGGAGGGGCGTGGTGTTACATCACAATGGGCGTGGCCGTGGTGTCACGATCACGGCCTCCGGCTCTGAGCGTTCTGTACAAAATGTTCAGAACGCTGGAGCACCGGAGTACCCCTTTAAGGGAGTAATGCAGAATATTCTTGTTCAATCCATGTAATATACACATTTATCAATAAAATCAAAATACAGGAATATTAGGACAGAGGAAAATGGGTGGTATCTGGGTTATCTTTTATATGGCAACAAAATTAAATAAAAGGAGACCAGGGAAAAAGCTCACAAAACCATATACAGTGGTCCCTCAGCATACGATGGGAATCCGTCCCAAATGGACCATCATTTGTTGAAACCATCGCATGTTGAAGGATCCGTGCAATGTAAAGTATAGGACAGTGGTCTACAACCTACGGACCTCCAGATGTTGCAAAACTACAACTCCCAGCATGCCCGGACAGCCAACGGCTGTCCGGGCATGCTGGGAGTTGTAGTTTTGCAACATCTGGAGATTCGCAGGTTGAAGACCACTAGTATTGGAGGTTATACTCACGTGTCCCCGTCACTCCGGAACGTCACCACATCCCTGGATGTCGCCGTCCATCGCTGTCGCCGCGTCCCCGAAGTGTCCCCGACGCTCCGCCAAGGCCTCTGCTTCCCCAGCATCTGCGCTCTCCGTCGCCACCATCACGTCGTTACGCACGCTGCTCCTATTGGAAGGCGGGACGGCGTGTGTAGCGACGTGATGGTGACGATGGAGAGCGCCGACGATGCAGGGGATCCTGAAGAGGACGCGCCGGAGCCCCGAGGACAGGTAAGTGATCGTCAGCGGAGCTCACGGGGCACAGTAAATGGCTATCCGGTGTCAGCTGAAGCAGTCTGCGCTGCAGGATAGCCAATTATGCGATGGCCCCGACATACAAAAGCATCGTATGGTGATGCTGCCTCTGAGAGTGATCGTATGCTGAAATGATCGTATGTCGGGGCCATCGTAGGTCGGGGGGGGGGTCACTGTAATTGGTACAATAATAGATGATATTTTATCTGATGGGGCTCGGTTGTACAGGATTAGGTGGTCAGGTGCTGTAATGTAAGAAATGGGCAAAAGCTGCAATGACACACGGTCATCAAAAGATGGCAGCGTGCAGACACACTTGATATACTGTATACTATATGTAACTATATGAAAAGACAGTAACGGGGATGTATAATAAATAATATCAAGTTCATAAGAGTGTATACAAGTAACCAATATAAATAATAGTCCAGTAGGATCAAGATAAAACCCTAACCACATTTGGCAGAACTATACAAAAGGTAAATGGAGCAAAATCAGCCCTGGAAAAATAGTCAAAGGAAGAAAGTAAGATCGCCATACCATGTCACATGTCATCTGCCCCCAACACGGGTTTTGTGTCTGCTTCTTCTGGGGGGTGTGGATAAAGGACTAGGAAAACCCTAATAATATTAGGCCCGATTCAATCATTACATGGCTACCCTCACTTCAACTTATCTCTGAACCGCCTCCTCCCCGTGTGGGGCCAATCAGCACCCACCAGTTGATGATGAACAGCTCCATCTACTGGTGATACCAGACTTTACATACAGTATATGAAAAGACACATATGCATGTTTTACTCACTATCGGACATCGTTAAATCAACTGGTGCCTGATATTTAAACAGATTTGTAAATTACTTCTATTTAAAAATCATAATCCTTTCAGTACTTATCAGCTGCTGTATGATCTATAGGAAGTTATTTTCTTTTTGAATTTCCTTTCTGTCTGACCACTCTCTGCTGACACCTCTGTCTGTATCAGGAATTGTCCAGAACAGGAGAGGTTTGCTATGGGGTTTTGCTTGTACTCTGGACAGTTCCTGACATGGACAGAGGTGTCAGCAGAGAGCACTTGGGTCAGACTGAAAGGAAATTCCAACTTCCTATGGAGCATACAGCAGCTGATAAGTACTAGAAGGATTTCAATTTTTAAATAGAAGTCATTTACAAATCTGTTTAACTTTCTGGCACCAGTTGATTTAAAAACAAAAATGTTTATACCGGAGTACCCCTTTAAGGCACTAAGTAACCAATTTGGCAGTATGCTTTTGGTCATTGCCCATTTGGAAGACCCATTTCCACCCAAGCTTTAACTTCCTGGCTGATGTGTTAAGATGTTGCTTCAGTATTGCCACATAATCTTCTTATCTCATAATGCCCTCTATTTTGTGAAGTGCACCAGTCCCTCCTGCAGCAAAACAACCCACAACATGTGTGGTAGGGCCTTGGGGGGTGTAGTGTAGTTGGGGTGTTGCTTTGGTATATGAGGGGTTGATTTAACCCCTGTCACTCGTGACGCCAGGGTGAGGGTTAATATGCTGAAGTAAATCTTCGGCCTATCGCCACCCTTCCCAGAAACGATAGGTGCTTAAATAAATGAAGGTCCACAATAGGGATGAACTTGAACTTGTATAAACTTTACTGAGGTACTTGCGGTACATCCAATTAACAGCAACAGTCTTAGCAAAACAGTCTCTATACAGCACGGCAGTGATTGACAGATGCTGCGGACCATTAGCTTATCCAAAGGACTAAGGCTAGGTTCAGACTACGGAAATTCCGCTTTCTAAAATGTCTAGTGTAGTGAATGATTTTCCGCTCACAAATTCACACTTCAGAATTTGTAAAGCAGAATTTGAATTTGACAATCTTCTTGGAAATTTCCGCCTGAAGAAAGGCGGTGCTCTTTCTTCAGGCGGAAATCCACGCGGAACACATTGCAGTCTATTGGAGACTGCAGTGTCCGCGCGCCTAGCGCCGACTGATTCAGCCGTCTCTGGCTGCACTCGGAATCTCCGGGCGGAAATTTTCTGCCTGGAGATTCTGTAGTCTGAACCGAGCCTTATAGAATTAGGATTGATGCAGAGATCCGGCCAGATTTAGGGGTCTATTTAGGTCCGGTGATCTTGCAGACTTAACAGGGATTTAAATAAATCACAGTTTTGTAAGATGGCTGTTACCGCAGGGCTTGTGCCTAGTCACTGCTGACGACAGCTGCGCAGATCCGTCCTCTATCAGCAGACAACGAGGAAAGAGTGATTAATGGCCGCCGCTCCCTTATATGGGAAGGGCCGTTTTGGATTGGTCCGTGTCAGCTGTCACTCACCGTTACAATGCATGGTGGGCGATCACCTGACTTCCTCCAAAGGTCCTTGAACCATAAACCATAGAGTTTTGGAACGCATCACACGACCCGCAGGTCCTGCGACACTACAACAAGGTAAGTACACTTTATTTACATATTTACACATTGAATCTGTACAATTTTAACTACTAGGGGGTGACAAGTGGCTAACTATTGATGAGGACCCCACCGGTACCTAGGGACTCTGACTTTGGGGACCTCACCACAAGGTAACGGATGCAATCCGGTACCGGGACACCACACATGATACTGACCTCAGTGTCTCATAGTCCAAACAACCCCACAACATGATGCTGCCCCGTGTCTTATAGTCAAGCCAACCCCACCACATAATGCTGCCCCCCGTGTGTCACAGTCAAAACAACACTACAACATGATGCTGCCCCGTGTCTTAGTCAAAAACAATCCCACAACATAATCCTGCCCTCAGTGTCTCATAGTAAAAAAAAAAAAAAACACAACATGATGCTACCCCTGTTTTTCACTGTCAGAGATACCCCACAACATGAAGCTGCCCCACGTGTTTCACAGTCAAAACAATGTCACAACATAATGCTGCCCCCAGTGTGTCACAGTCAAAACAACCCTACAACATGATGCTGCCCCCCATGTGTCACAGTCAAAACAACCCCACAACATGATGCTGCCCCGTGTCTTATAGTCAAGCCAATCCCACAACATGATGCTGCCCCATGTCTTATAGTCAAAACAACCCCACAACATGATACTGCCCCGTGTCTTATAGTCAAGCCAACCCCACAACATAATGCTGCCCCCCGTGTGTCACAGTCAAAACAACGTCACAACATAATGCTGTCCCGTGTCTTATAGTCAAAACAACCCAACAACATGATACTGCCCTCGCGTTCTCATAGTCCAAACAACCCCACAACATGATACTGCCCCGTGTCTTATAGTCAAGCCAACCCCACAACATAATGCTGCCCCCCGTGTGTCACAGTCAAAACAACGTCACAACATAATGCTGTCCCGTGTCTTATAGTCAAAACAACCCAACAACATGATACTGCCCTCGCGTTCTCATAGTCCAAACAACCCCACAACATAATGCTGTCCCGTGTCTTATAGTCAAAACAACCCAACAACATGATACTGCCCTCGCGTTCTCATAGTCCAAACAACCCCACAACATGATGCTGCCCCGTGTCTTATAGTCAAGCCAACCCCACAACATGATGCTGCCCCCGTGTTTCACAGTAAAAATAACCCCACAACATGATGCTGCCCCGTGTCTCACAGTTGGGATGATGTTCTTATCCTTCAAGCTTCTCCCTTTTTCCTCCAAAGGTAATGATGGTCATTATGGCCAAACAGTTGAATGTTAGTTTTGTCAGACCACAGGACATTTCTCCATAATGTAGGTCTTTGTTCTTGTGTGCATTTGCAAACATTTATCTGGCTTTTCAATGTTTCATTTGAAGTAATGGCTTCTTCCTGGCAGAGTGGCCTTTCAGCCCATGTTGATACAGGAATGATTTCACTGTGGATAGTGACACAATCCTTCCAGCCTATGCCAGCATTTTCACAAAGTATTTGCTCTTGTTCTTGGGTTGATATGCACATGTTGGGCCAAAGCACGATCATCTCTGAGACACAGAACCCGTCTCCTTCCTGAGCGATATGATGGCTGGACATTCCCATCTCGTTTGTACTTGTGTAAAACTGCAGGTATCTGGTAATTGCACCCAAGGATGATGCAATGCTCTTCCTGATATTTTGGCTGATTTCTTTAGACTTTCCCATAATGTTACACATAGAGATGAGCGAAACTAATCTGATGAATCCGAATTCGTTACGAATTTCAGGAAAAATGTAATTCGCAGTGAATGCGAATTTCGCCACGATTTGATAGCGCAAATGCTTCATTAAACTCCATTTAGTGCGGTCCAGACTCCAGGGCATCTAAAATGGTGGATCCAAATGTGAGGACATGGGGCAAGGAATCCTGGGGGGAAGGCGGGAACAAGGGTAGGTGGGATGACCCTGAATCACATGCATCATGCAGCCTATCAGCAGCCAGACACCCCTGTGATGTCACAGCCCTTTATAATCGGCAGCCATCTTGCGGCCAGTCACTTCATCCTTTCACTGCAGAGAAAGAGGGTCAGACAGCGCTGTGTGCTGCTCAGAAAAGCATTTTCCAGCAATGATTCACCTCCCAGTCACATCAGCGTTCTATTGCACAGAGAGAGGGACAGAGAGCAGTGTGTGTTGCACAGAAAAGCATTTTTACACCAGCAATTCACCTCAATCCCAAACCCAACCTAGAAGCACTGATAGGAAAGGGAGAGAGATTGAGAGAGAAAGTGCAATTTTGGGTGTAGTACACAGTACTGTGTGCTGCAGCACTGGTTTGTACTGCTGGTGGTGTTGACAAATACTGTTTTAAGCGCAGTGGGGCGCATTGTTCTTCCTTCATTAATGCATACCACAAACATACATCTTAGTGGTGTCTTAAGGGCCTGGATACTGTGAAAGGTCAGTCAAAAGTACACACCTGCTGGTGATGTTGACAAACACTGTTTATAAGCATACTGGAGCGCATTGTCCTCCCCTCATAAGTGCATATCACATTAGTACATCAAAGTGTCGTTCCATTTTTTTTCCTGATAAAGTCTCAGGGGCCTAGATACTGTGAAAGTCCAGCCAAAAGTACACACCTGCTGCTGTTCTAGACAAATACTGTTTTAAGGATAGTGGAGCGCATTGTCCTCCCCTCATATAAGAACTGCGTATGTAAGACAGAAAAGTGCCAGAACATTCACAGAAGAGTGGTAGGGGCCTAAATTTATCGGGCAGAGGTCGCAGCAGACTAGGGGCGAGTGACAGTAGGAGTCACAACGAGAGGCCAGAGCTCCCAGTATCAGCTAGCGGTCGTGTCTCGACCAGCAACCCATCTGCCGTCATCGATTGGTTAACACAGTCATCCACTTCATCAAAAATGACAGTCAACAGTCGGTGGGTTCCTCAGACACAACCCTCAGTTGGCATGGCCCGGGAGCAGTCCCTGTCCTCCCATTGCCTCTGTCCTATGCTGTTCCCTCTCCTAGAGAAGTATCTTATGCTGTGGGTTCAGCTCCACTATTTACTGAGGACGATCTAATAGAGGACAGTCAGCAGCTACTGCCCAGCCAAGAAGTGGAGGAGACATCCGCCGCTTCCTCCGCTAGGCGGCCAAGTAGTGATAAGGAGAGTGATGTGGGAGGCAGTGTTGCAAGGGTTCAGGGTCCTGAAGCAGACACTGTTGAAGAACCTGAGGAAGACATCAGTGACGTGCACACACCTGTTGATGATGATGAAGCCAATCGCAATTGGGAGCCGGGTGCAGAAGGGGCTTCATCATCATCAGGAGAAGATGGTTGCAGGTTGCCCGTGAGGCAGCAGCTGAGCCAGCAAGGCGGTAGCATGGTTTGCAGTCAGTATGGTGGCAGCAGTGGGAAGTCTGGAGCCAAACATGCACGGGGAGACCTCCTGCTTTGCGGCAGCCTACCTGCCCGGAGGTAGTGGAACAGGGGTTCCTGGAGACGGCGGCAGTAGCAGTCAATTAGTGCAGACTGTAGGTGGGAAAATCAGCTACTCGGCGGTGTGGAAGTTTTTCATCTAGCATCCGGAGGATGCTAACCTGGCCACATGCACGATGTGTCGACAGAATGGGAAGCGTGGCCAGGGTCTCAATGTTGGCACCACGGCCCTGCGTCAACATCTGCAGCACCACCATAAAGCGGCCTTTGAGAACCGTGGCTCCGATGTGGTGGTCCAGCCTGCTGCATCATCCAGTTGCCAGCTGCTCCCTGTTTCAGCCAGCCAAAGCTCCACCTCCTCTGCCGAAGGGAGCTGTGTGTCCTTCTGTCACTCCAGATGTTCCTGCATGATCAACTAGAGGAGCTAGGGGGTTATGAGGAAGGCAAGACAGAGGACCCAGACACACCGTGGCAGTATGCAGTGGAGATGGAGGCAGGGAGTCCCTCCGAGTCACTTGCACAAATGGCACAATGCATGCTCACTTGCTTGCGTAGTGACAGCCGAATTGTCGCCATTTTGGCAGCGGGAGGACTTCTGGTTCTCCACCTTATTGGACCCTCGTTACAGGCACAAAATGGGTGCCCTTTTTACACCCACTGAGAGGGAAGACAAACTGACCTACTACAGAGACATCCTACGTAGTCAGTTGGCGGATGCCTATCTGCACCATTATCCATCCACTCGCAGGTCTGACTCGGGGGGCCCTCTGTGCTCACCTTCCACTGCCATGGCTGCTGGGGAGAGGTGGAGTGGCAGGAGCAGTACCAGCTCAATCAGCAGCAGCCTGAGTCTACAGTCGCTGATGAGTACCTTTCTTCACCCGCATAGTGAAGCAACTCTTCAGCAGTAGGTAGACATGAAGCAGGACCTGAACCAGCAGGTGGTGGCATACCTTTTTATGCCCATGCCAACACACCTTGAAGATTCGCTGGACTTCTGAGCGGCCAAACTTGATTTGTGGTCGCAAAAAGCAGAGTTTACCCTGGAAAAGCTGTCCTGCCCGGCCAGTAGTGTGCCATCCGAGCGGGTGTTTAGTGCGGCCGGGGCCATAGTGACCCCAAGGAGAACTCGTCTGTCCATGAAAAATGTGGAGAGACTGACCTTTGTAAAGATGAATCAGGGATGGATCAGCCAGGATTTCCACCCACCAATGCCTGATGCATCAGAGTAGATTGACCATGGTTCCACACCAACACTTCCCAAATATGGAGAGTGCCAAACAGAATTAAGGCGCTGCTCCCCAGTTACAAACATTCCTTTGCATCAGACCACATGTAAGTATTGAGGATATGCATTAGCTAAAACGTAACTTTTCTCAGAGTAAAATATATGTACCATTTTTTTTTTAATCAAACAAAAGGAAAGGTGTGCAAAATACACCATGTGCCACCTACACCACCAAGTATTGATGTGATGCAAAGACCTCTAAAAGGTGGAAGGGAACAACGTATGGTCCATTGTAACTAGTGTGGGTAAAAACTTCCCCTATATACCCTACTCTCCCACTATTAGTTCCTGTTACACTCTGCGCTCCGGCCACAAGCACTGGCCGGGAGCGCAGAGTCCCTGTGTCCCCGTCTGTTGGCGGTGCCGGGATTCATATCCCTGAAAGCGCCCGCATGCGAATCCCAGCCCATCACTTACCACATCCCGCTGCCGTATCCTCTCCTGTTTCTCAGCTCCGGCGTGGGCGTCCCAGTCTCCTAGGGCACGCGTGCGCCGGAGCTCCGAAATTTAAAGGGCCAGTACACCCATAATTAATGTTGCACCTGACTCTACATTATAAAGTCCCTGCACCTCCCACACTTCCCTGCCGGATCCTCAGTGCCCCTAGCCTGAGATTAAGCTTTCCCTTACAGCCTGTTAGCCTACCCGTGTTTCCAGACCTTCCGCTACATTATTAGACTCTGCACCTTTCGTTGCACTCATCGTTGCACTCACCAAGAAGACTGCTAATTCTAAAGTCTGGACTCCTGAGGCCGAAGAAGCATTTGAACAGTTAAAGTCTGCTTTTGCATCTGCTCCTGTTCTATCTAGACCCGATCCTAACAGGCCATTCATCCTGGAAGTGGATGCTTCTTCAGTTGGAGCAGATGCAGTGTTAACACAAAAGATTTTTCTCCAAAACCTTCTCCCCTGGGGAAAAAAACTATACCATCGGGGATCGCGAGCTCTTGGCCGTTAAGTTGGCGTTGGAGGAATGGCATCACCTTCTAGAGGGCTCTGTACATCCTGTTACAATTTATTCTGACCACAAAAACTTGCTCTATCTGCAGACTGCCCATCGACTCAACCCACCGCAGGCCCAGTGGTCTCTATTTTTCTCCAGATTCAACTTCTATATCCACTTCCATCCTGCGGAAAAGAATTTACGAGCTGACGCCCTTTCCAGGTCCTCTGATGTGCATGACCTTGAATCTCCTCTGCAGCATATTATTCCTCCTTAACGTCTCATCTCTGGCTCCTGCAAATCTTCAGCATCTGCCTCCCGGAAAGACTTACGTATCTCCCAGTATGAAGCTCCGAGTCCTGAAATGGGGACCTTCTTCTCTTCTGGCTGGCCATCCCGGTATTCTTAAATCCCTACAGCTCATCTCCAGACAGTATTGGTGGCCTACCTTAAAACGGGATGTCGTTGACTTTGTCCGGTCCTGCTCAGTCTGTGCTCGGGACAAGACACCTCGTTCCAAGCCAGAGGGACTTCTTCAGCCCTTGTGAGTTCCTGAGCTTCCCTGGACCAATATTTCCATGGACTTCATCACCGACCTTCCACCTTCCCGAGGCAATACAGTCATCTGGGTGGTAGTAGATTGATTTTCTAAAATGGCTCATTTTGTACCATTACCCGGACTTCCTTCAGCACCACAGCTTCCTAAGTTATTTCTTCAGCATATATTTTGCTTAGACTTCTTTCCCATATAGTCTCTGACCGTGGTGTCCAATTCGTGTCTAAGTTCTGGCAGGCCCTCTGCTCACGCCTACAAGTTAAGCTGGATTTTTCCTCGGCCTACCACCCTCAATCTAATGGACAGGTTGAAAGGGTGAATCAGATCTTGGGAGACTATCTACACCATTTCATTTCTGCGCTTCAAGACGACTGGGTTGATCTGCTTTCCTGGGCAGAGTTCTCCTACAATCATAGAGATTCCAATTCCACCGGTACTCCTCCCTTCTATGTGGTCTATGGACTTCACCCTCGTCCTCCTCACCCCTTATCTTCTTCTTCTTCTGGAGTTCCTGCTGTTGATGAACAACATTAATTTTTCGTCCTTCTGGCAGAAGACACGTTGCTCTCTTCTACATGCTACTTCTCGCATGAAATTCCAAGCGGACAAGAGAAGACGACCTCCTCCTGAATTTTCTCCAGGTGACAATGTCTGGTTATCTACTAAATATATCCGGTTCAAGATACCCAGTGATAAACTTGGTCCTCACTATTTGGGTCCCTATAAGGCCAAGAAGCCTATTCTCTCCATCTGCCCTCCTCCCTCCGGATCCCGAATTCCTTCCATGTTTCCCTCTTGAAACAAGTCAGCTACAACCATTTTTCTCAAAAGGACATTTCACCTTCTCCCATCTCTGGCACCTCTGATGTTTTTGTTGTTAAGGAGATCTTGGACTCCAAATTTGTCAGAGGAAAGCATTTTTTCCTGGTAGATTGGGAAGGATTCAGTCCGGAGGAGAGGTCTTGGGAGCCGCAGGACAAAATTTTGGACCAGGACCTTCTCAGGAAATTCCTGAACCGCAAAAGGAGGGGGAGACCAAAGGGAGGGGGTACTGTTAAACTCTGCGCTCCGGCCGCAAGCACCGGCTGGGAGCGCAGGGCCGTGATTCGCATCGTGGGATGTGCACGCACGCGTAGGAGCTCTGTAAAGGGCCAGCACGCCCATAATTAATGTTGCACCTGACGCTACATTATAAAGTCCATGCACCCCCCCCAACTTCCCTGCCAGATCTTCAGTGTCCCTAGCCTGAGATTAAGCGTTCCCTTACAGCCTGTTAGCCTATCCGTGTTTCCAGAACTTCCACTACGTTATTATACTCTGCACCTTTGCCGCCTGCCTTGACCTTCTGCTACGCTTGACTACGCTTCTGCCTTGTCCTTCGGTACCTCGCCTTGCCCAGCTACCTGTCTGGTCAAACCGTGTTCGGGGTAGCGACCTGGGTGTCGTCTGCCGCAGCAAGCCCATCCTGCCTAGCGGTGGGCGCTGGTGAAGATCAGTGGCACCTAAGACTCCGATCGCCGATACCGTCCGAGTCATCAGCCACTCAGGTCAGTGGATCCACATCCAGCACCGTTACAATTCCCTTCTTGGCAAGTGTTTCTCGCCCTAAAAAAGGCTGCTCCACACAGAAACCTCTCCCTATTTCCCTCTACAAAAACTGCCATTTCCTAGGGTTTTTAGGTGTAAATAGAGAGAGTTTCCTGTGTGGGGCCGCCCTTTTTAGGGTGAGTAACACTTGCCAAGAAGGGAATTATTAATGCGAGAGTAGGGCCTTACAGGAGAAGTTTTCACCCCCACCAGTTACAATGGACAATACAGTGACCCCCGACCTACGATGGCACCGACATACGATAATTTCAACATACAATGGCTTCTCAGAGGCCATCGCATGTTGCAGGTCTACATACGATGCTTTTGTATGTCGGGCCATCGCATAAACGGCTATCCAGCAGCGCAGACTACTTCAGATGCCGCCGGATAGCCATTTAAGGTGCCGGTGACTCTCGCTCACCTGTCCCTGACGTTTCGGACCATCCTCTTCGGGCCGTCGCTATCCTTCGTCGTCATCACTTCACCACGCACGCCGTCCCGTCATCCAATGACGCGGCGTGCACAGCGACGTGATGATGCCGATAAAGAGCAACGTTCCCGCCCAGCATAGACGGTCCGGAGCGGCGGGGACATCCCGGGTACGCGGTGACAGTGATTGAGGGCAACATCCAGGGCAGCGGTGACGGTCTGGAGCGGCAGGGACAGGTGAGTATAACTTCCTATTCTTTTTATTGCACTGATCCCTCAACATATGATGGTTTCAACAAATGATGGTTCATTTGGAACGAATTACCATCTTATGTTGAGGGACCACTGTACGTTGTTCCCTTCCACCTTTTCGAGAAAGTGTTACTCGTCTTAAAAAGGGCGACCCCACACAGGAACTAATCTCTATTTCCACCTAAAAACCCTGGGAAATTGCAGTGTTTGTTGGGGGAAATAGGGAGAGGTTCCTGTGTGAAGCCGCCCTTTTTGGGGCGAGTAACACTTGCCAAGAAGAGAATTAATAATGTGAGAGTAGGGCCTTACAGGGGAAGTGTTTACCCCCCACCGGTTACAATGGACCATACGTTGTTTCCTTCCACCTTTTAGATGTCTTTGCATCACATCAATACTTGGTGGTGTTAGATGGCACATGGTGTTTTTTCACACCTTTCCTTTTGTTTGATTTAAAAAAAAAATATTGGGTCCATATATTTTATCCTAAGAATATTATTAAAAGTAAAGTTTTATGTAATGCATAGCCTCAATACTTGTGCACACTAACACTTTTACAAGAGAAACCATTTTCTTCTGCCTACCTGCCTCAGCTACTATTCTTATCCTGCCACGTGCCTGATGCCACACATCTGATGGCAAGTTCTGCTTTTTTCACCCACCTTCGTCATCGGGTATTGGTATTGCCATGCACCGCCCCACTATGTCACTGGGTCACTTTCAGGACTCCTGATGCTGCTGCTGCCACCTCCAGGCTGTCTCATACTGCCACCCTATGTTCTCCGCATGCTGCCGCCACCTCCACGCTGTGCCATTTAGCCACCATATGTTCTCCTCATGCTGATGGCACCTCCAGGTTGTGTTATTCTGCCACCATTTGTTCTCTTCATGCTTATGCCACCTCCAGGCTGTCTCATTCTGCCACCATATGTTCTCCTCATGCTGTTGCCAGCTCCAGGCTGTCTCATTCTGCCACCATATGTTCTCCTCATGCTGATGCCAGCTCAAAGCTGTCTCATACTGCCACCATATGTTCTCCTCATGCTGAAGCCATATCAAACTCGAGGCTGTGTCATTCAGCCGCTATATGCTGCCGCCAACTCCAGGCTGGGTCATTCAGCCACAATATGTTCTTCTCATGCTGCCACCACTTCCACACTGTGTCATTCAGCCACTATATGGTCTCTCCATGCTGCTGCTAACTCCAGGCTATGTCACTCAGACAATATATGGTCTCCTCATGCTTCCGCCACCTCCAGGCTGTGTCATTCAGCCACTATATGTTCTTCTCATGCTGCCACAAACTCCAGGCTGTGTCATTCAGCCACTATATGATCTCCTCATGCTGCCGCCAACTGCACGCTGTGTCATTCAGCCACTATATGGTCTCCTCATGCCGCTGCCAACTCCAGGCTGTGTCATTCAGCCAATATATGCTCTCCTCATGCTTCCGTCACCTCCAGGCTGTGTCATTCAGCCACTATATGTTCTTCTCATGCTGCCGCAAACTCCAGGCTGTGTCATTCATCCACTATATGGTCTGCTCATGCTGCTTCCAACTCCAGGCTGTGTCATTCAGCCTATATATGGTCTCCTCATGCTGCCGCCACCTCCACACTGTGTCATTCAGCCACTATATGGTCTCCTCATGCTGCCGCCACCTCCAGGCTCTGTCATTGTGCCGCTTTGCGACAGTGATTCTAATAGCGATGCCTGTAATCTGCATGTTATACTGAATAACAGTATTATTTCACTACCCCAGCACACTCCATATGTGTGTTAGAACAAAGCAAAGTGCTCTACACCCCTATTGAGGCTCTCTGTAGGCCAGACATAGCCATTTTTAATAGTGATTTGCCGCAAATAAATTTGGATCAAAAAAATGTTTTGGGGAAAAATTCTCTCATCTCTAGTTACACACAGAAGCAGTGTATTCCTGGTGTGCATTAAAATACATCCACAGCTCAGAGGGGTGGAGCCTAGCCGCTGACTCAGATGGACACGTGAGACTGCTGCTCCCTGTCCTAACGCACTTCTAGCACCTGTCCTTGCCTTGCTACCTGCTTGAAAATGGGAACATTTGGTAGGGGAACCTATCAGGAACCAGGGGAGCCGGGGACCCAGGAAGAACCAAACAGACATGGCGAAATTTCTCAAAAAGAAGGGCGCCGCATCCATGGCCAGGCAACCCAAGATGACGCCGGCTGCCTCCCTCCAGCTACCGTATGAAGACGGCAGGGCTCTGGAGGAGAGGAGGACTGCACCAAGCCTGCTGTGGTCTCTCAACAGTTTTTCAAGTCCTTTATGAAGAAAGCCTTAACGGACAACCTTAAACCTGTGCTAGCTGACCTTAATGAGATTAAGTCCGAAGTCCACACAATAGGACACAGAACGGAGGCCTTGGAGACGGCATGTGCCGGTATAGCAGCTCACTCTGATGCAGTGGCACTCAGGCAACACAGTTTGGTGGCTCATGTGAATTCTGCAATGGCCCTTACAGAAGACCAGGAAAACAGGAGCAGCAGGAAAAATATTAGATTTAAGGGAATTCCTGTAGCATGGGCTCCAGAAACCCTCAGAGATGCGGCCTCAGAAATCTTCACCCCTCTACTCGGGCCAGAGAGAGCTGCAAAGATTGCTGTTGAGCGCATACACAGAGCTCTGCGCCCTAAACCCCATCCCCTTGAGCCTCCCTGGGATGTTGTCTGCTGGCTTTTATCATACGTAGACACTGCGGCGGTGCTGCAGGCCTCTAGAGAACACAGACCCCTTAAACTGGGTGAAGATGAAATAGTGCTGTATCAAGACATATCGACCACGACTCCGGCTAAGAGGCGAATACTACGTCCATTGTTGGAGGAGTTGCAGGAGAGAGGTATCACATATGCCTGGCTCTTTCCCTTTGGACTTTCCATTAATCTGCAGGGCAGGAGGCTTACAGTTTGTACGCCAGATGACCTCAGGATGGTGTGGTCGGCCCTAGATGTGGAGCCGACGGAAATTGCAAACTGGCTGCCTATCTCGGACTTACCTTTTCTGCCAACCATTCCCAGACAAGATGACTGGAAACAGGTATCCCGACGCAAATCCAACAAGGACAAGAAGACGCCGGTGAAGGGTCAGCCACCCCAGCGCTGATTTAGTTCCTGATGACATTGTTGAGAGACTCTCCTGGACCAGGCAGCGAGACAACTCTTTTGCGGATGCAGTGGCTCCAGAGGCAGTGAACTGAAACGTACCACTGTACTTAGAGGATGGCTGATTGAGAGGGACTAGACTTTGTGGACCACAGGATGTCGGGTGGAGACAGAAACCATGCCGGGTGCTTGTGGTAATGAACTGAGGGGCGAGTGATGGATATCCTCGGGAGCTTTTGCTCCAACATTTAGTGTCTGTCCCATAGCATCGAACTATTAGGGAGTTGGGACTTGCTAATACATTGGATGACTTTTGGGTCTATTCTAGCTGCCTCACCTGTATTTTTATGCACCTCTATAGGCTGTTACTGTTACATTGCAGGTTCTCCTGACTCATGGCACATTCTCAATGTCGCATAGGTCTAAGCATCAGTGTTTCTCTTTTACTGTGCTCCTTTGGTGTACCTACTTATCTCGGTTCCTCATCTCTCCCCACACTTTCATACCCTTTCCTCGCTCCCGCTTTCCTCCTCCTTTCTGCTCTTGCTCTTTCTCTTTCTTCTCTTCGCTCATCTGGTCTTGCTCCCTTTTCCCATACAGTTCTTCCTTAAAGGGGTTCTCCGGTGCTTAAACATCTTATCCCCTATCCAAAGAATAGGGGATAAGATGCCTGATCGCGGGAGTCTCGCAGCTGTGGACCCCCCGGGATCATGCACGCGGCACCCCGTTTGAATCAGTGCCCGAAGCGTGTTCGCTCTGGGACTGATTACCAGCGACCGCAGGGCCGGCGGCATGTGACGTCACGCCTCCGCCCCCGTGTGACGTCACGCTCCGCCCCTCAATGCAAGTCGACGGGAGGGGGCGTGATAGCTATCACGCCCTCTCCCATCGGCTTGCATTGAGAGGCGGAGCGTGACATCACATGGGGCGGAGGCGTGACGCCACACACCGCCCGCCCTGCGGTTGACCATAATCAGACCCGGAGCGAACACGCTCCGGGTCTGATTACAAACGGGGTGCCGCGTGCATGATCCTGGGGGTCCCTAGCTGTGGGACTCCCGCGATCAGGCATCTTATCCCCTATCCTTTGGATAGGGGATAAGATGTTTAAGCACCGGAGTACCCCTTTAACTACCCCCCCCCCTTCCCCTCTCCCTCACCTCACTCCCCCCCTCTTTTCTCCCCCTTCTCCTCCTCCTCTCTCCCTTCCCTTCCTCCCCCCTTTAGATGCTTCTACCTCTTCTACTTAATTAGCCTGCTTATCCACTGCATCCTATATTTTCCCTATTCCTCCTCTCATTTGTAGTGTTGTCCCTGGCTTCCAGCTGTACTCCCTGCTGCACTGGTCTGCCTCTGTTCTGAGGTTCATTCTGTTCTCGGGTACCTCGTCTGGCTGCTCTTTGCATTATCTGCACTGCCCTACCAATCCTGTTAGGAGGGTGCTCAGAGTGTGTTCCGTGAGCTGGGATTTCAGTTGCAAGTTAACTGACTCTCTTCCCTCGAAATCCTCTAAGAGTTTACTCTTAGAATTGCTATATTCCTAGTGAGAGGTTGAAGTTTATTTCACACCCAAGTTAACTTTATCCCTTTTGTTTTCCCTCAGAGATAGCCCGGCTGTAAAGGATACGCAAATGAAAGCAGGCGATTGATGCTCAAACTACTTGCTTGCAGGGAGAAACTCCTCACTCACCTACAAGAAAACTCTTCTAGGGCCTATCTACACTTTAGACACAGACTATATGCGCATGGGGATAAGGGCGGTAAGCTCATGTCTACCTTGTTGTAGAAGGCAAGCGCTAAGAATCATATTCATGCAATTAAGGACTCCCGGGGTGAAACTCACAGATTGTCCAAACACATGGCCCTCTCCTTTCAAAAATTCTATCACGAAATGTATAATTTGAGAGAGGGGGATTCAGAAACGCTCATCAGAGAGAGGAGGAAACTCACTGAGACCTTTTTGGGAGATCTGAACCTTCCAACCCTCACTGACGAGATAAAGGGGGATCTCTCTAACCCTATCACTGAGGAGGAGGTGGACAAAGTACCGTCTTCATTCCCTCCGGGAAAAAGCCCGGGACCAGATGGGCTCCCTCTCTCCTATTATACCACATTCAAGGACATTCTTCTACCACGACTCGCCGAGTTCTGTGCTGCGGTGTTTGGAGGTGGCTCCTTCCACGACAGGCTCAAGAGGCACATATTACTGTGCTAGCAAAGGAGGGGAGAGATCCCATGTGCTGTAGTAATTACAGGCCGGTCTCTTTATTGAACCTAGATCTAAAGATCTGGGCAAAATTACTCTCCCTGCGGTTGAAGACTCTTCTCCCCCACCTGATAGGGCACGAGCAAGCGGGATTCATTCCTGGGATGGGGGGACGCATGAACACATGGAGGCTTCTGACAGGAATGAATGTGGCCTCTTCGCGTAAGATCCCTCTAGTCCTACTCGGTGTTGATGCGAGAAGGCTTTCGATAGAATCAGCTGGGACTATATGAGGGCGGTATTAGAGAAGTTTTGTATTCCAGGAGTCTTTATCGATGCTATTTTCTCCCTCTATTCACAACCCACAGCTTCTGTGTTAGTTAACAAAGTGGTTTCCCCCTCCTTCTCTATAAGTAATGGGACCAGGCATGGGTGTCCTTTATCCCCTACACGGTTCGTCATGGTGATGGAGACTCTGCTGCAGAGGGTGCGTCAGGTGGCGGAAGTCAAGGGGCTTGCCATGCATGGAAGGGAGCTCTAATTCCTTGCATTTGCGGATGATTTACTGTTTCTTCTGAGCGACCCTTGGCGCGGCCTCCCACACCTGGCTGAACTTTTTGAATGTTTTGGAGTGCTTTCCAACTTCAAGGTGAATGTACTAAAGTCGGAATTGCTTAATATCTCACTTCCTAAATCCCTGGAATCTAAAATATCCTCCGTAGTGTTGTTTCCATGGGCTGTCTGCTCCTTGAAATATTTTGGGGTGTGCGCTTGAAATATTTTGGGGTGTGCATACCGAAAACTATCACAGACATTTTTTTAGCTAAATTATAAGCCCCTACTAAAAATGATATCCAATTTGCTGAGGGAATATGACCTACCCATGATCTCCTTGCTTGGTAGGAAAAATGTCCTTAATTGTTATGTTCTCCTGAAAATTATGTACACTTTACGCATGTTGCCGATGTCGCTGTTTTTATGTTTTTTAAAAGATATATTTTTTTAACAGTGGTTCCCTGTCTGAATGTCTTTTTGTCTGTTTGTATTCTGTAGGCTTCCCCCATCTGTCATGTCATCTGAATCTTCGGCCACACAGCACACAGCCTCCTGATTCGGAGGCCGAAGGAAGGAGGGATAGGCCTGCCAGATGTCAGGGACCTCTATAGAGCTGTTCAGCTTCAGAGATGGATAGACCTGATCTCCCCCTCAAGGGAATTACTGACCGTTTTACATAGGGAGGACGGGGTTCTGGACTATGACCTTCTGAGTGACCTTGGCTCCCCCATAGAGTGAGGTACATGCCTAATTCTCCGAGCTTGCTATTCCTTGGAATCATGTCTACGTGGTCTGATCTCTCTCCCTGCTTTACCCCTGTCATTTCACCTCTATTACCCGCTAGTCTAGTGCCAGAAGCTGTGGGGCAAAAAGTATACAGATCAATGTGGAGTAGGCTCAGTAAAATTAAGGTTTCACAACTGTTCGGGGATGGACGACCACCATCAGCTGACAAACTCAGAGACCTGCTGCCTCAGCAATGGTACTCCTTCTTACATGTAGCAAATTTTGTTTCATTCTGTTCCGAATTCTGGACCACATTTGGCCCGCTGAGGGATCTCAACAAGTTTGAGGAGTTAATTCTAGATTCTCGCCCTAAGCAGAGAAAGCTATCTAAATGCACTTCTCTCTTGCGTTCCAGAAAGACTAGTGCTCCACCTCATTTTGTAGTTTCATGGGCGAAGGAACTGGATTTATCATTGTCTAATGAGGATGTTGACCTCCTGCTTAGTCACTCTCAGGACTTCTCGAGATGTGTGAGAATGCAAGAATCACGCCACAAACTGGTTTCTAGGTGCTACAGAACTCCAGAGTTTCCTTACACTCTTTACGGATTGGCAGGGTCTGATATATGCTGGCGGTGTCAGCTGCACAAAGGTACGCACACATATGGTGGACTTGTCCTGTCATGCAACCGTACTGGATAGAAGTACATCGAGTTATAGAAGCAGTTATGGGGGCTAAGATCCCACTGTCGCCAGCAGCAGTTCTATTAAGTCTACCATGTCTAGGTTATGTACCAGGAAAACAGTCCCTTATCTCACATATGTTAACTGCTGCCAAATCCATTATTCCTATACACTGGATGAGTTCTGAGCCACCCACAGTGGAGGAATGGCTTCACCAGATACGTAGGTTCGAGGAATTACATTACAGGGCTATCAGATCACATGATACATTTGTTACAATATGGAACCCGTGGTTGCACTCCAAATACTGTACAGATCGTACTTCATGAAAGTCACAGCAGTGATGAAGTGCCTCATGTTACCTTTCACAACTTGATCTCGCCCCTCTCCCCTCCCTCCCCCCTCCCCTATTTCCAAGATATATATATATATATATATATATATATATATATATATATATATATAATATGCTGGACTTTAATTTATTTTTGTGTTTGAACTCTTGCACATGACTGTTACCAAGGATACTGTAATGCCTTATATTACCTACCCTGTTTATCTGAAAAAAATAAAAAGTGCCCATCTCCTGCCTGCCGAGCCCTCTGTTCCCATCTCCTGCCTGCCGAGCCCTCTGTTCCCATCTCCTGCCTGCCGAGCCCTCTGTGCCCATCTCCTGCCGAGCCCTCTGTGCCCATCTCCTGCCTGCCGAGCCCTCTGTGCCCATCTCCTGCCTGCCGAGCCCTCTGTGCCCATCTCCTACCGAGCCCTCTGTGCCCATCTCCTGCCTGCCGAGCGCTCTGTGCCCATCTCCGGCTGAGCCCTCTGTGCCCATCTCCTGCTTGCCGAGCCCTCTGTGCCCATCTCCTGCCTGCCGAGCCCTCTGTGCCCATCTCCTGCTTGCCGAGCCCTCTGTGCCCATCTCCTGCCTGCCAAGCCCTCTGTGCCCATCTCCTGCCTACCGAGCCCGCTGTGCCCATCTCCTTCCTGCCAAGCCCTCTGTGCCCATCTCCTGCCTGCCGAGCCCTCTGTGCCCATCTCCTGCTTGCCGAGCCCTCTGTTCCCATCTCCTGCCTGCCGAGCCCTCTGTGCCCATTTCTTGCCTGTCGAGCCCTCTGTGCCCATTTCTTGCCTGCCGAGCCCTCTGTGCCCATCTCCTGCTGAGCACTCTGTGCCCATCTCCTGCCGAGCCCTTTTTGCCCATCTCCTGCTTGCCGAGCCCTCTGTTCCCATCTCCTGCCTGCCGAGCCCTCTGTGCCCATCTCCTGCCGAGCCCTCTTTGCCCATCTCCTGCCGAGCCCTCTGTTCCCATCTCCTCCCTGCCGAGCCCTCTGTGCTCATCTCCTGCCTGCCGAGCCCTCTGTGCCCATCTCCTGCTTAGCCCTCTGTGCCCATCTCCTGCCGAGCACTCTGTTCCCATCTCCTGCCTGCCGAGCCCTCTGTGCCCATCTCCTGCCTGCCGAGCCCTCTGTGTCCATCTCCTGCCGAGCCCTCTGTTCCCATCTCCTGCCTGCCAAGCCCTGTGCCCATCTCCTGCCGAGCCCTCTTTGCCCATCTCCTGCCTGCCGAGCCCTATGTGCCCATCTCCTGCCTGCCGAGCCCTATGTGCCCATCTCCTGCCTGCCGAGCCCTCTTTACCCATCTCCTGCCGGGCCAAGCCCTCTGTGCCCATCTCAGTGCTGAAATGTAATTATGTGGCTCCTCCTCTTTAGGCCTCTATTCACATTGTCCCTCCTCTGCTGCGTCTCCTCTCTCATTCCTCATCTTGTTCCGTCCTCTCTAGTCTTCCCTTAGGGAATGTTCTCACATGGAATCCACTGTTGTACTTTTTACAAGGCAGCCAATCTTATTCGTGCACCGACCCAACCCTCCCTTTTCTGTACCATTGTCTGCCTTCTATAGTTGTGCCCTCATTCGTGGTTATGGCGCACTTTAGGCACTTATTATGTATGTGGTATTTATGTGTTATTGTAAGGTGGTTACAGGTAAGTTGTTACGTTTTAAGCCCTGAGCACAAGCATCAAAAATCCATGAGAATTGTCTGTAAAATCCACAGTAATGGATCCGGAGGGTGAATGTGACCTTATATAACAAAAATAACTCAGGAGAAAGAAAGTGAAAGTAAGTGCCCCCCCCCCCCCCCCCCCCCCGCATGTCCAACCTCCTGGTTACTCTTCTATAACGTTTATTCATTTACAGAAGAAGAAGAGACGACAAGAACGAGAGACACAGGTGACGGGGGAGAGTAATGTTGGGGTCCGATGTGTGATGTGATATGTGTGATATATACCGTGTGATATGTGTGATGTTTACTGTGTGATATATACTGTGTGATATGTGTGATATATACTGTGTGATATGTGTGATATATACCGTGTGATATGTGTGATGTGATA
Source organism: Hyla sarda (assembly GCF_029499605.1). Classification (NCBI taxonomy): domain Eukaryota; kingdom Metazoa; phylum Chordata; class Amphibia; order Anura; family Hylidae; genus Hyla; species Hyla sarda. Next base: position 231,151,732 of record NC_079196.1, read on the forward strand.
AATACTGTGTGATGTGTGATATATATACTATGTGATATATGTGATATATACTGTGTGATATGTGTGATGTATACTGTGTGATATGTGTGATATATACTGTGTGATATGTGTGATATATACTGTGTGATATGTGTGATATATACTGTGTGATATGTGTGATATATACTGTGTGATATATACTGTGTGATATGTGTGATATATACTGTGTGATATGTGTGATACATACTGTGTGATATGTGTGATATATACTGTGTGATATGTGTGATATATACTGTGTGATATGTGTGATGTATACTGTGTGATATGTGTGATATATACTGTGTGATATGTGTGATATATACTGTGTGATATGTGTGATATATACTGTGTGATATATACTGTGTGATATGTGTGATATATACTGTGTGATATGTGTGATACATACTGTGTGATATGTGTGATATATACTGTGTGATATGTGTGATATATACTGTGTGATATGTGTGATGTATACTGTGTGATATGTGTGATGTATACTGTGTGATATGTGTGATATATACTGTGTGATATGTGTGATATATACTGTGTGATATGTGTGATATATACTGTGTGATATGTGTGATGTGATGTATACTATGTGATATATGTGATGTAATATATACTGTGTGATGTGTGATGTGATGTATACTGTGTGATATGTGTGATGTGATGTATACTGTGTGATATGTGTGATGTATACTGTGTGATATGTGTGATATATACTGTGTGATATGTGTGATATATACTGTGTGATATGTGTGATATATACTGTGTGATATGTGTGATATATACTGTGTGATATGTGTGATATATACTGTGTGATATATACTGTGTGATATGTGTGATATATACTGTGTGATATGTGTGATACATACTGTGTGATATGTGTGATATATACTGTGTGATATGTGTGATATATACTGTGTGATATGTGTGATGTATACTGTGTGATATGTGTGATATATACTGTGTGATATGTGTGATATATACTGTGTGATATGTGTGATATATACTGTGTGATATGTGTGATATATACTGTGTGATATATACTGTGTGATATGTGTGATATATACTGTGTGATATGTGTGATATATACTGTGTGATATGTGTGATATATACTGTGTGATATGTGTGATATATACTGTGTGATATGTGTGATATACACTGTGTGATATGTGTGATATATACTGTGTGATATGTGTGATATATACTGTGTGATATGTGTGATGTATACTGTGTGATGTGTGATATATACTGTGTGATATGTGTGATGTATACTGTGTGATGTGTGATATATACTGTGTGATATGTGTGATGTATACTGTGTGATATGTGTGATATATACTGTGTGATATGTGTGATGTTTACTGTGTGATATATACTGTGTGATATGTGTGATGTGATGTATACTATGTGATATGTGTGATGTGATATATACTGTGTGATATATGTGATGTAATATATACTGTGTGATATGTGTGATGTGATATATACTGTGTGATATGTGTGATGTGATGTATACTATGTGATATGTGTGATGTATACTGTGTGATATGTGTGATGTATACTGTGTGATATGTGTGATATATACTGTGTGATATGTGTGATATACACTGTGTGATATGTGTGATATATACTGTGTGATATGTGTGATATATACTGTGTGATATGTGTGATGTATACTGTGTGATGTGTGATATATACTGTGTGATATGTGTGATGTTTACTGTGTGATATATACTGTGTGATATGTGTGATGTGATGTATACTATGTGATATGTGTGATGTGATATATACTGTGTGATGTGTGATATATACTGTGTGATATGTGTGATGTGATGTATACTATGTGATATATGTGATGTAATATATACTGTGTGATGTGTGATGTGATGTATACTGTGTGATATGTGTGATGTGATGTATACTGTGTGATATGTGTGATGTATACTGTGTGATATGTGTGATGTATACTGTGTGATATGTGTGATGTATACTGTGTGATATGTGTGATATATACTGTGTGATATGTGTGATGTATACTGTGTGATATGTGTGATTTCTTGTTCCGGATCTTTCCTTGATATCCTGGGGTGATCACTGATGGACTTTGTGCTGCTCTTGATCACACCGCCTCTATTCCTCTTATCAGACTTAGCATTGCACTTTGTCTTTTTGTTAGAGAAGTTGTAATGGGAACACATCACCCATCACCCACACTAAGGAGTATGGCCGGGCCCTATAGACAGGAGGATCACATGATCATACATACTAATCATCATCATCTCCCACACTAAGGAGTATGGCCGGGCCCTATAGAGTCATGTATGCAGGAGGGTCACATGATCATACATACTAATCATCATCATCTCCCACACTAAGGAGTATGGCCGGGCCCTATAGAGTCATGTATACAGGAGGGTCACATGATCATACATACTAATCATCATCATCTTCCACACTAAGAAGTATGACTGGGCCCTATAGAGTCATGTATACAAGAGGGTCACATGATCATACATACTAATCATCATCACCCACAATAAGGAGTATGTCCGGGCCCTATAGAGTCATGTATACAGGACGGTCACATGATCATACATACTAATCATCATCATCTCCCATACTAAGGAGTATGGCGGGGCCCTATAGAGTCATGTATACAGGAGGGTCACATGATCATACATACTAATCATCATCATCTCCCATACTAAGGAGTATGGCGGGGCCCTATAGAGTCATGTATACAGGAGGGTCACATGATCATACATACTAATCATCATCACCCACACTAAGGAGTATGGCCGGGTCCTATAGAGTTATGTATACAAGAGGATCACATGATCATACATACTAATCATTATCACCCACACTAAGGAGTATGGCCGGGCCCTATAGAGTCATGTATACAGGAGGGTCACATGATCATACATACTAATCATCATCACCCACACTAAGGAGTATGGCCGGGCCCTATAGAGTCATGTATACAGGAGGGTCACATGATCATACATACTAATCATCATCACCCAAACTAAGGAGTATGGCCGGGCACTATAGAGTCATGTATACAGGAGGGTCACATGATCATACATACTAATCATCATCACCCACACTAAGGAGTATGGCCGGGCCCTATAGAGTCATGTATACAGGAGGGTCACATGATCATACATACTAATCATCATCACCCAAACTAAGGAGTATGACCGGGCCCTATAGAGTCATGTATACAGGAGGGTCACATGATCATACATACTAATCATCATCACCCACACTAAGGAGTATGGCCGGGCCCTATAGAGTCATGTATACAAGAGGGTCACATGATCATACATACCAATCATCATCACCCACACTAAGGAGTATGGCCGGGTCCTATAGAGTCATGTATACAGGAGGGTCACATGACCATACATACTAATCATCATCATCTCCCACACTAAGGAGTATGGCCGGGTCCTATAGAGTCATGTATGCAGGAGGGTCACATGATCATACATACTAATCATCATCACCCACACTAAGGAGTATGGCCGGGCCCTATAGAGTCATGTATGCAGGAGGGTCACATGATCATACATACTAATCATCATCATCACCCACACTAAGGAGTATGGCCGGGCCCTATAGAGTCATGTATACAGGAGGGACCCAAATGCAAGAACGGCAATCCAGCGTGGGTAAGTAGAAAATCCAGACTTTATTAGCTCACGGTAAAAATGGTACAAGCAACCAGCAGATCAGACGCGTTTCAGGCGCATGCGCCCTTCGTCAGTGATGTCAGCCCTCTGCACAGGTGTCAGTTAAATACCGGACAGGTAATGGGCGGATCTCTTACTACCAATCAAAACTCCTTTAAGTCCGCTGCCACCGGTGCAGGGGGAGGATACCGATACAATACAAAATATAAAATGCTAAAACAGTACAGTAATGGGCGATATGGACAGAGATGGTTAGGAAACATTTAGAAAAACAGTGGCATAAAACAATGTCATGAAATCATGCATTAAACATAAAATAATATATGGCAGAGTAAAATAAAAGAATGTATAGTTTCATTTCATATGACAAACTGTATTTCTAATCGTGTAGGTTGCGATGCGGTATTGATAGTGGAATAGCAGTTCCCTTTGTAGATTTAACCCTTTGGGTGCACTAGTACCCAAGGTGAATTGCCAATATGCTTCACGTTGAAGTAATTTTCGCCGCATACAACCACCACGAGGTCCGGTGAGAACGCGCTCTGTTGCATATATCTGAGAACCATTGGTGCTTCCACCAGGAACGGTTCTGAAATGCAAAGATGCTGCTGAGCGGTTTCTAATAACATTACTAGATATGTCATTGAGATGTTCTAGGGCCCTCACTTTCTAGTAGTTGACCCTACATATTTCAGCTGGCACTGTGAGCACTCAATGACATAAATTACCTTGTAATGATTACAGTTGATATCATCTTTTATGCCATAGTTTTTGATTTGCTCTTCATCAGAGAAATGTGTTCACAACTTGGCATAATTACATGTTCTACAGATCCTGCCACCACATTTATACAATCCATTATTACTCAACCAGTTGGTGCTGTGTCTGGTATTTGACAGCACTAAACTAGGAGATAACATATCTCCCAAAGTTTTTTTTTTTTTTTTTTTTTGGGGGGGGACTATGTGACATCCTTTGGACAGAATTTTAGCTACAGTCTCGTCCTGTCTAAGAAAATGAAGATGTCTATTGATAACGCTTTTGACCTGTGTGAATTGTGGTGAATAGGTAAACGCAATGACCGGTTTATTTTGAAAGTCTGGGCCACGTGATTGTATTTGATTATTAGATGGAGAAATCAAAAGGGAGCGATTGTTCTTGGCAACTGTATTTTTGGCTCTGGATAGAATATGTGCAGGATACCCTCTGTCTGTGAGTCTCCGCAACGCTTCTCCTATTTGAGACTCACAGACAGAGGGGTCACTGCAGTTTCTCTTGATCCGTGTGAACTCTCCTATAGGGATGGCCCTGATTGTATGTGGGGGGTGATTGCTGTCCGCCCTGAGGATTGGATTCCCCGCAGTGGGTTTGCGAAAAGTAGAGACAGCAATAATGTGATCTGGCACTGAGTTCAATTGCAGGTCAAGAAAAGAAATATTAAATAAATCAGAATGGTAAGTAAATTGCAGGTGGAAGGAATCATTGTTAATGTTTTCCAGGTACAGTGGTACGGCAGACATATCACCTCGCCAAACAAGGAGAAGATCATCTATGTATCTGCCGTACCACTGCACATGGGACACAAAAGGATTGGAGGTTGAGAAAAGGTACTTAGATTCCCAATATGACATTGTTAAATTTGCAAGGGATGGAGAATGTCTAGCGCCCATGGAAACACCACTCACCACACAAATAATGATGTGTCATGAGATACAATGTACTCATTTTAATAAACTCTTTTAAGTTTACAGTGTATCCACTGTGGTTGTCCAGATGGTACACCAGCGCCTCCATGGCAATGTGCCAAGACATGCTGGTGTACAATGAGACAACGTCACAGGTGAGCCAACTGTATTCTTTTTTCCATATGAAGTGTTCAAATGCTCTGAGAACGTCCCTGGAGTCTTTGAGGTATCCAGGGACCCTCTGAACCATGGGCTGGAGCATTTGGTCAGTCCATATGGAAAGTCATTCCAGAAGTGATCCACAGGAGGAAACAATAGGTCTCATGGGGGGGGGGGGGTGATTTTTTTATGAGTTTTGGGCAGGCCATACATGATGGGGATGGCAGGTTCATCCACCAGGATGTATTCTCTGTCTCTATTAGTGATGACTCCCAAACTGACACCCTCACTCAAGTAATTTGTCCAATTCGGTTCTAAATTTGATGGTAGGATTCTGATCAAGTTTTTTGTACACATTTGCATCTGAAAGCAAATTATTAATTTGTTGAACATACATAACTTTATCCATCACAGTGACCATCCCGCCCTTATCGGACATTTTGATGACTATGTCATCTGCCCGGCTTAATTCATTCAGGGCGGCATTTTCACTGCGGGAGAGGTTACGATGTGATTTAGAGACATGTTGTAAATTATTTCCCAATGCAATAAGATCCGTCTCTTCTGGAACAAGTCCATACCATGAGTCCTAGATTGTAGAGGATAGAAATAGGGGTTTGCATTTCTGTGAACCGGGTTGTGAACCACCCTCTACAAAGAAGTGTTTTTTTACAGTTAGATTGCGTACGAACTTGTTGATTTCACACAGCATTGTAAAGACATGTAGATCTTTGGAGGGGGAAACATTCATGCCCTTACTAAGAACACTTTCCTGATCTAAAGTCAGTGTCCTGTTAGACAAATTTAGAACAGTTAGTCTTTGTTCACTTGACTTCTCAGTCTGGGTGTGGCAACATCGGCAATGCTTCCTCCCCTCCCCTCCCCCCCCCCCCTCCGTGAGGCTTTCCTGTGCGCTTGTTTTTTTTTTTTTTTGAAGTTTACGAAGTTGGACAGCTGAGGACTGTGACGCATCCTACTCTGTGCTATCACCATTGACTTCAGTTTCGTATTCAGACGAACTGAATGTGACTTTTTGTTTGTGGTTGCGTTTTCTTCTATTATTTTTGTTTTTGTTTTTAAGAATGGATTTGGGCTCACTTGATTCCCATTTTCCCCAAGCATATACTTGGTTGGTTTCATAGTCCCGTATGTCACGCTGTAATTTGATTTTTTTAGTTTCCATGATGTGGGTTTCCGTTTTGTTAATGCGCTCATTTATTTTAGCCATGTATTCCTTGTATTCAGGTAAGTCCTTATATAATTCAGCCTCACTTTTAAGCTTTTCAATATCCTCCGTGAGGTTTTCCAGCCTGCGTGACTCAAACTTGGTGATGGTCCGCATTTTGCTCCTGGAACAAATGGTGAGAGCCTCGTTCCACTCACTTAACATTTCATCACAATATACCACATTGGGGGTTTTTCTGATTCGCAGTCCCCTTGGGATATTGTGTTTAGTGATATAATTAGTCAGGGTGGTATGGTCCCACCATAACTTCATTTCTTGATGTTGTAAACGTTCGAGATTATGCACACATACTTTAAGGTTAACCAGGTTAGGTTCCTGGGAACCAGATGCGGCAAATAAGCTTGCAGCTTTTGCGGAGCGGTTCAAGCAGCCATGCTGTAAACGCAATAGTGAACTGGGTTGCAAGCAAGAGTACCTTTTAAGTCCGTGAGAATCTCTGGAAGGTGGGGAGCGCGGAAAGGCTGTGAACTTGGCAAGTATCTGGCAATGTAGTCCAGCTCGCTCCACCCGTACACCCCTGACACGGATTCACACCCAGTCCGGTGCACACAAATCCAAATGCAAGAACGGCAATCCAGCGTGGGTAAGAAGAAAATCCAGACTTTATTAGCTCACGGTAAAAACGGTCAAGCAACCAGCAGATCAGACGCGTTTCAGGCGCATGCGCCCTTCGTCAGTTATGTCAGCCCTCTGCACAGGTGTCAGTTAAATACTCCTTTAAGTCCACTGACACCGGTGCAGGGGGAGGATACTGATACAATACAAAATATAAAATGCAAGTAAAAGTACAAAAATTGCTAAAACAGTACAGTAATGGGCGATGTGGACAGAGATGGTTAGGAAACATTTAGAAAAACAGTGGCATAAAACAATGTCATGAAATCATGCATTTTTTCTGATGAAGAGCAAATTAAAAACTATGGCATAAAAGATGATATCAACTGTAATCATTACAAGGTAATTTATGTCATTGAGTGCTCATAGTGCCAGCTGAAATATGTAGGGTCAACTACTAGAAAGTGAGGGCCCTAGAACATCTCAATGACATATCTAGTAATGTTATTAGAAACCGCTCAGCAGCATCTTTGCATTTCAGAACCGTTCCTGGTGGAAGCACCAATGGTTCTCAGATATATGCAACAGAGCGCGTTCTCACCGGACCTCGTGGTGGTTGTATGCGGCGAAAATTACTTCAACGTGAAGCATATTGGCAATTCACCTTGGGTACTAGTGCACCCAAAGGGTTAAATCTACAAAGGGAACTGCTATTCCACTATCAATACTGCATCGCAACCTACACGATTAGAAATACAGTTTGTCATATGAAATGAAACTATACATTCTTTTATTTTACTCTGCCATATATTATTTTATGTTTAATGCATGATTTCATGACATTGTTTTATGCCACTGTTTTTCTAAATGTTTCCTAACCATCTCTGTCCATATCGCCCATTACTGTACTGTTTTAGCATTTTATATTTTGTATTGTATCGGTATCCTCCCCCTGCACCGGTGGCAGCGGACTTAAAGGAGTTTTGATTGGTAGTAAGAGATCCGCCCATTACCTGTCCGGTATTTAACTGACACCTGTGCAGAGGGCTGACATCACTGACGAAGGGCGCATGCGCCTGAAACGCGTCTGATCTGCTTGTTGCTTGAACCGTTTTTACCGTGAGCTAATAAAGTCTGGATTTTCTACTTACCCACGCTGGATTGCCGTTCTTGCATTTGGATTTGTGTGCACCGGGCTGGGTGCGAATCCGTGTCGGGGGTGTACGGGTGGAGCGAGCTGGACTACATTGCCAGATACTTGCCAAGATACCGGAGGGACACATGATCATACACACTAATCATCATCACCCAAACTAAGGAGTATGGCCGGGCCCTATAGAGTCATGTATACAGGAGGGTCACATGATCATACATACTAATCATCATCACCCAAACTAAGGAGTATGGCCGGGCCCTATAGAGTCATGTATACAGGAGGGTCACATGATCATACATACTAATCATCATCACCCAAACTAAGGAGTATGGCCGGCCCTATAGAGTCATGTATGCAGGAGGGTCACATGATCATACATACTAATCATTATCACCCACACTAAGGAGTATGGCCGGGCCCTATAGAGTCATGTATACAGGAGGGTCACATGATCATACATACTAATCATCATCACCCACACTAAGGAGTATGGCCGGGCTCTATAGAGTCATGTATACAGGAGGGTCACTTGATCATACATACTAATCATCATCATCTCCCACACTAAGGAGTATGGCCGGGCTCTATAGAGTCATGTATGCAGGAGGGTCACATGATCATACATACTAATCATCATCACCCACAATAAGGAGTATGTCCGGGCCCTATAGAGTCATGTATACAGGACGGTCACATGATCATACATACTAATCATCATCATCTCCCATACTAAGGAGTATGGCGGGGCCCTATAGAGTCATGTATACAGGAGGGTCACATGATCATACATACTAATCATCATCACCCACACTAAGGAGTATGGCCGGGTCCTATAGAGTTATGTATACAAGAGGATCACATGATCATACATACTAGTCCTCATCACCCACACTAAGGAGTATGGCCGGGCCCTATAGAGTCATGTATACAAGAGGATCACATGATCATACATACTAATCATCATCACCCACACTAAGGAGTATGGCCGGGCCCTATAGAGTCATGTATACAGGAGGGTCACATGATCATACATACTAATCATCATCATCACCCACACTAAGGAGTATGGCCGGGCCCTATAGAGTCATGTATGCAGGAGGGTCACATGATCATACATACTAATCATCATCATCTCCCACACTAAGGAGTATGGCCGGGCCCTATAGAGTCATGTATGCAGGAGGGTCACATGATCATACATACTAATCATCATCATCTCCCACACTAAGGAGTATGGCCGGGCCCTATAGAGTCATGTATACAAGAGGATCACATGATCATACATACTAATCATCATCACCCACACTAAGGAGTATGGCCGGGCCCTATAGAGTCATGTATACAGGAGGGTCACATGATCATACATACTAATCATCATCATCACCCACACTAAGGAGTATGGCCGGGTCCTATAGAGTCATGTATGCAGGAGGGTCACATGATCACACATACTAATCATCATCATCCACACTAAGGAGTATGGCCGGGTCCTATAGAGTCATGTAAACAGGAGGGACACATGATCATACATACTAATCATCATCACCCACACTAAGGAGTATGGCCGGGTCCTATAGAGTTATGTATACAAGAGGATCACATGATCATACATACTAGTCCTCATCACCCACACTAAGGAGTATGGCCGGGCCCTATAGAGTCATGTATACAAGAGGATCACATGATCATACATACTAGTCCTCATCACCCACACTAAGGAGTATGGCCGGGTCCTATAGAGTCATGTATGCAGGAGGGTCACATGATCACACATACTAATCATCATCATCCACACTAAGGAGTATGGCCGGGTCCTATAGAGTCATGTAAACAGGAGGGACACATGATCATACATACTAATCATCATCACCCACACTAAGGAGTATGGCCGGGTCCTATAGAGTTATGTATACAAGAGGATCACATGATCATACATACTAGTCCTCATCACCCACACTAAGGAGTATGGCCGGGCCCTATAGAGTCATGTATACAAGAGGATCACATGATCATACATACTAATCATCATCACCCACACTAAGGAGTATGGCCGGGCCCTATAGAGTCATGTATACAGGAGGGTCACATGATCATACATACTAATCATCATCATCACCCACACTAAGGAGTATGGCCGGGCCCTATAGAGTCATGTATGCAGGAGGGTCACATGATCATACATACTAATCATCATCATCTCCCACACTAAGGAGTATGGCCGGGCCCTATAGAGTCATGTATGCAGGAGGGTCACATGATCATACATACTAATCATCATCATCTCCCACACTAAGGAGTATGGCCGGGCCCTATAGAGTCATGTATACAAGAGGATCACATGATCATACATACTAATCATCATCACCCACACTAAGGAGTATGGCCGGGCCCTATAGAGTCATGTATACAGGAGGGTCACATGATCATACATACTAATCATCATCATCACCCACACTAAGGAGTATGGCCGGGTCCTATAGAGTCATGTATGCAGGAGGGTCACATGATCACACATACTAATCATCATCATCCACACTAAGGAGTATGGCCGGGTCCTATAGAGTCATGTAAACAGGAGGGACACATGATCATACATACTAATCATTATCATCACCCACACTAAGGAGTATGGCCGGGCCCTATAGAGTCATGTATGCAGGAGGGTCACATGATCATACATACTAATCATCATCATCTCCCACACTAAGGAGTATGGCCGGGCCCTATAGAGTCATGTATGCAGGAGGGTCACATGATCATACATACTAATCATCATCATCTCCCACACTAAGAAGTATGGCCAGGCCCTATAGAGTCATGTATACAGTAGGGTCACATGATCATACATACTAATCATCATCATCCACACTAAGGAGTATGGCCGGTCCCTAAAGAGTCATGTATGCAGGAGGGTCACATGATCATACATACTAATCATCATCATCTCCCACACTAAGGAGTATGGCCGGGCCCTATAGAGTCATGTATACAGGAGGGTCACATGATCATACATACTAATCATCATCATCATGGGTGCAGCGGAGGGAGAGATCCTCCAACACCTCAGGTCCCTACAGCAGATGAAGAACTACCAATGTCCATTGTATGTCGAGGGTTCACTTACTTTAGCTCTGCTCTCCTCTGTAAGGACAGTCATGTGACTGTGTGTGAATAAAATGTCAGATGCAAAGATTGTATTACTCTGAATAGCTTAAACTTAAAATATTTCTCTGGAATACCCCTTTAAGGACCATAATGAACAATCATTTTTTATAACTAAACACAGACTGCAGCCCGATACAGACCAATTCAGGAGGGCGTGGTCACTAAGACCAGAGACGATTGGCCACGCCCCTGCAGCTCCTGATTGGCTAGAGCGCAGCATGTCAAACTTGATCAGGTGCTAAAGCCTATTTCTCGTTGACCCCTATTGGAACAGGATGCTAAAGAGTTGAACAATCCTTGCAGCGGGACTTGGGCTAGGCTCAGGCTTTACCTTATTAAGGACAGGACTAGTGACAAGGTGACATAACTGTAGGTTGGATATTTAGCCAGTGAACAAAACATGTGCACTGGCCAAAACTCATTCAAGAGAGATTGAGATCCACCTCTTCTCCCAGACTACGGGGATAGTATTGGCACATCTCCTGCACCTATTGGCTAGGAGTCTTACAAGTGACTAGATTCTTGCTTCTTGAAGCACAATAATATGCACTGAAATACCCTCTGCACATGGTATGCATGGTATGACAGACAAATCAATAGAGATAATCATCCAGTCATGTCTATAGAGATCATCATCATCCAGTCATGTCTATAGAGATCATCATCATCCAGTCATGTCTATAGAGATCATCATCCAGTCATTTCTATAGAGATCATCATCCAGTCATGTCTATAGAGACCATCATCCAGTCATGTCTATAGAGATCATCATCATCCAGTCATGTCTATAGAGATCATCATCATCCAGTCATGTCTATAGAGATCATCATCATCCAGTCATGTCTATAGAGATCATCATCCAGTCATTTCTATAGAGATCATCATCCAGTCATGTCTATAGAGACCATCATCCAGTCATGTCTATAGAGATCATCATCCAGTCATGTCTATAGAGATCATCATCCAGTCATGTCTATAGAGATCATCATCCTGTCATGTCTATAGAGACCATCATCCAGTCATGTCTATAGAGATCATCATCCAGTCATGTTTATAGAGATCATCATCCAGTCATGTTTATAGAGATCATCATCCAGTCATGTCTATAGAGATCATCGTCCAGTCATGTCTATAGAGACCATCATCCTGTCATGTCTATAGAGATCATCATCCAGTCATGTCTATAGAGATCATCATCCAATCATGTCTATAGAGATCATCATCCAGTCATGTCTATAATAGAGATCATCATCTAGTCATGTCTATAGAGATCATCATCCAGTCATGTCTATAGAGATCATCATCCAGTCATGTCAATAGAGATCATCATTCTGTCATATCTATAGAGATCATCATCCAGTCATGTCTATAGAGATTATCATCCAGTCATGTCTATAGAGACCATCATCCAGTCATGTCTATAGAGATCATCATCCAGTCATGTTTATAGAGATCATCATCCAGTCATGTTTATAGAGATCATCATCCAGTTATGTCTATAGAGATCATCGTCCAGTCATGTCTATAGAGATCATCATCCAGTCATGTCTTTAGAAATCATCTTCCAGTCATGTCTATAGAAATGACTGGATGATGATCTCTATAGACATGACTGGATGATGATCTCTATAGACATGACTAGATGATGATGTCTACAGACATTACTGGATGATGATCTCTATAGAAATGACTGGATGATGATCTCTATAGACATGACTGGAAGATGATTTCCATGGACATGACTGGATGATGATCTCTATAGACATGACTGGATGATGATCTCTATAGACATGACTGGATGATGATCTCTATAGACATGACTGGATGATGATCTCTATAGACATGACTGGATGATGATCTCTATAGACATGACTGGATGATGATCTCTATAGACATGACTGGATGATGATCTCTATAGAGATCATCATCCAGTCATGTCTATAGAGATCATCATCCAGTGATTTCTATAGAGATCATCATCCAGTCATGTCTATAGAGATCATCTTCCAGTCATGTCTATAGAGATCATCATCCAGTCATGTACATAGAGAGATCATCCTCCAGTCACATATATAGAGAGATCATCCTCCAGTCATGTCTATAGAGATCATCATCCAGTCATGTATATAGAGAGATCATCATCCAGTCATGTCTATAGAGATCATCATCCAGTCATGTCTATAGAGATCATCCAGTCATTTCTATAGAGATCATCCTCCAGTCATGTCTATAGAGATCATCATCCAGTCATGTATATAGAGAGATCATCATCCAGTCATGTCTATAGAGATCATCATCCAGTCATGTCTATAGAGATCATCCAGTCATTTCTATAGAGATCATCATCCAATCATGTCTATAGAGATCATCATCCAGTCATGTCTATAATAGAGATCATCATCTAGTCATGTCTATAGAGATCATCTTCCAGTCATGTCTATAGAGATCATCATCCAGTCATGTATATAGAGAGATCATCATCCAGTCATGTCTATAGAGATCATCATCCAGTCATGTCTATAGAGATCATCATCCTCAGTAGATGTTGTAGATGATCTCTCGTTGATGTTTTTCTTCTCTGTTTTTGTGACTCTTCCAGCAGAACATCATGGCGGGCAGTATCGGGATATTCTCCAGGTCTGGAGAGGATGAATACCGGTGGTTAATGGACGGCCTCAGGGGAAAGTGGTCGGTGTCTCCATTCGTCATCACCAACAGAAACTACAGTGTATTTTGTGAGGAGATCTATAGACGTTCCTTTGGAATACTCTACCACTCCCGAAACCGAGGACGAGTCAACATCACCGACGTAACTGACTCCTTGTATGATAGGGAAGTGAGAACCATGTCTGAGGCGCTCGGTAAGAACAACGTTATCGTCAGTGCTGAAAGGGTTTATCCATTGTAATGGCCGATGTACAAGAAGCTGAGCAGCTTCTAAGAGGGGCTCCCAAATAAGACACATCTTGCACTTAACCCATTAAGAACACCAAGAGTGCGGTTCTCAAATGGGGTTAAATATATCAGCCTCTGTAGGAGCTCTCACCAATTAAGATTGATCCCATTTTGCTCTTCTACCCATCTGGCAGTGTCTGGGTTGAGACTACGAATTAAAGGGGTACTCTGCCCCTAGACATCTTATTCCCTATCCAAAGAATATGGGATAAAATGTCTGATCACAGGAGTCCTGCCTCTTCTCCATACCGGATGACTGACGATGCCGGGCGGAGGCTTGTAACTTCACGGTCATACCCCGCTCATGACGTTACGGCCATGCCCCCCTCAATGCAAGTCTATGGGAGGGGGCGCAACGAAAGTCATGTCCCCTCCCATTGACTTGCATAGAGGGAGCGACGCTGTCCCAAATGCTCTAAAAGAATGCTGGGTGCAGCAGGGAGATCGCATGGTTCCCCAGTGGAGGGACCTCCATAATAAGATGTCTAGGGGTGGAGTACCCCTTTAAGGGTAAGGTCAGCTACCCTACAAGTGTCTTACCAGGAGATCTTACTGACATACATGATGGAGAACGTCTCAGACAATCAGGGCTGATCCCTTAAAAGCCTGGGACCCCCACCGACCATTAGAATTGGGGACCATGTCCTTTATTCATTCCCACTGCACGACCACAGGAGAGAGCAGTTTGCGGTTGAGGTTGCATGCTACTGCTACTTTCTAAGTCTTTGGGGCTGAAACTCTGGACCCCTTTTCTAGAAATCTTTGGGTTGCCAATAATCTTATATTTTATGCCCAGTCCAGTAAAATATATATAAGATTAGGGATCTGGACCACTCTCATGGAATTTATTAGAATTTTTTGAATTTAATTAAACTCTATAACAAATGGCCAAACAATGGGCATTTTTCCAGTTATTGAGTTCAATAGAATTCAATGGAAAGACTTTTTTTTTATAAATCACCAGGATTGTGAAAAAAAAAGTGTAAGCCACGCCCACTGTTGTAAAAAATGGCGAATAGGGTGAAAAAAAACGAGTACATGTTAATAAGTATAGTGTAATTCCCTTTTAATTTTTCACCAACATGTGTACAGGACATTGTGTTGATTCCCAACCGTTACCGATTCACATTTTTTAGCAAAAGTAAAAAAAAAAAAAAAAAAAAAAAAACTTTTGTTGGAAAATACAGGACCAAAAAAACTGTGTGTGAACGTGGTCTCAGACCGTTCCTTCTTACTCTTTGCCCCAGGCCAGATACTGAGCGCATATTATTGGGGTCCATAATATATAATCTCTGTATATTACAGGTAGAGACCGAGTGATCGCTGTTATTGATGACCTGGATGATAGCAGTGATGAGGCGAGGAGGAGGATTCTGGATCATCAGCCCACCCTGAGGACACATACAAATGGTATCTTCCTGTTCACACCCAACGACAAGGCCAACAGGGAGGTTCTCAGAAGGAAAATAGAAGCGATCATCCGCACCATTTCTACAAGTAGGTTGTTTGGTCGTTTACTAATATGTTGTGTTACATTTAGGACCAGTCCACCCCGACCCCCGAACCCCAACATACAATGTGACCCCCCCCCCTCCATATCATGGAAATATAGCGTCACACAATGGTTGGTCATACTTGTCACTGCTGTGATCACATGTCATTACATATTATATCAGTGTTGTCATACAGGGGGCGGGGCTGTGATCACATGTCATTATATTACTATTATATTATATCAGTGATGTCATACAGAGGGCGGGGCTGTGATCACATGTCATTATATTACTATTATATTATATCAGGGATGTCATACAGGGGGCGGGGCTGTGATCACATGTCATCACATATTATATCAGTGATGTCATACAGGGGGCGGGGCTGTGATCACATGTCATTATATTACTATTATATTATATCAGTGATGTCATACAGAGGGCGGGGCTGTGATCACATGTCATTATATTACTATTATATTATATCGGTGATGTCATACAGGGGGCGGGACTGTGATCACATGTCATTATATTACTATTATATATCAGTGATGTCATACAGGGCGCGGGGCTGTGATCACATGTCATTATATTACTATTATATTATATCAGTGATGTCATACAGGGGGTGGGACTGTGATCACATGTCATTACATTACTATTATATTATATCAGTGATGTCATATAGGGACGGGGCTGTGATCACATGTCATTATATTACTATTATATTATATCAGTGATGTCATACAGGGGCGGGGCTGTGATCACATGTCATTATATTACATTATATCAGTGAGGTCATACAGGGGCGGGGCTGTGATCACATGTCATTATATTGCTATTATATTATATCAGTGATGTCATACAGGGGGCGGGGCTGTGATCAAATGTCATTACATATTATATCAGTGATGTCATACAGGGGCGGGGCTATGATCACATGTCATTATATTACTATTATATTATATCAGTGATGTCATAAAAGGCGGCAGAGCTGTGATCACATGTCATCATATTACTATTATGTTATATCAGTGATGTCATACAGGAGGCGGGGCTGTGATCACATGTCATTATATTACTATTATATTATATCAGTGATGTCATACAGGGGACGGGGCTGTGATCACATGTCATTATATTACTATTATATTATATCAGTGATGTCATACAGAGGGCAGGGCTGTGATCACATGTCATTATATTACTATATTATATTATCAGCTATGTCATACAGGGGGTAGGACTGTGATCACATGTCATTATATTACTATTATATTATATCAGTCATGTCATACAGGGGGTGGGACTGTGATCACATGTCATTATATTACTATTATATTATATCAGTGATGTCATACAGTGAGCGGGGCTGTGATCACATGTCATTATATTATATTATATCAGTGAAGTCATACAGGGGGCGGGGCTGTGATCAAATGTCATTATATTACTATTATATCAGTGATGTCATACAGGGGGCGGGGCTGTGATCAAATGTCATTATATTACTATTATATCAGTGATGTCATACAGGGGGCGGGGCTGTGATCACATGTCATTATATTACTATTATATTATATCAGTGATGTCATACAGGAGGCGGGGCTGTGATCAAATGTCATTATATTACTATTATATCAGTGATGTCATACAGGGGGCGGGGCTGTGATCACATGTCATCATATTACTATTATATTATACCAGTGATGTCATACAGGGGGCGTGGCGGTGATCACTTGTCATTATATTACTATTATATTACATCAGTGATGTCATACAGGGGCGGGGGCTGTGATCACATGTCATTTTATTACTATTATATTAAATCATTGATGTCATACAGGGGGCGGGGCTGTAATCACATGTCATTACATATTATATCAGTGATGTCATACAGGGAGCGGGGCTATGATCACATGTCATTATATTACTATTATATTATATCAGTGATGTCATACAGGGGGCGGGGCTGTGATCACATGTCATCACATATTATATCAGTGATGTCATACTGGGGCGGGGCTGTGATCACATGTCATTATATTACTATTATATTATATCAGTGATGTCATACAGGGGGCGGGGCTGTGATCACATGTCATTATATTACTATTATATTATATCAGTGATGTCATACAGGGGGCGGGGCTATGATCTCATGTCATTATATTACTATTATATTATATCAGTGATGTCATACAGGGGGCAGGGCTGTGATCACATGTCATCACATATTATATCAGTGATATCATACTGGGGCGGGGCTATGATCACATGTCATTATATTACTATTATATTATATCAGTGATGTCATACAGGAGGCGGGGCTGTGATCACATGTCATTATATTACTATTATATTATATCAGTGATGTCATACAGGAGGCGGGGCTGTGATCACATGTCATTATATTACTATTATATTATATCAGTGATGTCATACAGGAGGCGGGGCTGTGATCACATGTCATTATGTTACTATTATATTATATGAGTGATGTCATACAGGGGGCGGGACTGTGATCACATGTCATTACATATTATATCAGTGATGTCATACAGGGGCGGGGCTATGGTCACATGTCATTATATTACTATTATATTATATCAGTGATGTCATACAGGGGGTGGGGCTATGATCACATGTCATTATATTACTATTATATTATATCAGTGATGTCATACAGAGGGCGGGTCTATGACCACATGTCATTATATTACTATTATATTATATCAGTGATGTCATACAGGGGGCGGGGCTGTGATCACATGTCATCATATTACTATTATGTTATATCAGTGATGTCATACAGGAGGCGGGGCTGTGATTACATGTCATTATATTACTATTATATTATATCAGTGATGTCATACAGAGGGCGGGGCTGTGATCACATGTCATCATATTACTATTATGTTATATCAGTGATGTCATACAGGAGGCGGGGCTGTGATTACATGTCATTATATTACTATTATATTATATCAGTGATGTCATACAGGGTGTGGGGCTGTGATCACATGTCATTATATTACTATTATATTATATCAGTGATGTCATACAGGGGGCGGGGCTGTGATCACATGTTATTCTATCACTATTATATTATATCAGTGAGGTCATACAGGGTCGGGGGCTGTGATCACATGTCATTATATTATTATTATATTAAATCATTGATGTCATACAGGGGGCGGGTCTGTGATCACATGTCATTACATATTATATCAGTGATGTCATACAGGGGGCGGGGCTATGATCACATGTCATTATATTACTATTATATTATATCAGTGATGTCATACAGGGGGCAGGGCTGTGATCACATGTCATCACATATTATATCAGTGATGTCATACTGGGGCGGGGCTGTGATCACATGTCATTATATTACTATTATATTATATCAGTGATGTCATACAGGGGGCGGGGCTGTGATCACATGTCATTATATTACTATTATATTATATCAGTGATGTCATACAGGGGGCGGGGCTATGATCACATGTCATTATATTACTATTATATTATATCAGTGATGTCATACAGGAGGCGGGGCTGTGATCACATGTCATTATATTGCTATTATATTACATCAGTGATGTCATACAGGGGGCGGGACTGTGATCACATGTCATTATATTACTGTTATATTATATTAGTGATGTCATACAGGGGCGGGACTGTGATCACATGTTATTATATTACTATTATATTATATCAGTGATGTCATACAGGGGGCGGGACTGTGATCACATGTTATTATATTACTATTATATTATATCAGTGATGTCATACAGGGGCGGGGCTGTGATCACATGTTATTATATTACTATTATATTATATCAGTGATGTCATACAGGGGGCAGGGTTTTGATCACATATCATTATATTACTATTATATTATATCACTGATATCATACAGGGGTGGGGTTTTGATCACATGTCATTATATGACTATATATTCATATACTCTATGATAATGTTAGGTGTGTCCCGGGGGATTATGTTGGGGTCACTGGGTCTTCTACCTTAGAGTGGTCATGTGATATGTAATGATGGCATCTCCTCTAATTACAGGTGTGAGAACAACAATCATTGAGGTGAGTGATGGTCACATGATCACAAGACTTTGGACATAGAGCTTCTTTTTGATCTCTGTGGCCCCCACTTCTGTTTTCAGCCCCATGACCCCCCACCCCCACCCATCATACACTGACTGCCCCAGGTGTCTCTATGTGTGGTGGTGAGGACACAGAGGATATCCCATCTCCTGAATGTTCACCAATAGTGCACTATTATGGGTAACCGGCTTCCTGTCATGTGATGTGTCCTGACCAATATAATGCCGATCCAGGGGGGGTACATGGAGGCCAGCACCTGGATCACCAAGGGGGAGGAGCAGGATAATGACTTCCTATATTATTATTTCTATTGGTTATTCTGTATCTGGGCTGAGACAGAACATCTAGACTCATTGTTACATTTCTTTCATCCCCCTCCTCCTCCTCAGTCACCATAACTCCACCCAGAGGATCACTATAGATAGAAGGAGGGGGATGAAGCTGCAGATGATCCTTCTCCTCAGTCACCATAACTCCACCCAGAGGATCACTATAGATAAAAGGAGGGGGATGAAGCTGCAGATGATCCTCCTCCTCAGTCACCATAACTCCACCCAGAGGATCACTATAGATAGAAGGAGGGGGATGAAGCTGCAGATGATCCTTCTCCTCAGTCACCATAACTCCACCCAGAGGATCACTATAGATAGAAGGAGGGGAATGAAGCTGCAGCTGATCCTCCTCCTCAGTCACCATAACTCCACCCAGAGGATCACTATAGATAAAAGGAGGGGGATGAAGCTGCAGATGATCCTCCTCCTCAGTCATCATAACTCCACCCAGAGGATCACTATAGATAAAAGGACGGGGATGAAGCTGCAGATGATCCTTCTCCTCAGTCAATATAACTCCACCCAGAGGATCACTATAGATAGAAGGAGGGGGATGAAGCTGCAGATGATCCTTCTCCTCAGTCACCATAACTCCACCCAGAGGATCACTATAGATAGAAGGAGGGGAATGAAGCTGCAGCTGATCCTCCTCCTCAGTCACCATAACTCCACCCAGAGGATCACTATAGATAAAAGGAGGGGGATGAAGCTGCAGATGATCCTCCTCCTCAGTCATCATAACTCCACCCAGAGGATCACTATAGATAAAAGGATGGGGATGAAGCTGCAGCTGATCCTTCTCCTCAGTCATCATAACTCCACCCAGAGGATCACTATAGATAGAAGGAGGGGGATGAAGCTGCAGCTGATCCTTCTCCTCAGTCATCGTAACTCCACCCAGAGGATCACTATAGATAGAAGAAGGGGGATGAAGCTGCAGATGATCCTTCTCCTCAGTCAATATAACTCCACCCAGAGGATCACTATAGATAGAAGGAGGGGGATGAAGCTGCAGCTGATCCTTCTCCTCAGTCATCATAACTTCACACAGAGGATCACTATAGATATAAGGAGGGAGATGAAGCTGCAGATGATCCTTCTCCTCAGTCACCATAACTCCACCCAGAGGATCACTATAGATATAAGGAGGGAGATGAAGCTGCAGATGATCCTTCTCCTCAGTCACCATAACTCCACCCAGAGGATCACTATAGATAGAAGGAGGGAGATGAAGCTGCAGATGATCCTTCTCCTCAGCATCCATAACTCCACCCAGAGGATCACAATACTGTTCAGCAACCACATACAATTTACCCTTGAGTTTTGATCCATGGCTCTTTTATGCAGATAAAGGGAATCAGCTCCCCCATCCATAGTTGCCTGTGACATGGATGGTGCTAGCACAGTTATAGAGAAAAAAAGAAAAGGTGGGGAGGGGTATTTTTGTTATAATAGATGCATTAAAAATATTTCCATTGTTCCAGAATCCCACCCCTGTATATGTCCCCGAGCAGGTGAGTGTCTCAATATACTGTAGAGTCTCCACCAATAACCAATCATGAGACGTTGTAATGTGTTAATTCTGTGTTACCTGTTAAGACTAATTCATGGATATTGCATAATACATTTCATATTATATTATATTGTTACATATTAAATTATCTACCTGAGAACAAATGAATCTGGTAAATTGAAATCCACCATCCTGCACCCAACCAGGAGGCCACCATACCCATGAAATGATACCGATGACCTTTGCCGGTTCAGCCTTCTCTCATATATACGGTTACATCTGTATAATATTTACTTTATTAGAGCAGAAGTTTGTTGCCTTTGTTTGTTGCCAGTAACTGGGATAGAAAGTTGTGGCCATGTCCAGTCATAGTGGAGCTGAGTCTTCTGGTCACCCGGTCACCCACCTACACGTGAGCACACAGACTCTTCCCTGCTCTTTCTTCTTAAAGGGGTACTCCACTGCCCCAGTGTTCGAACACTGGGTGCGGGCTGTGGGTGTCGTTACGTTGCGGCCACGCCGCTAGTGACGTCACACCACACCCCCTCAATGCAAGTCTATAGACTTTAGCTTGAGGGATCAGGGCCTGATGCTATGAGGGGCGTGGCCACAACGTCATGACCCCGCAGCCCGCACCCAGCATTCAGAAAAAATATTTAGATCACTGGGACAGTGGAGTACCCCTTTAAATGTCTTTCTTCTGTGAGTTATTATGAAGAAATGATGTAATGTTATTGTCTATATGGTGATGTAATAAGTCCTTCTCCTCTCTATGAACCACAGGGCCCGGATGACACCAGGCGTCCACAGAAGGTACCGCACATATGTCCTTTACTCTCTTTCTTTGGTTCCTTTTTCTTGATTTCTACATCAATCACACAGCCATATTGTCACATAATGTACACATACGTGGAGTGCTGGACATGCTGGAGGTTGTGGTTCACCCATATGGTGTTAGTGGAAACAGAGTACCTCCATATCACTTACATTGTATCTGCAGCCATGATCCAGCAGGTCCCAGTGACTTGGCCACCACCATCATTATCACCATTATTATCACCATCATTATCACCATCATCATTATCACCATCATTATCACCATCATTATCACCATCATTATCATCATTATCACCATCATTATCATCATTATCACCATCATTATCATCATTATCACCATCATTATCACCATCGCCATCATTATCACCATCATTATCACCATCATTATTATCCCCATCATTATCACTATGATCATTATCACCATCATTATTATCACCATCATTATTATCACCATCATTATCACAATCATCATTATCCCCACCATCATTATCACCATCATCATTATCACCATCATTATTATCACCATCATTATCACCATCATCATTGTCACCACCATCATTATCACCATCATTATTATCACCATCATTATCACCATCATTATTATCACCATCATTATTATCACCATCATTATCACAATCATCATTATCCCCACCATCATTATCACCATCATCATTATCACCATCATTATTATCACCATCATTATCACCATCATCATTGTCACCACCATCATTATCACCATCATCATTATCACCATCATTATTATCACCATCATTATCACCATCATCATTATCACCATCATTATCACCATTATCATTATCACCATCATTATCACCATCATTATTATGACCATCACTATCACCATCATTATCACCATCATTATCACCATCATTATTATCACCATCATTATCACCATCATCATTATCACCATCATCATTATCACCATCATTATTATAACCATCATTATTATCACCATCATTATCACCATCATTATTATCACCATCATTATCACCATGATTATCATCATTATCACAATCACCATCATTATCGCCATCATTATCACCATCATTATCACTATCTTTATCACCATCACCATCTCTATCACCATCATTATCACCATCATTATCACTATCATTATCACCATCACCATCATTATCACTATCATTATCATCATTATCACCATCATTATCACCATCATTATTATCACCATCATTATTATCACCATCATTATTATCACCATCATTATCACCATCATTATTATCACCATCATTATCGCCATCATTATCACCATCATTATCACTATCTTTATCACCATCACCATCTCTATCACCATCATTATCACCATCATTATCACTATCATTATCACCATCACCATCATTATCACTATCATTATCATCATTATCACCATCATTATCACTGTCATTATCACCATCACCATCATTATCACCATCATTATCATCATTATCACCATCATTATCACTATCACCATCATTATCACCATCGCCATCATTATCACCATCATTATCATTATCACCATCGCCATCATTATCACCATCGCCATCACTATCACCATCATTATCACCATCATTATCCCCATCATTATCACCATCATTATTATCCCCATCATTATCACTATGATCATTATCACCATCATTATTATGACCATCACTATCATTATCATTATCACCATTATTATTATCACCATCATTATTATCACCATCATTATCACCATCTTTCTTATCACCATCATTATCACCATCATCATTATCAGCATCATTATTATCACCATCATTATCACCATCATTATCACCATCATTATTATCACCATCATTATCACCATCATTATTATCACCATCATTATTATCACCATCATTATTATCACCATCATTATCACCATGATTATCATCATTATCACAATCACCATCATTATCGCCATCATTATCACCATCATTATCACCATCATTATCACTATCTTTATCACCATCACCATCTCTATCACCATCATTATCACCATCATTATCACTATCATTATCACCATCACCATCATTATCACTATCATTATCATCATTATCACCATCATTATCACCATCATTATCACTATCACCATCATTATCACCATCGCCATCATTATCACCATCATTATCATTATCACCATCACCATCATTATCACCATCGCCATCACTATCACCATCATTATCACCATCATTATCCCCATTATTATCACCATCATTATTATCCCCATCATTATCACTATGATAATTATCACCATCATTATTATGACCATCACTATCATTATCATTATCACCATCATTATTATCACCATCATTATCACCATCTTTCTTATCACCATCATTATCACCATCATCATTATCAGCATCATTATTATCACCATCATTATCACCGTCATTATCACCATCATTATTATCACCATCATTATCACCATCATCATTATCACCATCATTATCATGACCATCACTATCACCATCATTATCACCATCATTATTATAACCATCATTATTATCACCATCATTATTATCACCATCATTATTATCACCATCATTATCACCATGATTATCATTATCACCATGATTATCATCATTATCACAATCACCATCATTATCACCATCATTAACACCATCATTATCACTATCATTATCACCATCATTATCACCATCATTATCACCATCATTATGACTATCATTATCACCATCATTATCACCATCATTATCACCATCACCATCATTATCACCATCCTTATTATCACCATCATTATCATCATCATTATCACCATCATCATTATCACCATCGTTATTATCACCATCATTATTATCACCATCATTATTATCACCATCATCATTATCACCATCATTATTATCACCATCATTTTTATCACCATCATTATTATCACAATCATTATCACTATCATTATTATCACCATCATAATTATCACAATCATTATTATCACCATCATTATCACCATCACCATCATTATTATCACCATCATTATCATCATCATTATCACCATCATCATTACCACCATCATTATTATCACCATCATTATTATCACCATCATTATTATCACAATCATTATCACTATCATTATTATCACCATCATTATTATCACAATCATTATTATCACCATCATTATCACCATTGCCCTCTGGTTTTAACTAACAGGTAGAAATAGAAAAACGATTGACTCCAACAATGCAGATAAGAGGAGATGGAATCCACATGGGCCAAGTCAGTTCTGGCCTAAAACCGGTGTAAGACGGAATCTCTTCCTGCCATTGGCTGGTGAGACGTCTTCCATAACTGCCATTGCTGTGTATGAATGTTACCTGTACTGGGAGGGGTCACTTCCCTCACGTCTCCTTTGGAAGAAATTCTCCTTAATGACCTTCTCCAATACCAGAATCACTCTATAGATGCCCATTAACCCCTTAGAGGATGCACTTATTGTTCTTTTTTTTATTTTATTTTTTTTCTCCCTACCCTCTAAGAGCCATAAGTCTTATACAGGTAACATTTACAGGAGGCAAAAAAGTATTTAGTCAGTGCCCTGTTTTCCTATACTTTTGAATAATATCTATGGACTGTCAGTTTTGAACAGTGAGCACAACCTAGCATAGCAGGAAGGTGTGGTCCCGGATCCGGCATGTGCGTCTGATGGTAACATGAATCACAGCAGTGCCGAGTCAATCTGTGTTGGTAGAATATAAATATGTCAGTAACCCGCCCCTTTTGTCTAGAACACGCCCCTTTCCCATGGTGGATACGCCCGTTTTTCAGGTTTTCTGAGAAAAGTGTTGGTCGGGTTTCTTGGATTTTTTAGGCACAAAGTCAGATGGAAAAAAAAACCTGCGGGAACACGTTAGTAAATAACTCCTTTAAACTGAAGTATGCCTAAAATTTCCTTATTCTGACTCCTATAATTTTTCATATACAGTATATATTTATTTATTTATAGATATATATTTATTTATTTTTTGTATACCAATCCATGATTTTTAGTTTATATTGGTTCCATTTTAATTAAGATGGACCTTTTGATCGCTTTTTGAAAATGTCATAAATATATAAATGAATATTATTGAGAAAATTGGAAATGGTGATGGTTTGAATTTTTATTAGGGGTGGGGCTTATTTATATTTCTAAAAACACATTTTCTTATTTACAGTTATTAAGTCCTAATAAGGGACTATTATAAGCAATCAGTCTATTGCTTATACTGTATAGTGATTAGCCATAGCATAGCATTGATTAGTGTTATTGGTGATCTGCTTGTACAGCCTGAATACACTGAATATCTTGTATATACTGAATATCCTGTATACACTGAATATCCTGTATATACTGAATATCCTGCAGACACTGAATATCCTGTATATACTGATTACCCTGTATATACTTAATATCCTGTATATACTGAATACCCTATATATATTAAATATCCTGTATACACTAAATATCCTGTATATACTGATTACCCTGTATATACTTAATATCCTGTATATACTGAATATCCTGTAAACACTGAATGTCCTGTATATACTGAATATCCTGTATACACTGAATGTCCTGTATATACTGAATATCCTGTATACACTGAATATCCTGTATATACTGAATATCCTGTATACACTGAATATCTTGTATATATTGATTACCCTGTATATACTGAATATCCTGTATATATTGATTATCCTGTATATACTGAATATCCTGTATATACTGAATATCCTGTATAGACTGAATAGCCTGTATACACTGCTTATCCTGTATACACTGAATATCCTGTATATACTGAATATCCTGTATATACTGAATATCTCGTTACCCTTGTAGTTGACCTCATTATAATTGGTAACAATTATCTGTTTTAGGGAAATATGAAGAGGATTGTGATATCACTTTTGTCTTGCTTTGTATTTTGGAACACATATTATTCCCCAACCTACGGAAATGTAAGTTTCTTGTTTTTTGTTTTATAATTCATTTCAACCTACAGAGAGAGGAATCATATGATCATAAAGTCATCATGTAGTCATCCTGTAGTCATCCTGTAGTCATCATGTAGTCATCCTGTAGTCATCATGTAGCCATCCTGTAGTCATCATGTAGTCATCCTGTAGTCATCCTGTAGTCATCATGTAGTCATCCTGTAGTCATCATGTTGTCATCATGTAGTCATCCTGTAGTCATCCTGTAGTCATCATGTGGTCATCCTATAGTCATCCTGTAGTCATCCTGTAGTCATCCTGTAGTCATCCTGTAGTCATCCAGTAGTCATCCAGTAGTCATCATGTAGTCATCCTGTAGTCATCCTGTAGTCATCATGTGGTCATCCTATAGTCATCCTGTAGTCATCCTGTAGTCATCCTGTAGTCATCCTGTAGTCATCCAGTAGTCATCCAGTAGTCATCATGTAGTCATCCTGTAGTCATCCTGTACTTATCATGTACTCATCCTGTAGTCATCATGTAATCATCCTGTAGTCATCATGTAGTCATCCTGTAGTCATCATGTAATCATCCTGTAGTCATCCTGTAGTCATCCTGTAGTCATCCTGTAGTCATCATGTAGTCATCCTGTAGTCATCATGTAATAATCCTGTAGTCATCATGTAGTCATCATGTAGTCATTAAGTAATCGTCCTGTAGTCATCATGTAGTCAAGTGCAGAACATGAGTGGGGACATTTGTAGGACACTGTATGATTGTTCTTCCTTGTATCCTGGCACTGAGGTCTATATATGTGACCAGAGTCCTGGTTCCTTCTCTCCGCAGGGTCTCATCTCTGTGCTCTGGGCGTTAGTGACTGGGAGGATGTTCTATACTCATGTATCTAAACCTGTGTTACCGCTGGTGAGTATGTAGTGAATGTGCCATAATAGTCATGAAGATATGATATTGCACCTCTGTAACCTTTTGTTGTGTGGCAGGCTCTACAGCAACGATTCGCCTTGTCCTGTGCCATCACTTTAATGACCATCTATGAGACTTACCATAGACCCAGCGCCTACAATGTGAGTAATGGTTGTATAGTTTAGGAATTCTTACTATAATGGCTGAGTCAATGCAGTCTGGATTTTAATAATATAATAAACCTTGATATTGACAATGCACATATCGAGCAGGAAAAGTACCTGCCAGGTGTAAACTTAATATCATTATAACACAGATTAAAATAATGTTTGGAAGTCACCCTCACCCCCCTGATATACGGGGACATCCAAAATGACCATAAAATGCACCTGTTCAAAAACTGGATTATTCCCATAAGCGCAGAAATTACTAGTTCAGCGTATAACTCAGGTTCATCAATAAGAAAGCACTCTGGGATTTTTTTTATTATATAGGGCAGCATATGCTACAAGGGGATAATGTAGAGGTTCTTGTGTATGCCTTGTGCTAACCAGTTTTAGCTGATGTTGCAGGCATGTTTTTTTTTTTTAGCAATATCAATTGCATTTTAATTTCCTAATGCCGTCTACATTTCCCATTAATCCTCTGGCTTTGCAGAGAGAGAAGGGTTGGAGTCTCATCACCGCATCAAGTCATTTAACTCAGCAGCTGGAGCTGGAGTTCACCCAGGTGAACTGATTAGACTCATATCTGAGTTGGGATCACATTGTGTGCCCTTTGCATTATGTTTTGATGGATTTTTCATTCAAAGTGATTTATTTTTTATTTTTATATTGCTATGAGGTGCTGTGCTCACACATTAAATAACATAATTTGGCTGTTTTTGCGGTGAAAAAACATACCCTCAGGTGAGGTGTATAGCTTCCATATATCCTAACCCCATATCCTTGACAAGCTCCTGCAAATTGTTCAAGGAAAAAATTGGGTTCATGGGTAGATTTCTGTATAAATATTTTATATAATATATGTGCATGTAAATTAGATAGGATTATATAAAGATTATTAATAAAGCATTATAAGTTTACGTAAATTAACTACACACAGTAAAATTACAAATAACAGAAGTTAATAACCATGTCACAAAAAACATCAGTTACAAGGTTAGTTCAGATGTCCTACATATAATAGGTATATTACTCTGGAAGAGAGAGCCTCACCTTAAATTATATTAGAAATGGGCAACATCTAATTTATACATATATAAAATGGAAGTGATATGTGAACACTCTGCCCACTTCTAACTAACTACAGATAACTTTGAGTGAGAACTTTTAAAGACACAGTATAAGATATATGATCTACTGTACTCTAAATTTAGAGGGAAATTTTGAAGTAAGATAATTTGTGGGAATATTGTTTATATCAATTAGATGGTTATAGCTTTATCAATAGACTATGCTATATGCGCCATGTGAAGGCATGGTGCTATATGCACCATGTGAAGGCATGAGAATTTCATCCACATGTTCCAAATAGGTTTTAAGCAAATGAGAAGTCATTTGTATCTTACCAAGGTCATGTGAGATTTAGATTCTAATGTCCTACTGGAGTCTCCTTTGTGTATTTACACGTTTTTTGACAGAAATCTTATCAGTCAGAACACACCCCATCGGTTAGACTCTTCAATTGATGTATACTGGGTTTGCATAGATGCAAATAAACATCTAGTGACATCATCTGACTATATTTTAATTTCTTCAAACTTATGGCCATTTACAAATTCATTAGTGTTTCATGTCTTTTTCTAATGTATAAAGTGGCATCATCCATCTTTCATGGAGATAAGAGATACATTTTGACACTTTCCAACCATTAAACCCTACTTTTACCAGGCTTGGCAGAGCTGTCCTACACTGTAAATCTGTGGGGTGTCACTTTATACTACATTTCCCCAACATTATGGTGTAGTCTATTGTTGCTACAACCAATTCATGTTAGAATAGTATCATGACATAGCTTGGAACCTATCCCCCATGCTTCACAGGAACTGCCTTTTCCAGCAGGTCAATGCTCTATGTCACACAGCCAGGTCAATCAAGTGTGGATAGAGGACCACCAGATCAAGACCCTGTCATGGCCAGCAAAATCTTTAGACATGAACCCCATCAAAAACCTCTGGACATTAATCAAGAGGAAGATGAATGGTCACATGCAACCAAATAAAGCCAAGGAATGGCAGGAAATCACCCAACAGCAATGTGATAACCTAGTGGAGGGCATGAACGTGACCACCTGGTGAAGAACATCAATGTGACCGCCTGGTGGAGAGCATCAATGTGACAGCCTCAAGGAGAGCATCGATGTGACCACCTGGAGAAGAGCATCAATGTGATCACCTAGTGGAGTGCATGAACGTGACCACCTGGTGGAGAGCATGAACATGACCACCTGGTGGAGAGCATGACTGTAATCCCCTGGTGGAGAGCATCAATGTGACCACCTGGTGGAGAGCATCAATGTGACAGCCTAGTGGAGAGCATCAACGTGACCCCCTGGTGGAGAACATGAATGTGACCGCCTGGTGGAGTGCATGAATGTGACCGCCTAGTGGAGAGCATCAATGTGACCTCCTAGTGAAGAGCATCAATGTGACCTCCTGGTGCAGATCATGCCAAAATTTATAAAACACATAAATCTTCTAACTGAGAAGATTTGGGATTTAGGGAGAAAAGTTGTCAGCAATTGATAGAATAAAACACGTTATAAAACACTCCTCATTTTACTCAAACACATGAAACCTTAGAAACAGTAAAACCAGAGAAAATGAGAATATCACAGTGATCTTGTTATCTTTCTCAGAGCAGTATTTATAATAGATGTAATGCTATCATACTGCCTTTATCTATCCAATATTGGTTATGTCCAACGAGACGGTCGCATGGTAGGCTTTCCGTGTTATAATGATATGAAGTCGTCTGTGATCTCAACACTTGTGGTCAAAACACATCAGCAACTTTTTCTGTTAAATATATGGATTTTTACTGCAGAATAATTATTTGCACGTCCTTGAATTAGAAGGCGGACTCCACAGTGCTGGTCCTGCTAGATCTTATGGTGAGAATCCATAACATAATTAACCTTCTGGTTATTTCCAGGTTGCCGTCAGTGTCCTGTGGATTGCATCCTGTGTAATGTATTCTTGGCCGGAAAGTCAGAAATTTATAGTGAGTCAATTAATTTATGTTCTACATATATATATATATATATATATATATATATATATATATATAATCTGCACAGTGATCTGCTCTTCATCATATCATGTAGTCATCATGTAGTCATCATGTATCCATCCTGAAGTCATCATGTAGTCATCATGTAGTAAAGGAATTCCCGGCACATGGTAGTGTTTATTCTCTGCTTTATTGTGCTTTCAGCTTGGCGTTACTGCACACGTTACGGCTCCACCTGAGCCTTTCTCAACAGCTGTTGAGAAAGGCTCAGGAGGAGCCATAACGTGTGCAGTAATGCCAAGCTGAAAGTACAATAAAGCAGAGAAAAACACTACCGTGTGTTGGGAATTCCTTTACTTGTGATATTACACTCCATGTGCACCGGGACTGAGAAGAAGCCGCAGTGCCGACCATTCATCCATTTATTCGCAGTCATCATGTAGTCATCATGTAATCATCCTGTAGTCATCCTGTAGTCATCCTGTAGTCATCATGTAGTCATCCTGTAGTCATCCTGTAGTCATCATGTAGCCATCCTGTAGCCATCCTGTAGTCATCCTGTAGTCATCATGTAGTCATCCTGTAGCCATCCTGTAGTCATCATGTAGCCATCCTGTAGCCATCCTGTAGTCATCCTGTAGTCATCCTGTAGTCATCATGTAGTCATCATGTAGTCATCCTGTAGTCATCCTGTAGTCATCATGTAGTCATCCTGTAGCCATCCTGTAGTCATCATGTAGCCATCCTGTAGCCATCCTGTAGCCATCCTGTAGTCATCATGTAGCCATCCTGTAGTCATCATGTAGTCATCATGTAATCATCCTGTAGTCATCCTGTAGTCATCCTGTAGTCATCATGTTATCACCCTGTAGTCATCCTGTAGTCATCATGTAGTCATTCTGTAGTCATGATGTAGTCATCCTGTAGTCATCATGTAGTCATCCTGTAGTCATCATGTAGTCATCCTGTAGTCATCATGTAGTCATCCTGTAGTCATCCTATAGTCATCATGTAGTCATCCTGTAGTCATCATGTAGTCATCCTGTAGTCATCCTGTAGTCATCTTGTAGTCATCCTGTAGTCATCCTGTAGTCATCATGTAGTCATCCTGTAGTCATCCTGTAGTCATCCTGTAGTCATCATGTAGTCATCCTGTAGTCATCTTGTAGTCATCCTGTAGTCATCTTGTAGTCATCATGTAGTCATCATGTAGTTATCATGTAATCATCCTGTATTCATCCTGTAGTCATCGTGTAGTCATCATGTAGTCATCATGTAGTCATCATGTAGTCATCATGTAGTCATCCTGTAGTCATCATGTAGTCATCATGTAATCATCCTGTATTCATCCTGTAGTCATCATGTAGTCATCATGTAGTCATCGTTGTTCTTGTCTCTTTCGTTCTATAGAACGCTCCCATCAGGAGGCCATTATTCTATGGAATGGTTCTGATCACTTTCTGGAAAGGTTGGCAACAATCAGATGATGAAACTGTAAGTATGTGAGATGGTTACAAGTTATATATATACATATACTACACATATATACTGGAAACTATATGGTATGTGAGATGGTTACAGGTTATGTATACATATATACTGTATACTATATGGTATGTGAGATGATTACAGGTTATATATACATATACTACACATATATACTGGAAACTATATGATATGTGAGATGATTACAGGTTATATATACATATACTACACATATATACTGGAAACTATATGGTATGTGAGATGATTACAGGTTATATATACATATACTACACATATATACTGGAAACTATATGATATGTGTGATGATTGCAGGTTATATATACATTCAACACATATATACTGTATACTATAGGGTATGGGAGATAGTTACACAATATATACATACACAAAGGTTGTACACATATCCTGTGCAGTATACAGCATGTATAACTACAGTACTGACACATAATGTATGGATATAAGTGTAATGTAATGATGAGAAATTTCTTATTCTAGACTTTACAGACAATTTATCGCGGTTTCCTCCGCTCCCCGGCGATCCTGGCAGCTGAAGTAATTACAGATCGGATGATACAATCATCCATTGGGCTCCTGCGCCGCTGATCATGTGACAGCATATCCAGCTCTTTCTCTGTACTGAAGATTGAACCCCTGGAGCCCTCAGAGATGTCTTCTATGAATCCCAGGATCACTCAGCCCTCAGAGATGTCTTCTATGAATCCCAGGATCACTCAGCCCTCAGAGATGTCTTCTATGAATCCCAGGAGCACTCAGCCCTCAGAGATGTCTTCTATGAATCCCAGGAGCACTCAGCCCTCAGAGATGTCTTCTATGAATCCCAGGAGCACTCAGCCCTCAGAGATATCTTCTATGAATCCCAGGAGCACTTAGCCCTCAGAGATGTCTTCTATGAATCCCAGGAGCACTCAGCCCTCAGAGATATCTTCTATGAATCCCAGGAGCACTCATCCCTCAGAGATGTCTTCTATGAATCCCAGGATCACTCAGCCCTCAGAGATGTCTTCTATGAATCCCAGGAGCACTCAGCCCTCAGAGATGTCTTCTATGAATCCCAGGAGCACTCAGCCCTCAGAGATGTCTTCTATGAATCCCAGGAGCACTCAGCCCTCAGAGATATCTTCTATGAATCCCAGGAGCACTCAGCCCTCAGAGATGTCTTCTATGAATCCCAGGAGCACTCAGCCCTCAGAGATGTCTTCTATGAATCCCAGGAGCACTCAGCCCTCAGAGATGTCTTCTATGAATCCCAGGAGCACTCAGCCCTCAGAGATGTCTTCTATGAATCCCAGGATCACTCAGCCCTCAGAGATATCTTCTATGAATCCCAGGAGCACTCATCCCTCAGAGATGTCTTCTATGAATCCCAGGAGCACTCAGCCCTCAGAGATGTCTTCTATGAATCCCAGGAGCACTCAGCCCTCAGAGATATCTTCTATGAATCCCAGGAGCACTCATCCCTCAGAGATGTCTTCTATGAATCCCAGGATCACTCAGCCCTCAGAGATGTCTTCTATGAATCCCAGGAGCACTCAGCCCTCAGAGATGTCTTCTATGAATCCCAGGAGCACTCAGCCCTCAGAGATGTCTTCTATGAATCCCAGGAGCACTCAGCCCTCAGAGATATCTTCTATGAATCCCAGGAGCACTCAGCCCTCAGAGATATCTTCTATGAATCCCAGGAGCACTCAGCCCTCAGAGAAATCTTCTATGAATCCCAGGAGCACTCAGCCCTCAGAGATGTCTTCTTCTCATCACTGATTTTGTTCTTTGTCTTCAGTTTTTATGTTGTCAAGCAGAACACACAATGAATAAAATCATCATATCAAAGATCAAAATGATGTCAGCGTTTGTGCCAAAATATTTCATTGGCATTTGTATTAGAGCAGAGCTTTACAAACCTTTAAGTTGGTGGCAAACAGATATGTAAATTGTAATAATGAAATTTAGGCAGATACCACATACCGTATCTTGTTTTTGTTCCTCCGAAATTTTTGCTAGATTTAATTTATTCAAATATTTTTTCGTTTCAGAGTTTAACTGTTTATCTTCACTTTTGTATAATTTTTTGTAATATTTGAGAATAGTCAGTTCGATTTCTTCCCTAGTGTAAACCAACCTGTTATTTTCGTCCTTAATTGCTCTAATATCTTTACTTTCCTTCTGATTTTTCATTATATTCATTAACCATTTATTAGTTTTCCCTCCTTCTACATATTGTTTTAGACCCTTAAAAAATAGTGTGTGTTGTGCTTTCTCCAGAGTGTAATCTTTATATCTATTCTGTGCTAAATTGAGTCTCTCCCAATCTTTGGTCTGATTAGTTTGTGCATATAGTGTTTCTGTGTCTTTAATCATTTGTGTCTTTTTCTCCCTATACTTCCTCTTAAAATTTGCAATCCTTTTAATAAATATGCCTCTATGGAAGGCTTTTAATGTATTCCAAACTATGTGTAACTCAGTGAATCCCTTATTTATTTCCCAAAACTCCATTATCTCCTTTTCTACTCCATTTACTATTTCTTTAATACACAGTAACATAGTAACATAGTTCATAAGGTTGAAAAAAGACCAAAGTCCATCAAGTCCAACCTATAACCCTAATGAGTCCCTACTGAGTTGATCCAGAGGAGGCAAAAAACCCTCATACTAGAGGTAAAAATTCCTTCCCAACTCCAATATGGCATCAGAATAAATCCCTGCATCAACGTTCCATCCCTATAAATCTAATATACATAACCAGTGATGTTGTTATTCTCCAAAAATACATCCAGACCCCTTTTATATTCTTTCACAGAGTTCCCCATGACCACCTCCTCAGGCAGAGAATTTCACAGTCTCACTGCTCTTACAGTAAAGAACCCCCGTCTGTGCTGGTGTAGAAACCTTCTTTCCTCTAGATGTAGAGGATGCCTCCTTGTTATATATACAGTCCTGGGTATAAATAGATCATGAAGAGATCTCTGTACGGTCCTGATATATTATATATATATTATTAGGTCACCTCCTTGTTATATATACAGTCCTGGGTATAAATAGATCATTAAGAGATCTCTGTACTATCCTGATATATTATATATATTATTAGGTCACCTCCTTGTTATATATACAGTCCTGGGTATAAATAGATCATGGAGAGATCTCTGTACTGTCCTGATATATTATATATATTATTAGGTCACCTCCTTGTTATATATACAGTCCTGGGTATAAATAGATCATGGAGAGATCTCTGTGCTGTCCTGATATATTATATATATTATTAGGTCACCTCCTTGTTATATATACAGTCCTGGGTATAAATAGATCATGGAGAGATCTCTGTACTGTCCTGATATATTATATATATATTATTAGGTCACCTCCTTGTTATATATACAGTCCTGGGTATAAATAGATCATGGAGAGATCTCTGTACTGTCCCCTGATATATTATATATATTATTAGGTCGCCTCCTTGTTATATATACAGTCCTGGGTGTAAATAGATCATGGACAGATCTCTGTACTGTCCTGATATATTATATATATTATTAGGTCACCTCCTTGTTATATATACAGTCCTGGGTATAAATAGATCATGGAGAGATCTCTGTACTGTCCTGATATATATATTATTAGGTCACCTCCTTGTTATATATACATTCCTGGGTATAAATAGATCATGGAGAGATCTCTGTACTGTCCTGATATATTATATATATTATTAGGTCACCTCCTTGTTATATATACAGTCCTGGGTATAAATAGATCATGGAGAGATCTTTGTACTGTCCTGATATATTATATATATATATATTATTAGGTCACCTCCTTGTTATATATACAGTCCTGGGTATAAATAGATCATGGAGAGATCTCTGTACTGTCCTGATATATTATGTATATTATTAGGTCACTTCCTTGTTATATATACAGTCCTGGGTATAAATAGATCATGGAGAGATCTCTGTACTGCCCCCTGATATATTTATACATAGTTATTAGGTCGCCCCTAAGCCTTCTTTTTTCTAAACTAAATAACCCTAATTCTGCTAATCTTTCTGGGTACTGTAGTCCTCCCATTCCCCGTATTACTCTGGTTTCCCGTCTTTGAACCCTCTCCAGCTCCACTATATCTTTCTTGTACACTGGTGCCCAGTACTGTACACAGTATTCTATGTGTGGTCTGACCAGTACTGTACACAGTATTCTATGTGTGGTCTGACCAGTACTGTACACAGTATTCCATGTGTGGTCTGACCAGTACTGTATACAGTATTCCATGTGTGGTCTGACTAGTGATTTGTACAGCGGTAGAATTATTTCCTTGTTGTGGGCATCTATGCCCCTATTGATGCACCCCATGATTTTATTAGCCTTGGCAGCAGCTGCTGACACTGGTCACTACAGCTAAATGTACTATTAACTAAGACTCCCAAGTCCTTTTCCATGTCAGTTGTCCCAAGTGTTCTCCCATTTAATACATAATCCCAGCCCAGATTTTTATTCCCCATGTGCATTACCTACATTTATCAGTGTTGAACCTCATCTGCCACTTCCCAGCCCAAACCTCCAACCTATCCAGATCCATTTGTAGCAGTGCCCTGTCCTCTATAGTGTTTACCGCTTTACAGAGTTTAGTATCATCTGCAAAGATTGCTACTTTACTATTCAACCCCTCTACAAGGTCATAAATAAATAAATTAAATAGAACAGGACCCAAGACTGACCCCTGTGGTCCCCACTAGTAACAGTCACCCAATCAGAATAAGTACCATTAATAACCACCCTCTGTTTCGTATCACTGAGCCAGTTACTTACCCACTTACACACATTCTCCCCCAGCCCTATCCTTCTCATTTTATGCACCAACCTTTTATGTGGAACCGTATCAAATGCTTTGGAAAAATCCGGATATACAACATCCAGCGATTCCCCCTGGTCCAGTCTGGAGCTCACCTCCTCATAAAAGCTGATCAGGTTAGTCTGACAGGACCGGTCCGTCATAAAGCCATGTGATATGGGGTCATGCTTTTATTTTTAATTAAGATACTCCAGAATTGCATTCCTTAGAAAACACTCAAACAATTTACATACAACAACAGAGGTCAAACTAACAGGTCTATAATTCCTGGGGTCACCTTTTGATCCCTTTTTAAATATTGGCACCACATTTGCCATGAAAAAGAAATGGAGGGGGTCCAGCTCCTGGGTTGTGGTATCCAATAAAACTTAACCTTTAATGGCAACTAATTAAAACATGGAAAATCGCCACAAGGTGGCGAGTGACATGTCACTAAAAACAAAAAGGGGGGTGAAACGCCGATGCGTTTTGAGCAGTTGCTCTTAGTCATGGCCATGACTAAGAGCAACTGCTCGAAACGCGTCGGCGTTTCACCCCCCTTTTTGTTTTTAGTGACATGTCACTCGCCACCTTGTGGCGATTTTCCATGTTTTAATTAGTTGCCATTAAAGGTTAAGTTTTATTGGATACCACAACCCAGGAGCTGGACCCCCTCCATTTCTTTTTCTCAGTTCCACAGGGAGTGGCGGCTCCCTGTCTCCGTGCTCCGGGACTATTGCCTGATGCTTAACACATATGGACTTTGGTGAGCTGATCAACTCCTTTTGTTTCCCTACCACATTTGCCATGCGCCAGTCCTGGGGAACAGTCCCTGTTACTATAGAGTCCCTGAATATAAAAAATAGGGGTCTGTCTATCACATACTTAATTCCTTTAGAACACGGGGTTGAATGGCATCTGGACCTGGTGATTTGTCTATTTTGATTTTTTGTAGGCGGCACTGTACTTCTTCCTGTGTTAGACAGGTGACCTGTACTTCTTCCTGGGTTAGACAGGTGACCTGTACTTCTTCCTGGGTTAGACAGGTGACCTGTACTTCTTCCTGGGTTAGACAGGTGACCTGTACTTCTTCCTGGGTTAGACAGGTGACCTGTACTTCTTCCTGGGTTAGACAGGTGACCTGTACTTCTTCCTGGGTTAGACAGGTGACCTGTACTTCTTCCTGGGTTAGACAGGTGACCTGTACTTCTTCATGGGTTATACAGGTGACCTGTACTTCTTCCTGGGTTAGACAGGTGACATATACAGGGGAGTTTACCTTATCCCGCTGTATTTCACCTGGCATTTCATTTTCCTCC
Source organism: Hyla sarda (assembly GCF_029499605.1). NCBI lineage: Eukaryota > Metazoa > Chordata > Amphibia > Anura > Hylidae > Hyla > Hyla sarda. The sequence continues at coordinate 231,191,443 of NC_079196.1, forward strand.
GTGAATACAGTGGAGAAGAATTTGTTTAATATATTTGCTTTTTCCTGATCCCCGTTTATAATTTCTTCCTCTTCATTTTTTAAAGGGCCAACACTTTCATTTTTGATCTTTTTGCTATTTATATAGTTAAAGAACATTTTGGGGTTAGTTTTACTCTCTTTGGCAATTAGTCTTACTGTCTCTATTTTTGCAGTTTTTATCTGTTTTTTACATATTTTACATTTTTCTCTATATCTTTTTAATGCTTCCTCACTGCCGTTCTGTTTTAGTAGTTTAAATGCTTTATTTTTGTCATTTATTGCCCCCTTAACATTTTTGTTCATTCATATTGGTTTTCTTTTATTTCTGACCCTTTTATTCCCATAAGGTATATACATCTTGCAGTGAAAATGTAAGATATTTTTAAAAGTCTCCCATTTAGTGTCAGTCTTCTTGTTTTTGAGGACATTCTCCCATTTTATATTGTTCAGGGCTTCTCTGAGGTGATAGAACTTTGCCTTCCTGAAGTTCATTGTTTTTGTGGCCCCCCGAGAGATTCCCTTATTGAAGAACAAGTTATAATGTATTATATTATGGTCACTAATGTGTAACCAATGTGCATTAATAGAAAGTTTATGTGAATTCCTCCCCCTACTATTATTCCTAATATGGGCCACTAGCAGAGCATGGTCCGAGACCATTTTAGGTTCATATAACTAATTTTGTTTACCGAAGTGAAGGATTGTTCATCAACCAACATTAGCTCAATCATGGACGCCGTTTTATATGTATTGTTAAACAGGAAAAATTTGTTTGGTGGGGTACAACCGCTGCCATGCATCTATCCACCCACTTTCTTGACACCATTTATATAATAAAGTTTCATTAGATCTTGCTATACTGCCCCTCCAGTCTTTGATTCGGTCCATCACACAGTTAAAATCGCCTAAGGCAAAAATTTCTTGAAAAGTTTTACCATCAAGAAATACCATTAGTTTTTGGAGCACCTCTACTGAAAATGGCGGAGGAATGTACACTGCTGCTATAACTGTATCTACTCCCTCCCATCTACAAAATAAAAACACATAACGGCCTCTTGGATCAGTTTCCACCGCATATTCCACAAATTCAACAGCATGATGTACCAATATGGATACTCCTGCCGAATAAGTTGAAATAGTGGAGTGATATGATATTTTGGCCCATTTCTTCTCAATTAAACTAACTGTTTCTTTTGTTAAGTGTGTTTCTGTTAGGGTTATGATTGCTGGGAGGAATTTGTTAATCCTATCCTAAGTACGGCAAGCCTTTTTTTCCGATGCCATCTTTTTCTTTCCTTTTTAAAGTTTCGTTTCCTAGCCCTGAACTTACGGCAATCCCAATCTCCCCCCTCCCCACCCTATAACCTATAACCCTTATGAAAAATTCCTTCCCGACTCCAAATATGGCATCAGAATAAATCCCTGGATCAACGTTCTGTCCCTATGAATCTAATATCCATAACCAGCAATGTTATTACTCTCCAGAAATGCATCCAGGCCCTTCCCCCTGGACTGTTTTACTGAGTTCACCATGACCACCTCCTCCTAGACTCTTTTATTCAGTTCACCATGACACTTCCTCCAGAAGAGAATTCCACAGTCTCACTGCTCTTACAGTAAAGAATCCCCGTCTGTGCTGGTGTAGAAACCTTCTTTCCTCTAGACGTAGAGGATGCCTCCTTGTTATATATACAGTCCTGGGTATAAATAGATCATGGAGAGATCTCTGTACTGTCCTGATATATTATATATATTATTAGGTCACCTCCTTGTTATATATACAGTCCTGGGTATAAATAGATCATGGAGAGATCTCTGTACTGTCCTGATATAGTATGCATATTATTAGGTCACCTCCTTGTTATATATACAGTCCTGGGTATAAATAGATCATGGAGAGATCTCTGTACTGTCCTGATATATTATATATATTATTAGGTCGCCTCCTTGTTATATATACAGTCCTGGGTATAAATATAGTTACATAGTTACATAGTTACATAGTTAGTACGGTCGAAAAAAGACATATGTCCATCAAGTTCAACCAGGGAATTAAGGGGTAGGGGTGTGGCGCGATATTGGGGAAGGGATGAGATTTTATATTTCTTCATAAGCATTAATCTTATTTTGTTCCAGGAATGTATCTAATCCTGTTTTAAAGCTGTTAATTGTTCCTGCTGTGACCAGTTCCTGAGGTAGACCGTTCCATAAATTCACAGTCCTCACGGTAAAGAAGGCGTGTCGCCCCTTGAGACTAAACTTTTTTTTCTCCAGACGGAGGGAGTGCCCCCTCGTCCTTTGGGGGGGTTTAACCTGGAACAGTTTTTCTCCATATTTTTTGTATGGGCCATTAATATACTTATATACGTTTATCATATCCCCCCTTAAACGTCTCTTCTCAAGACTAAACAATTGTAACTCCTTTAATCGCTCCTCATAGCTAAGATGTTCCATGCCCCATATTAGTTTAGTCGCGCGTCTCTGCACCCTTTCCAACTCCGCAGTGTCCCTTTTATGGACAGGTGACCAAAACTGAACAGCATATTCCAGGTGAGGCCGTACCAATGCTTTATAAAGGGGGAGTATTATGTCCCTGTCCCTTGAGTCCATGCCTCTTTTGATACATGACAATATCCTGCCGGCTTTGGAAGCAGCAGCCTGACATTGCATGCTATTCTGTAGTCTGTGATCTACAAGTACACCCAGATCCTTCTCTACCAGTGACTCTGCCAGTTTAATCCCCCCTAAGACATACGATGCATGCAGGTTATTAGTACCCAGATGCATAACTTTACATTTATCCACATTGAACCTCATTTGCCAAGTGGATGCCCAGACACTTAGTCTATCCAAGTCATCTTGTAACTTATGCACATCCTCTATAGACTGTACCGTGCTACAAAGCTTGGTGTCATCTGCAAAGATAGAAACAGAGCTGTTAATACCATCCTCTATATCATTGATAAATAAATTAAACAACAGCGGTCCCAGTACTGATCCTTGGGGTACACCACTAATAACCGGGGACCAATCAGAGTACGAATCATTGACCACCACTCTCTGGGTACGATCCATGAGCCAGTGTTCAATCCAGTTACAAACTAAAATTTCCAAACCCAAAGACCTTAACTTACCTGTCAGACGTCTATGAGGGACAGTATCAAATGCTTTAGCAAAATCCAGAAACACTATATCCACAGCCATTCCTCTGTCAAGGCTTCTACTCACCTCTTCATAAAAGCAAATTAGATTGGTTTGACAACTTCTATCCTTAGTAAACCCATGCTGGTTATCACTTATAATACTATTATCCCCTATGTATTCCTGTATGTAATCCCTTATAAGTCCTTCAAACAATTTACCCACAATGCATGTTAAACTTACCGGTCTATAGTTTCCCGGGGAAGACCTAGAGCCCTTTTTGAAGATTGGCACCACATTCGCCTTGCGCCAGTCCCTTGGCACAATACCAGACACCAGAGAATCTCTAAATATCATGAACAGGGGTACAGATATTACTGAACTTACCTCTCTAAGAACTCTTGGGTGTAGTCCATCCGGTCCTGGGGATTTGCTTACATTTATATCACTTAACTTACCTTGTACCATCTCTACATTAAGCCAGTTCAGTACATTACATGATGTGTTACCAGCACTGACCTGGCCAATGTCAGCTCCTTCTTCCATAGTGTATACAGAACTAAAGAACCCATTCAGTAGCTCCGCCTTCTCTTGATCGCCTGTGACAACCTCCCCATTATTATTAAGGGGTCCTACATGCTCTGTCCTTGGTTTTTTTGCATTTATATATCTAAAAAAATATTTAGGATTAGTTTTGCTTTCTTTGGCCACCTGTCTCTCATTTTGAATTTTTGCTGTTTTTATTACATTTTTACAGATTTTATTAAGCTCCTTGTACTGTTTAAATGTTATCGCTGACCCATCAGATTTGTATTTTTTGAAGGCTATTTTTTTGCTGTTTATTGCTCTTTTAACATCATGTGTCAGCCATGTAGGATTTAGTTTCAATCGTTTATATTTGTTCCCCTTTGGTATATATTTAGCTGTATAGTTATTTAGAGTTAATTTAAAGATGTCCCATTTACCTTCTGTATCAGTATTTGAGAACACCTCCCCCCAGTCTATGTCCTGTAGTGCAGCCCTCAGCCCAGGGAAATTTGCCTTTTTAAAGTTATATGTTTTTGCCTTCCCCGTCTGTCTTTGTTTTCTACATTTTAAGTCAAAAGTAACTATATTGTGGTCGCTATTACCAAGGTTTTCCCGCACAGTTACATTACCAACCAGCTCTGCGTTGTTGGAAATGATCAGATCCAACAAGGCATCACTTCTTGTTGGGTCCTCCACAAACTGGCCCATAAAATTATCCTGCAATAAATTTAGGAATTGTCGCCCCTTTGTAGTTTTAGCCAACCCCGGACCCCAATCTATATCTGGATAGTTAAAATCTCCCATTATTACCACTGTACCTGCCCGGGCGGCCCTCTCTATTTGTTTATGAAGCCGAACTTCTATCTCTTCAGTGATATTAGGGGGTCTGTAGATTACCCCAAATATTATTTTTTCAGTATTTCCCTCCTTTTGTAATTCTACCCACAATGATTCCACATCCTCAGAATCATCACACACTATGGCATCGTTCACACTGACTTTCATACCACTTCTTACATACAGACAGACTCCACCACCTTTTCTGTTCGTTCTGTCCTTGCGAAACAATGTAAACCCCTGCAGATTGACAGCCCAGTCATGCGAGGAGTCCAGCCATGTCTCAGTGACCCCAACTATATCAATATGTTCCTCCAGTATCAAGGCCTCAAGCTCCCCCATTTTATTTGCTAGGCTTCTGGCATTTGTGAACACACACTTTACATTTCCATCCTTTATGTTATTGGGGTTAATGGGATTCAAGGGTGTAAGTTTTATTTTCCTATGAAGCCTATTCCTATTAACTATTCTAACCCCTCCCTCCGCTCCACCCCCAGGTACATTTATAATTCCCACCTCTCTATCTACACTATCTTCCCCCTCTTTGCTGTAGGTTCCCTCCCCCCAAGTCCCTAGTTTAAACACTCCTCCACCCTTCTAGCCATCTTCTCCCCAAGCAAAGCTGCACCCTCCCCATTGAGGTGCAGCCCGTCCCTACGGTAGAGCCGGTAACCGACAGCGAAGTCAGCCCAGTTCTCCATGAACCCAAACCCTTCCTTCCTACACCAGCTTCTGAGCCACTTGTTTACCTCCCTGATCTCCCGCTGCCTCTCTGGTGCGGCTCGTGGTACTGGTAGTATTTCAGAAAAGACTACCTTGGAGGTCCTTGCCTTAAGCTTGCGGCCTAAGTCCCTGAAATCATTTTTAAGGACACTCCACCTACCTCTTACTTTATCATTGGTGCCAATATGTACCATGACTGCTGGGTCCTCTCCAGCCCCGCCCAACAACCTGTCAACCCGATCCGCGATGTGCCGAACTCGTGCGCCAGGCAGACAGCACACTGTTCGGCGATCCCGGTCTTTGTGACAGATTGCCCTGTCTGTCCCCCTAATAATTGAGTCCCCCACCACTAGTACCTGTCTGGCCTGCCCTGTACTCCTCCCTCCCTCCTTACTGGAGCAGACACCCCCCTGGCGGTCAGAGGCGGTATCCTGCTGCAGTTCTGCTAGCTCTGTAATGGCATCCCCCTCATCTGCCAAGCGGGCAAACTTGTTGGGGTGTGCCAGTTCAGGCCTAGCCTCCCTGACACTTTTTCCCCTACCCCTCTTTCTAACTGTAACCCAGCTAACTGCCTGACTGTCCTGCAACTCCGTCCCACTGTCCTCCCCCACCTCTATTCCCGAGAGTGCCTGCTCAGTGAGCAGGAGACTCCTCTCCATGTTGTTAATGCTTCTCATTGTTGCCAGTCGCCCCTCTAGATGCAGGATCTGGGCTTCCAAACGGACAACTAGCACACATCTCGCACAACAATATGCACCCTCAAACTGTTGTTCAAGGATTGCATACATTGAACAGGATGTACATTGGACTGCATTTTCCAACATGGAGGCCATCTAATTATGGGGATTTCACAAAAAAAAAACAGACAGTCAAAATGACACTTAAAATTTTTTGTAGACCTTGTGGGTTCAAAAATGAAAACTCACAGCGATCTCAACCTCCTGCTTTCAAACTCCAGTTTTTGAAACTCCTCTTTCACGCCCCCTCTTACACAGCAACACTCAAAAAGAGCAAGCTCTCAATAAGAGTCCCAAGCTAAGATTTATACACCTGTGCCCAATCTACTCCTCCTCCCCCTAGAGGTGGAACAGAGAAAAAAAAAAAAAAAAAAAATGAAAAAGGGTGTTTAAACTCTAACAGTTATCCCACTATGTGCAAAAGAGAAAAACTTACCCAAAATAAGAATGTGGGCTATAGGCAGTCGCACCCACTCCACAGATTCACTCCGCACAACAGATAATCACAGTTTTTGAAACTCCTCTTTCACGCCCCCTCTTACACAGCAACACTCAAAAAGAGCAATCTCATGGAGAGATCTCTGTACTGTCCTGATATATTATATATATTAGGTCACCTCCTTGTTATATATACAGTCCTGGGTATAAATAGATCATGGAGAGATCTCTGTACTGTCCTGATATATTATATATATTATTAGGTCACCTCCTTGTTATATATACAGTCCTGGGTATAAATAGATCATGGAGAGATCTCTGTACTGTCCTGATATATTATATATATTATTAGGTCACCTCCTTGTTATATATACAGTCCTGGGTATAAATAGATCATGGAGAGATCTCTGTACTGTCCTGATATATTATATATATTATTAGGTCACCTCCTTGTTATATATACAGTCCTGGGTATAAATAGATCATGGAGAGATCTCTGTACGGTCCTGATATATTATATATATTATTAGGTCACCTCCTTGTTATATATACAGTCCTGGGTATAAATAGATCATGGAGAGATCTTTGTACTGTTCTGATATATTATATATATTATTAGGTCACCTCCTTGTTATATATACAGTCCATGGTATAAATAGATCATGGAGAGATCTCTGTACTGTCCTGATATATATATTATTAGGTCACCTCCTTGTTATATATACAGTCCTGGGTATAAATAGGTAATGGAGAGATCTCTGTACTGTCCTGATGTATTATATATATTATTAGATCACCTCCTTGTTATATATACAGTCCTGGGTATAAATAGATCATGGAGAGATCTCTGTACTGTCCTGATATATTATATATATTAGGTCACCTCCTTGTTATATATACAGTCCTGGGTATAAATAGATCATGGAGAGATCTCTGTACTGTCCTGATATATTATATATATTATTAGGTCACCTCCTTGTTATATATACAGTCCTGGGTATAAATAGATCATGGAGAGATCTCTGTACTGTCCTGATATATTATATATATTATTAGGTCACCTCCTTGTTATATATACAGTCCTGGGTATAAATAGATCATGGAGAGATCTTTGTACTGTTCTGATATATTATATATATTATTAGGTCACCTCCTTGTTATATATACAGTCCATGGTATAAATAGATCATGGAGAGATCTCTGTACTGTCCTGATATATATATTATTAGGTCACCTTCTTGTTATATATACAGTCCTGGGTATAAATAGATCATGGAGAGATCTCTGTACTGTCCTGATATATTATATATATTATTAGGTCACCTCCTTGTTATATATACAGTCCTGGGTATAAAAAGATCATGGAGAGATCTCTGTACTGTCCTGATATATTACATATATTATTAGGTCACCTCCTTGTTATATATACAGTCCTGGGTATAAATAGATCATGGAGAGATCTCTGTACTGTCCTGATATATTATATATATTATTAGGTCACCTCCTTGTTATTTATACAGTCCTGGATATAAATAGATCATGGAGAGATCTCTGTACTGTCCTGATATATTATATATATTATTAGGTCACCTCCTTGTTATATATACAGTCCTGGGTATAAATAGATCATGGAGAGATCTATGTACTGTCCTGATATATTATATAAATTATTAGGTCACCTCCTTGTTATATATACAGTCCTGGGTATAAATAGATCATGGAGAGATCTCTGTACTGTCCTGATATATTATATATATTATTAGGTCACCTCCTTGTTATATATACAGTCCATGGTATAAATAGATCATGGAGAGATCTCTGTACTGTCCTGATATATTATATATATTATTAGGTCACCTCCTTGTTATATATATACAGTCCTGGGTATAAATAGATCATGGAGAGATCTCTGTACTGTCCTGATATATATATTATTAGGTCACCTCCTTGTTATATATACAGTCCTGGGTATAAATTGATCATGGAGAGATCTCTGTACTGTCCTGATATATTATATATATTATTAGGTCACCTCCTTGTTATATATACAGTCCTGGGTATAAATAGATCATGGAGAGATCCCTGTACTGTCCTGATATATTATATATATTATTAGGTCACCTCCTTGTATATATACAGTCCTGGGTATAAATAGATCATGGAGAGATCTCTGTACTGTCCTGATATATTATATATATATTATTAGGTCACCTCCTTGTTATATATACAGTCCTGGGTATTAATAGATCATGGAGAGATCTCTGTACTGTTCTGATATATTATATATATATTATTAGGTCACCTCCTTGTTATATATACAGTCCTGGGTATAAATAGATCATGGAGAGATCTCTGTACTGTCCTGATATATTATATAGATATTATTAGGTCACCTCCTTGTTATATATACAGTCCTGGGTATAAATAGATCATGGAGAGATCTCTGTACTGCCCCTGATATATATATATATATATATATATATATATATATATATATATATATATATATTTATACATAGTTATTAGGTCGCCCCTAAGCCTTCTTTTTCTAAACTAAATAACCCTAATTCTGATAATCTTTCTGGGTACTGTAGTCCTCCCATTCCCCGTATTACTCTGATTGCCCTTCTTTGAACCCTCTCCAGCTCCACTATATCTTTATCCCCAGTACTGTACACAATATTCTATGTGTGGTCTGACCAGTACTGTACACAGTATTCTATGTGTGGTCTGACCAGTACTGTACACAGTGTTCTATGTGTGGTCTGACCAGTACTGTACACAGTATTCTATGTGTGGTCTGACCAGTACTGTACACAGTATTCCATGTGTGGTCTGACCAGTACTGTACACAGTATTCTATGTGTGGTCTGACCAGTACTGTACACAGTGTTCTATGTGTGGTCTGACCAGTACTGTACACAGTATTCTATGTGTGGTCTGACCAGTACTGTACACAGTGTTCTATGTGTGGTCTGACCAGTACTGTACACAGTATTCTATGTGTGGTCTGACCAGTACTGTACACAGTATTCCATGTGTGGTCTGACCAGTACTGTACACAGTATTCTATGTGTGGTCTGACCAGTACTGTACGCAGTATTCCATGTGTGGTCTGACCAGTACTGTACACAATATTCTATGTGTGGTCTGACCAGTACTGTACACAGTATTCTATGTGTGGTCTGACCAGTACTGTACACAGTGTTCTATGTGTGGTCTGACCAGTACTGTACACAGTATTCTATGTGTGGTCTGACCAGTACTGTACACAGTATTCCATGTGTGGTCTGACCAGTACTGTACACAGTATTCTATGTGTGGTCTGACCAGTACTGTACGCAGTATTCCATGTGTGGTCTGACCAGTACTGTACACAGTATTCTATGTGTGGTCTGACCAGTACTGTACACAGTGTTCTATGTGTGGTCTGACCAGTACTGTACACAGTATTCTATGTGTGGTCTGACCAGTACTGTACACAGTATTCCATGTGTGGTCTGACCAGTACTGTACACAGTATTCTATGTGGGGTCTGACCAGTACTGTACACAATATTCTATGTGTGGTCTGACCAGTACAGTACACAGTATTCTATGTGTGGTCTGACCAGTACTGTGCACAGTATTCCATGTGTGGTCTGACCAGTACTGTACACAGTATTCTATGTGGGGTCTGACCAGTACTGTACACAGTATTCTATGTGTGGTCTGACCAGTACTGTACACAGTATTCTATGTGTGGTCTGACGAGTACTGTACACAGTATTCTATGTGTGGTCTGACCAGTACTGTACACAGTATTCTATGTGTGGTCTAACCAGTACTGTACACAGTATTCTATGTGTGGTCTAACCAGTACTGTACACAGTATTCCATGTGTGGTCTGACCAGTACTGTACACAGTATTCTATGTGCGGTCTGACCAGTACTGTACACAGTATTCTATGTGTGGTCTAACCAGTACTGTACACAGTATTCTATGTGTGGTCTAACCAGTACTGTACACAGTATTCCATGTGTGGTCTGACCAGTACTGTACACAGTATTCTATGTGCGGTCTGACCAGTACTGTACACAGTATTCTATGTTGATAAGTAATAGAGACTGTTGAATAGTAATAAAGACTGTTGAGTAATAGAGACCATTGAACTGTGCTAATACACACTGTCATTGAGACTGTTGAACAGAAATAGAGAATGTGGATAAGTAATAGAGACTTTTAAACTGTACTAATAGACAATATACACCTAGGCACACACTAGGCGCACCAACACATAACCTCCACAGAAATAATGATACATAAATTAGGTTACAAATATGTATTTTTTATTGAAGTCGACAAAAAAATAATAATAATAAAAGTGGTATTAGCATAAACACAGAATAAAACAGTAATGCATGTAGATATATATAGATGCAAATCATAAAATGTTGCAGTATCTTGTAATAACCTTTTTATTGAACTAACAGCATTTTGTAGAGAAGCTTTCGGGATTCCTCCCTTTATCAAGTATATATATATATATGAAACCACATGTGGATACTGGCATGGAAGTCCTGTTGTTTATAAGGAGCCAAACAAGTGGAAGCAAAATCATATTAAAATGTAGATAATAAAAAAATAAAAATAAAAAAATAGATTGGGTAGATTGCAAAGGATACCGTGAGAGAGGTGCCCAGGGATTAAGGTCTTTTTCCTGGCGGAGCTCCTGGTGTCCTTCAGAAAAACGCATGTCAATGCGGGTGGCCAAATGGATACGTTCATGCAGGTTGGCAGGAATTTCTCGTGCGGCCAGCACATCTTTGATGTTACTGGATAGGCCTTTTTTAAAGGACGCGCAGAGAGCCTCGTTGTTCCAGGATAATTCAGAGGCAAGGGTACGAAATTGGATGGCGTACTCGTCTACTGAAGAATTACCCTGGACCAGGTTCAGCAGGGCAGTCTCGGCAGAAGAAGCTCGGGCTGATTCCTCGAAGACACTACGAACCTCAGCGAAGAAGGACTGAACAGTGGCAGTGACAGGATCGTTGCGGTCCCAGAGCGGTGTGGCCCATGACAAAGCCTTCCCAGACAGGAGACTAACCACGAAAGCCACCTTCGACCGTTCTGTAGGAAATTGGTCCGACAACATCTCCATATGTAGGGAACATTGAGACAGGAAACCTCGGCAGAGTCTAGAGTCCCCATCAAATTTGTCCGGCAGGGACAAGCGGAGGTTAGGACCTCCCTTTTTATTGGACTAACAGCATTTTGTAGAGAAGCTTTCGGGATTCCTCCCATTATCAAGTATATATATATATATATATATATATATATATATATATATATATATATGAAACCATATGTGGATACTGGCATGGAAGTCCTGTTGTTTATAAAGTGCCAAACAAGTGGAAGCAAAATCATATTAAAATGTAGATAATAAAAAAATAAAAATAAAATAATAAAAACAACAGACAGTAGATTTGTAGCAGCAACAGAAACACACAGGACCCAGAACTCCCCCCACACCAAATCCCCAACACATTCTGCCAGGAGAAGCTTTATCCAGGAAAAAACGCTTCAACAAAAAATACATATTTTTAACCTAATTTAGGTATCATTATTTCTGTGGGGGTTATGTGTCGGTGCGCCTAGTGCACGAATAGGTTTATATACTGTTTTGTTTTTTTAACCCCTTGCAACTAATAGTGAGCCTACAATTGGAAAGTGTTATGATTTGGCTAGCTGGATGTGGATCCTCTGTGTCAGCGAGGGATTGGCGTGGACCGTGCCGGTGGATCGGTTCTAGGGTTGCTACTGGTATTCACCAGAGCCCGCCGCAAAGCGGGATGGTCTTGCTGCGGCGGTAGCAACCAGGTCGTATCCATCGGCAACGGCTCAACCTCTCTGACTGCTGAGAAGGCGTGGGACAGAAGGACTAGGCAGAAGCAAGTTCACACGTAGCAGAAGGTCGGGGCAGGCGGCAAGGTTCGTAGTCAATAGTAATAGCAGGAGGTCAGGAACACAGTAATGGTGAACACAGTAGTAGCTTTCTCTAGGCACAAAGGCAACAAGATCTGGCAAGGAAGTGCAGGGGAAGTGAGGTTATATGGACAGGGAGCAGGTGGAAGCTAATCAGACTGATTGGGCCAGGCACCAATCACTGGTGCACTGGCCCTTTAAATCTTAGAGAGCTGGCGCGCACGCCCTAGAGAACTGAACCGCGCGTGCCAGAACATGATAGCCGAGGACCGGGACGGGTAAGTGGCTTGGGATGCGATTCGCGAGCGGGCACGTCCCGCTATGTGAATCGCATCCCCATCATGAATGTCAGTGCAGCGCTCCCAGTCAGCGGGTCCGACCGGGGCGCTGCATAGAGGAGAACGCAGCGAACGCTCCGGGGAGGAGCAGGGAGCCGGAGCACTCGGCGTAACAGAAAGGGATTTATTGGTTAATATACTAAGAGACTGTTGAACAGCAATAGAGACTGTTGATAATAAAGATCGCTGAACTGTACTAATAGAGACTGTTAAACAGTAATAAAGACTGTTGATTAGTAATAGAGATTGTTGAACTGTACTAATAGACTGTTGAACAGTAAAAGAGACTGTTGGAAAGAAATAGTGTTGAAAAGTAACAGAGACTGTTTAACTGTACTATTAGAGTCTATTGATAGGTAATAAAGACTGTTGAACAGTTGTATAGTTTCCTCCCCTATACTAGCAGCTACATTTTGTTAATCACAATCGTCACCAGCTTTTTCTTTCTTAATTTTTGGGTGCCTTACTGCTTGTTTGGTTTTGGAAGTGTGGCCCTGTCTTCAGCCAGCAGAAGATGGATTGATAGGGTAACAGTCTACAGCTGTGTCTGGGTGCACAAGATGGCGGACGGCATGCTCGGTACTCAGCTCAGCCAGCGTGGGCAGCTGCCCGTCATCGTCTGCACTCTCCTCGCTGTGCCGGCATCCGCATGTATCACGTGAGCCCTACATAGCGCCAGGCGAGGGACCAGCAGTAAGGGAAGAGTAGATCTCTAATATCAAAAATATCAGTAGGCTGGGGATAGAATCTGTTTAGACTGTGGGTGGAGTCTATTCGGACTGTGGGTGGAGCCTATTTGGACTGTGGGTGGAGTCTATTTGGACTGTGGGTGGAGTCTATTTGGACTGTGGATGGGGCCTATTTGGACTATGGGTGGAGTCTATTTGGACTGTGAGTGGAGTCTATTTGGACTGTGGGTGGAGTCTATTTGGACTGTGGATGGGGCCTATTTGGACTATGGGTGGAGTCTATTTGGACTGTGGGTGGAGTCTATTTGGATTGTGGGTGAAGTCTATTTGGACTGTGGGTGGAGTCTATTTGGACTGTGGGTGGAGCCTATTTGGACTGTGGGTGGAGTCTATTTGGACTGTGGGTGGAATCTATTTGGACTGTGGGTGGAGTCTATTTGGACTGTGGGTGGAGCCTATTTGGACTGTTAGTGGAGCCTATTTGGACTGTGAGTGGAGCCTATTTGGACTGTGAGTGGAGCCTATTTGGCCTGTGGGTGGAGTCTATTTGGACTGTGGGTGGAGTCTATTTGGACCGTGGGTGAAGTTTATTTGGATTTTTGGTGAAGTCTATTTGGACAGTGGGTGGAGTCTATTTTGATTGTTGGTGAAGTCTATTTGGACTGTGGGTAGAGTCTAATTGGACTGTGGGTGGAGCCTACTTCGGCTGTTGGTGGAGCCTATTTGGACCGTGGGTGGAGTCTATTTGGACTGTGGGTGGAGTTTATTTGGATTTTTGGTGAAGTCTATTTGGACAGTGGGTGGAGTCTATTTGTATTGTTGGTGAAGTCTATTTAAACTGTTGGTGGAGTCTATCTGGTCTGTGGGTGGAGTCTATTTGGACTGCAGGATGAGTCTATTTGAACTGTGGATGGAAAATATAGGGACAGTGGGTGGAGTCTATTTGGAATGTGGGTGGGGTCTATTTGGACTGTTGATAAAGTCGATTTGTAAAAAAAGGTGGGATCTGTTTGGATTGTGGGTGAAGTCTATTTGGACCTTTGGTAGAGTCTATTTGTAATAAAGGTGGAGACTGTTTGGACTGTGGGTGGAGTCAATTTGGACTGTGGGTTGAGTCTATTTACACTGTGGGTGGGGTCTATTTACACTGTGGGTGGAGTCTATTTACACTGTGGGTGGAGTCTATTTACACTGTGGGTGGGGTCTATTTACACTGGGGGTGGAGTCTATTTACACTGGGGGTGGAGTCTATTTGGAGTCTAATTCACATTACACTGCAGTTTAGTTTGGAATCTCTTCTCTCTATACTGAAATAAAAAGAAACATCAGTAATAATGAGTTTATTTCATTATGTGACAAGCTGATGTATCTAAGCCTTCAACATGGGATACTGTCTAAGCCATGTACCTAGTCCTTTCCTGTGTGATAATGTCTGCTGCGCTGTGTATCTAATCCTAATATGTGTGATACTGTCTGCTAGTGTATCTAATCCTAATATGTGTGATACTGTCTGCTGGTGTATCTACTCTTATGTGTGATACTGTCTGCTGGTGTATCTAAGCCTGTCATGTGTGATACTGTCTGCTGGTGTATCTAAGTCTTTCACGTGTGATACTGTCCAGTGGCGTTGCGACCCGGGTGCGGGGGGTGCGGCCCGCACCGGGTGACACCAACCTAATGGGGTGACACCAAGACGCTCGGCAGCACCCCCCTCCCCAGCTACACTGACACCCCCCTCAGCGGCGTTGCGACCCGGGTGCGGGGGGTGCGGCCCACACCGGGTGACACCAACCTAATGGGGTGCCAACAAGACACTCCGCAGCACCCCCCTCCCCAGCTACACTGACACCCCCTACTGTGCCCGACCGGCCTCCCATCCGTCAGCACCCCCTCCCCCCGCCTTCACCTGCGCTGTGTGTGCGGTGCGCCCGTCCGTCAGCAACCCCCCCCCCCTTTCAGTGCGCCCGTCCGTCACCACACCACCCCCCTCACCTTCACCAGCACTGTGCCCGGCCTTCGCTCCCACGTCTGTGCCGGCCTGATGTCACACCGCATGGCCGCGCAGGGGGACGTCAGTTATGTCACCCATAGGGCGCCCAGTGAGAAGGAGCGCTGCGCTGGATGGGCGAGTGTGTGTGTCTGTCTCTCTGTCTGTCTCTATATATGTTTGTGTGTGTGACTCTGTGTGTGTGTGTCTGTGTGTGTTTGTGTGACTGAGTGTGTGTGTGACTGTGTGTGTGTTTGTACGACTCTGTGTGTTTGTGTGACTGTGTGTGTGACTGTGTGTGTTTGTGTGACTCTCTGAGTGTGTGTGTGACTGTGTGACTCTGTGTGTGTGTGACTGTGTTTGAGTGACTGTGTGTGTGTGTGTGTGACTCTGTGTGTGTGTGTCTGTCTGTGTGTGTGTTTGTGTGTGTGTCTCTCTGTGTTGTATGTGTTTTTTTTTTGTGTGTGTGCGTGTGTGTGTGTGGGGGGGGGGGGGGGGGGGGGGGGTTGAACCAGCGATCTAATGTGGGGAGACTTTGACCCATTGTGGGGAACCTGCAGCCTAATGTGGGGAAACTACTACCTATCGGGGGAGTCTATTCTACCTAATGTGGGGAGTCTATTCTACCTAATGTGGGGAATCTGTGCTACCAAATGTGGGGAGTCTATGCTACCTTATGTGGGGAGTCTATGCTACCTTATGTGGGGAATCTGTGCTACCGAATGTGGGGAATCTATGCTACCTAATGTGGGGAAACTGCTACCTAATGTGGGGAATCTGTGCTACCTAATGTGGGGAAATTGCTACCTAATGTGGGGTAAATGGTACCTACCTAATGTGGGGGAACTGGTACCAAATGTGGGGAATCTATGCTGCCTAATGTGGGGAAAAGATGCTACCTAATGTGGGGAAACTGCTACCTATCTAATGTGGGGGAACTGCTGCCTAATGCTCCCCCCCCGGCAGTAGCACCCTCATCATCCACCAGCAACACCCCCCACCAGCAACCCCCCCCCCCCCCCAGCAGCACCTCCATCAGCAGATCCTGTCAGGAGGATGATCCTGCCGATGGATGATGGGGGTAATACTGCCATGGGAGATGGCCAGTAGCACCCTCATCATCCTCCAGCAACACCCTCCCCCCAGTAGTAGCACCCCCATCATCCACTAGCAACACCACCAATACCCCCCTCCCGTGGTAATAGCATCAGCTAGCGGATGCTGAGGGGTGTTACTGCGGTTGTGGTATTATATTCAGAGGGTGCACTGTATGGCAACGTTATATTCAGAGGGCACAGTTTGTGGTAGTATTATATTCAGAGAGCGCTGTGTGTGGTAGTATTATATTCAGAGGGTGCACAGTTTGTGGTAGTATTATATTCAGAGGGCGCAGTTTGTGGTAGTATTATATTCAGAGGGCACAGTGGGTGGTAGTATTATATTCAGAGGGCGCAGTTTGTGGTAGTATTATATTCAGAGGGCACAGTGGGTGGTAGTATTATATTCAGAGGGCGCAGTTTGTGGTAGTATTATATTCAGAGGGCGCAGTTTGTGGTAGTATTATTAGAGATGAGCGAACTTACAGTAAATTTGATTCGTCACGAACTTCTCGGCTCGGCAGTTGATGACTTTTCCTGCGTAAATTAGTTCAGCCTTCAGGTGCTCCGGTGGGCTGGAAAAGGTGCATACAGTCTAAGAGTCTCCTAGGACTGTATCCACCTTTTCCAGCCCACCGGAGCACCTGAAAGTTGCATCAACTGCCGAGCCGAGAAGTTTGTGACGAGTTGAATTTACTGTAGTTCGCTCATCTCTAAGTATTATATTCAGAGGGCGCAGTGGGTGGTAGTATTATATTCAGAGGGTACAGTATGTGGCGGTATTATATTCAGGGGTACAGTATGTGGCAGATTTATATTCAGGGGTACAGTATGTGGCAGATTTATATTCAGAGGTACAGTATGTGGCAGATTTATATTCAGAGGGCGCAGTTTGTGGTAGTATTATATTCAGAGGGCGAAGTGGGTGGTATTATTATATTCAGAGTGTACAGTATGTGTTGGTATTATATTCAGAGGGTACAGTATGTGGTAGTATTATATGCAGTGGGTACAGTGTGGGGCTGTATTATATTCAGGGGTACAGTATGTGGCAGATTTATATTCAGGGGTACAGTATGTGGCAGATTTATATTCAGAGGGTACATTATGTGTCAGATTTATGTTCAGAGGACACAGTGTGTGGTAGTATTATATTCAGAGGGTACAGTATGTGGTAGTATTATATTCAGAGGGTACAGTGTGTGGCGGTATTATATTCAGGGGTACAGTATGTGGCAGATTTATATTCAGAGTGTACAGTATGTGTTGGCATTATATTCAGAATGTACAGTGTGTGGTAGTATTATATTCAGTGGGTACGGTGTATGGAAGGTTTATAATCAAAGACTGTAGTGAGAGGATACAGTGTCTGGCAGGTTTATAATAATACTTGTTTTCATATAGAGGATGAGAATGCGCTTACATAGTGAGGAGACGTCTGGGCGTCACATTCTACAGACAGAAGTTTTAGCTGGACCAGGCGGTATGTACCATCTGAATTAGAAAATGGAAGACTATAGAGAAGACGTCACCTGTAGTCACTGATATCATTGTATATTCTCCTCACTATAGAGAAGACGTCACCTGTAGTCACTGATATCATTGTATAATCTCCTCACTATAGAGAAGACGTCACCTGTAGTCACTGATATCATTGTATATTCTCCTCACTATAGAGAAGACGTAACCTGTAGTCACTGATATCATTGTATATTCTCCTCACTATAGAGAAGACGTCACCTGTAGTCACTGATATCATTGTATATTCTCCTCACTATAGAGAAGACGTCACCTGTAGTCACTGATATCATTGTGTATTCTCCTCACTATAGAGAAGACGTCACCTGTAGTCACTGATATCATTGTGTATTCTCCTCACTATAGAGAAGACGTCACCTGTAGTCACTGATATCATTGTGTATTCTCCTCACTATAGAGAAGACTTCACCTGTAATCACTGATATCATTGTGTATTCTCCTCACTATAGAGATGAAGTCACCTGTAGTCACTGATATCATCGTGTACTCTCCTCACTATAGAGAAGATGTCACCTGTAATCACTGATATCATTGTGTATTCTCCTCACTATAGAGAAGACGTCACCTGTAGTCACTGATATCATTGTGTATTCTCCTCACTATAGAGAAGATGTCACCTGTAGTCACTGATATCATTGTGTATTCTCCTCACTATAGAGAAGACGTCACCTGTAGTCACATATATCATTGTGTATTCTCCTCACTATAGAGAAGACGTCACCTGTAATCACTGATATCATTGTGTATTCTCCTCACTATAGAGAAGATGTCACCTGTAATCACTGATATCATTGTGTATTCTCCTCACTATAGAGAAGACGTCACCTGTAATCACTGATATCATTGTGTATTCCCCTCACTATAGAGAAGACATCACCTGTAGTCACTGATATCATTGTGTATTCTCCTCACTATAGAGAAGACGTCACCTGTAGTCACTGATATCATTGTATATTCTCCTCACTATAGAGAAGACGTCACCTGTAGTCACTGATATCATTGTGTATTCCCCTCACTATAGAGAAGACGTCACCTGTAGTCACTGATATCATTGTGTATTCCCCTCACTATAGAGAAGACGTCACCTGTAGTCACTGATATCATTGTGTATTCTCCTCACTATAGAGAAGACGTCACCTGTAGTCACTGATATCATTGTGTATTCTCCTCACTATAGAGAAGACATCACCTGTAATCACTGATATCATTATGTATTCTCCTCACTATAGAGAATATGTCACCTGTAGTCACTGATATCATTGTGTATTCTCCTCACTATAGAGAATATGTCACCTGTAGTCACTGATATAATTGTGTATTCTCCTCACTATATAGAATATGTCACCTGTAGTCACTGATATCATTATGTATTCTCCTCACTATAGAGAATATGTCACCTGTAGTCACTGATATCATTGTGTATTCTCCTCACTATGTCCTATCAGAGCTGTAGTCGCTTGTCAGTTCTACAGTTAGGTCAGTGAAACTACAACTCCCAGCATAACCTCACCACTGCTCAAAGGGGTACTCTACTGGAAAACATTTTTTTTAATCAACTGAAGCTACAAAGTTAAACAGATTTGTAAATTACTTCTATTTAAAAATCTTAATCCTTCCAGTACTTATTAGCTGCTGTATAAGCGATTCACAGGAAGTTATTTTCTTTTTTAATTTCTTTTCTGTCTGATCACAGTGCTCTGTGCTGACACCTCTGTCCATGTCAAGAACTGTCCATAGTAGGAGCAAATCCCCATAGAAAACCTATCCTGTTCTGGACAGTTCCTGACATGGACAGAGGTGTCAGCAAATAGCACTGTGGTCAGACTGGAAAGAACTACACAACTTCCTGTGGAGCATACACCAGCTTATAAGTACTGTAAGTATTACGATTTTAAATAGAAGTAATTTAACAATCAGTTTAACTTTCTGGCACCAGTTGATATAAAAGAAAATGTTTTCCAGTGGAGTACCCCTTTAAGTAATTCTGGGAGCTGTATATTTAAATGGTGAAAACTTCCTTAACACTTTCCTATTCTGTGGTAACTGGTATATCTGATTATTATACTGGAATTTCTCACAATGCGCTATAACAGTAGTGTCTGTCAAAGCAGGCTAAAAACTTACTGAGGGGGGGGGGGGGTAGGTATGGGGTGACACCATTTTCTACCGCACCGGGTGACACCAACCCTAGCAACGCCACTGATACTGTCTGCTGGTGTATCTAAGTCTTTTACGTGTGATACTATCTGCTGGTGTATCTAAGCCTATCATGTGTGATACTGTCTGCTGGTGTATCTACTCTTATCATGTGTGATACTGTCTGCTGGTGTATCTAAGTCTTTCACGTGTGATACTGTCGGCTGAGCTGCTGTATCTACTCTTATCTTGTGTGATACTGTCTGCTGGTGTATCTACTCTTATCTTGTGTGATACTGTCTGCTGGTGTATCTACTCTTATCATGTGTGATACTGTCTGCTGGTGTATCTACTCTTATCTTGTGTGATACTGTCTGCTGGTGTATCTAAGCCTATCATGTGTGATACTGTCTGCTGGTGTATCTACTCTTATCTTGTGTGATACTGTCTGCTGGTGTATCTACTCTTATCATGTGTGATACTGTCTGCTGGTGTATCTACTCTTATCTTGTGTGATACTGTCTGCTGGTGTATCTACTCTTATCATGTGTGATACTGTCTGCTGGTGTATCTACTCTTATCATGTGTGATATTGTCTGCTGGTGTATCTACTCTTATCTTGTGTGATACTGTCTGCTGGTGTATCTACTCTTATCATGTGTGATACTGTCTGCTGGTGTATCTACTCTTATCTTGTGTGATACTGTCTGCTGGTGTATCTACTCTTATCTTGTGTGATACTGTCTTCTGGTGTATCTACTCTTATCATGTGTGATACTGTCTGCTGGTGTATCTACTCTTATCATGTGTGATACTGTCTTCTGGTGTATCTACTCTTATCATGTGTGATACTGTCTGCTGGTGTATCTACTCTTATCTTGTGTGATACTGTCTGCTGGTGTATCTACTCTTATCTTGTGTGATACTGTCTGCTGGTGTATCTACTCTTATCATGTGTGATACTGTCGGCTGGTGTATCTAAGCCTATCATGTGTGATACTGTCTGCTGGTGTATCTACTCTTATCTTGTGTGATACTGTCTGCTGATGTATCTACTCTTATCATGTGTGATACTGTCTGCTGGTGTATCTACTCTTATCATGTGTGATACTGTCTGCTGATGTATCTACTCTTATCATGTGTGATACTGTCATCTGGTGTATCTACTCTTATCATGTGTGATACTGTCATCTGGTGTATCTACTCTTATCATGCGTGATACTGTCTTCTGGTGTATCTACTCTTATCATGTGTGATACTGTCTGCTGGTGTATCTACTCTTATCATGTGTGATACTGTCTGCTGGTGTATCTAAGTCTTTTACGTGTGATACTGTCTGCTGGTGTATCTACTCTTATCTTGTGTGATACTGTCTGCTGGTGTATCTACTCTTATCATGTGTGATACTGTCTGCTGATGTATCTACTCTTATCATGTGTGATACTGTCTGCTGGTGTATCTAAGCCTATCATGTGTGATACTGTCTGCTGGTGTATCTACTCTTATCATGTGTGATACTGTCTGCTGGTGTATCTACTCTTATCTTGTGTGATACTGTCTGCTGGTGTATCTACTTTTATCATGTGTGATACTGTCTGCTGGTGTATCTACTGTTATCTTGTGTGATACTGTCTGCTGGTGTATCTACTCTTATCATGTGTGATACTGTCTGCTGGTGTATCTAAGCCTATCATGTGTGATACTGTCTGCTGGTGTATCTACTCTTATCATGTGTGATACTGTCTGCTGGTGTATCTACTCTTATCATGTGTGATACTGTCTGCTGGTGTATCTACTGTTATCTTGTGTGATACTGTCTGCTGGTGTATCTACTCTTATCATGTGTGATACTGTCTGCTGGTGTATCTACTCTTATCATGTAAGATACTGTCTGCTGGTGTATCTACTCTTATCATGTGTGATACTGTCTGCTGGTGTATCTACTCTTATCTTGTGTGATACTGTCTGCTGGTGTATCTACTCTTATCATGTGTGATACTGTCTGCTGGTGTATCTACTCTTATCTTGTGTGATACTGTCTGCTGGTGTATCTACTCTTATCATGTGTGATACTGTCTGCTGGTGTATCTACTCTTATCTTGTGTGATACTGTCAGCTGCTGTATCTACTCTTATCTTGTGTGATACTGTCAGCTGGTGTATCTACTCTTATCATGTGTGATACTGTCTGCTGGTGTATCTACTTTTATCATGTGTGATACTGTCTGCTGGTGTATCTACTGTTATCTTGTGTGATACTGTCTGCTGGTGTATCTACTCTTATCATGTGTGATACTGTCTGCTGGTGTATCTACTCTTATCTTGTGTGATACTGTCTGCTGGTGTATCTACTCTTATCATGTGTGATACTGTCTGCTGGTGTATCTACTCTTATCTTGTGTGATACTGTCTGCTGGTGTATCTACTCTTATCATGTGTGATACTGTCTGCTGGTGTATCTACTCTTATCATGTGTGATACTGTCTGCTGGTGTATCTACTCTTATCTTGTGTGATACTGTCTGCTGATGTATCTACTCTTATCATGTGTGATACTGTCTGCTGGTGTATCTACTCTTATCATGTGTGATACTGTCTGCTGGTGTATCTACTCTTATCATGTGTGATACTGTCTGCTGGTGTATCTACTCTTATCTTGTGTGATACTGTCTGCTGGTGTATCTACTCTTATCATGTGTGATACTGTCTGCTGGTGTATCTACTCTTATCTTGTGTGATACTGTCTGCTGGTGTATCTACTCTTATCATGTGTGATACTGTCTTCTGGTGTATCTACTCTTATCTTGTGTGATACTGTCTGCTGGTGTATCTACTCTTATCTTGTGTGATACTGTCTGCTGGTGTATCTACTCTTATCTTGTGTGATACTGTCTGCTGGTGTATCTACTCTTATCATGTGTGATACTGTCATCTGGTGTATCTACTCTTATCATGTGTGATACTGTCTGCTGGTGTATCTACTCTTATCATGTGTGATACTGTCTTCTGGTGTATCTACTCTTATCATGTGTGATACTGTCTGCTGGTGTATCTAAGTCTTTTACGTGTGATACTGTCGGCTGAGCTGCTGTATCTACTCTTATCATGTGTGATACTGTCTGCTGGTGTATCTACTCTTATCATGTGTGATACTGTCTGCTGGTGTATCTACTCTTATCTTGTGTGATACTGTCTGCTGGTGTATCTACTCTTATCATGTGTGATACTGTCTGCTGATGTATCTACTCTTATCATGTGTGATACTGTCTGCTGGTGTATCTACTCTTATCATGTGTGATACTGTCTTCTGGTGTATCTATTCTTATCATGTGTGATACTGTCTGCTGGTGTATCTACTCTTATCATGTGTGATACTGTCGGCTGGTGTATCTACTCTTATCTTGTGTGATACTGTCTGCTGGTGTATCTACTCTTATCTTGTGTGATACTGTCTGCTGGTGTATCTAAGCCTATCATGTGTGATACTGTCTGCTGGTGTATCTACTCTTATCATGTGTGATACTGTCTGCTGGTGTATCTAAGCCTATCATGTGTGATACTATCTGCTGGTGTATCTACTCTTATCATGTGTGATACTGTCTGCTGGTGTATCTACTCTTATCATGTGTGATACTGTCGGCTGGTGTATCTACTCTTATCTTGTGTGATACTGTCTGCTGGTGTATCTACTCTTATCATGTGTGATACTGTCTGCTGGTGTATCCACTCCTATCATGTGTGATACTGTCTGCTGGTGTATCTAAGCCTATCATGTGTGATACTGTCTGCTGGTGTATCTACTCTTATCTTGTGTGATACTGTCTGCTGGTGTATCTACTCTTATCATGTGTGATACTGTCTGCTGGTGTATCTAAGCCTATCATGTGTGATACTGTCTGCTGGTGTATCTAAGCCTATCATGTGTGATACTGTCTGCTGGTGTATCTACTCTTATCATGTGTGATACTGTCTGCTGGTGTATCTACTCTTATCTTGTGTGATACTGTCTGCTGGTGTATCTACTCTTATCTTGTGTGATACTGTCTGCTGGTGTATCTACTCTTATCATGTGTGATACTGTCTGCTGGTGTATCTACTCTTATCATGTGTGATACTGTCTGCTGGTGTATCTAAGTCTTTCACGTGTGATACTGTCGGCTGAGCTGCTGTATCTACTCTTATCTTGTGTGATACTGTCTGCTGGTGTATCTACTCTTATCTTGTGTGATACTGTCTGCTGGTGTATCTACTCTTATCTTGTGTGATACTGTCTGCTGGTGTATCTACTCTTATCATGTGTGATACTGTCTGCTGGTGTATCTACTCTTATCATGTGTGATACTGTCTGCTGGTGTATCTACTCTTATCATGTGTGATACTGTCTGCTGGTGTATCTACTCTTATCTTGTGTGATACTGTCTGCTGGTGTATCTACTCTTATCATGTGTGATACTGTCTGCTGGTGTATCTAAGCCTATCATGTGTGATACTGTCTGCTGGTGTATCCAAGTCTTTTACGTGTGATACTGTCGGCTGAGCTGCTGTATCTACTCTTATCTTGTGTGATACTGTCTGCTGGTGTATCTACTCTTATCATGTGTGATACTGTCTGCTGGTGTATCTAAGCCTATCATGTGTCATACTGTCTGCTGGTGTATCTAAGTCTTTTACGTGTGATACTGTCGGCTGAGCTGCTGTATCTACTCTTATCTTGTGTGATACTGTCTGCTGGTGTATCTACTCTTATCATGTGTGATACTGTCTGCTGGTGTATCTACTCTTATCATGTGTGATACTGTCTGCTGGTGTATCTACTGTTATCTTGTGTGATACTGTCTGCTGGTGTATCTACTCTTATCTTGTGTGATACTGTCTGCTGGTGTATCTACTCTTATCTTGTGTGATACTGTCTGCTGGTGTATCTACTCTTATCTTGTGTGATACTGTCTGCTGGTGTATCTACTCTTATCATGTGTGATACTGTCTGCTGGTGTATCTACTCTTATCTTGTGTGATACTGTCTGCTGGTGTATCTAAGCCTATCATGTGTGATACTGTCTGCTGGTGTATCTACTCTTATCATGTGTGATACTGTCTGCTGGTGTATCTACTCTTATCATGTGTGATACTGTCTGCTGGTGTATCTACTCTTATCATGTGTGATACTGTCTGCTGATGTATCTACTCTTATCATGTGTGATACTGTCTGCTGGTGTATCTACTCTTATCTTGTGTGATACTGTCTGCTGGTGTATCTACTCTTATCTTGTGTGATACTGTCTGCTGGTGTATCTACTCTTATCTTGTGTGATACTGTCTGCTGGTGTATCTACTCTTATCATGTGTGATACTGTCTGCTGGTGTATCTAAGCCTATCATGTGTGATACTGTCTGCTGGTGTATCTACTCTTATCTTGTGTGATACTGTCTGCTGGTGTATCTACTCTTATCATGTGTGATACTGTCTGCTGGTGTATCTACTCTTATCATGTGTGATACTGTCTGCTGGTGTATCTACTCTTATCATGTGTGATACTGTCTGCTGGTGTATCTACTCTTATCATGTGTGATACTGTCTGCTGGTGTATCTACTCTTATCTTGTGTGATACTGTCTGCTGATGTATCTACTCTTATCATGTGTGATACTGTCTGCTGATGTATCTACTCTTATCATGTGTGATACTGTCTGCTGGTGTATCTAAGCCTATCATGTGTGATACTGTCTGCTGGTGTATCTAAGCCTATCATGTGTGATACTGTCTGCTGATGTATCTACTCTTATCATGTGTGATACTATCTGCTGGTGTATCTACTCTTATCATGTGTGATACTGTCTGCTGGTGTATCTACTCTTATCATGTGTGATACTGTCTGCTGGTGTATCTACTCTTATCTTGTGTGATACTGTCTGCTGGTGTATCTACTCTTATCTTGTGTGATACTGTCTGCTGGTGTATCTACTCTTATCTTGTGTGATACTGTCTGCTGGTGTATCTAAGCCTATCATGTGTGATACTGTCTGCTGGTGTATCTACTCTTATCATGTGTGATACTGTCTGCTGGTGTATCTACTCTTATCATGTGTGATACTGTCTGCTGGTGTATCTACTCTTATCTTGTGTGATACTGTCTGCTGGTGTATCTACTCTTATCATGTGTGATACTGTCTTCTGGTGTATCTACTCTTATCTTGTGTGATACTGTCTGCTGGTGTATCTACTCTTATCTTGTGTGATACTGTCTGCTGGTGTATCTACTCTTATCTTGTGTGATACTGTCTGCTGGTGTATCTACTCTTATCATGTGTGATACTGTCGGCTGGTGTATCTACTCTTATCTTGTGTGATACTGTCTGCTGGTGTATCTACTCTTATCATGTGTGATACTGTCTGCTGGTGTATCTACTCTTATCTTGTGTGATACTGTCTGCTGGTGTATCTACTCTTATCTTGTGTGATACTGTCTGCTGGTGTATCTACTCTTATCTTGTGTGATACTGTCTGCTGGTGTATCTACTCTTATCATGTGTGATACTGTCGGCTGGTGTATCTACTCTTATCATGTGTGATACTGTCTGCTGGTGTATCTACTCTTATCTTGTGTGATACTGTCTGCTGGTGTATCTAAGTCTTTTACGTGTGATACTGTCTGCTGGTGTATCTACTCTTATCTTGTGTGATACTATCTGCTGGTGTATCTACTCTTATCATGTGTGATACTGTCTGCTGGTGTATCTACTCTTATCATGTGTGATACTGTCTGCTGGTGTATCTACTCTTATCTTGTGTGATACTGTCTGCTGGTGTATCTACTCTTATCTTGTGTGATACTGTCTGCTGGTGTATCTACTCTTATCTTGTGTGATACTGTCTGCTGGTGTATCTAAGTCTTTTACGTGTGATACTGTCTGCTGGTGTATCTACTCTTATCTTGTTTGATACTGTCTGCTGGTGTATCTACTCTTATCATGTGTGATACTGTCTTCTGGTGTATCTACTCTTATCATGTGTGATACTGTCTGCTGGTGTATCTACTCTTATCTTGTGTGATACTGTCTGCTGGTGTATCTACTCTTATCTTGTGTGATACTGTCTTCTGGTGTATCTACTCTTATCATGTGTGATACTGTCTGCTGGTGTATCTACTCTTATCTTGTGTGATACTGTCTGCTGGTGTATCTACTCTTATCTTGTGTGATACTGTCTGCTGGTGTATCTACTCTTATCTTGTGTGATACTGTCTGCTGGTGTATCTACTCTTATCATGTGTGATACTGTCTGCTGGTGTATCTACTCTTATCATGTGTGATACTGTCTGCTGGTGTATCTACTCTTATCTTGTGTGATACTGTCTGCTGGTGTATCTACTCTTATCTTGTGTGATACTGTCTGCTGGTGTATCTACTCTTATCTTGTGTGATACTGTCTGCTGGTGTATCTACTCTTATCTTGTGTGATACTGTCTGCTGGTGTATCTACTCTTATCATGTGTGATACTGTCTGCTGGTGTATCTACTCTTATCATGTGTGATACTGTCTGCTGGTGTATCTAAGTCTTTCACGTGTGATACTGTCGGCTGAGCTGCTGTATCTACTCTTATCTTGTGTGATACTGTCTGCTGGTGTATCTACTCTTATCATGTGTGATACTGTCTGCTGGTGTATCTACTCTTATCATGTGTGATACTGTCTGCTGGTGTATCTACTCTTATCTTGTGTGATACTGTCTGCTGGTGTATCTACTCTTATCATGTGTGATACTGTCTGCTGGTGTATCTAAGCCTATCATGTGTGATACTGTCTGCTGGTGTATCCAAGTCTTTTACGTGTGATACTGTCGGCTGAGCTGCTGTATCTACTCTTATCTTGTGTGATACTGTCTGCTGGTGTATCTACTCTTATCATGTGTGATACTGTCTGCTGGTGTATCTAAGCCTATCATGTGTCATACTGTCTGCTGGTGTATCTAAGTCTTTTACGTGTGATACTGTCGGCTGAGCTGCTGTATCTACTCTTATCTTGTGTGATACTGTCTGCTGGTGTATCTACTCTTATCATGTGTGATACTGTCTTCTGGTGTATCTACTCTTATCATGTGTGATACTGTCAGCTGGTGTATCTACTCTTATCTTGTGTGATACTGTCTGCTGGTGTATCTAAGCCTATCATGTGTGATACTGTCTGCTGGTGTATCTACTCTTATCTTGTGTGATACTGTCTGCTGGTGTATCTAAGTCTTTTACGTGTGATACTGTCTGCTGGTTTATCTACTCTTATCTTGTGTGATACTGTCTGCTGGTGTATCTAAGTCTTTTACGTATGATACTGTCTGCTGGTATATCTACTCTTATCTTGTGTGATACTGTCTGCTGGTGTATCTACTCTTATCATGTGTGATACTGTCTGCTGGTGTATCTAAGTCTTTTACGTGTGATACTGTCTGCTGGTGTATCTACTCTTATCTTGTGTGATACTGTCTGCTGGTGTATCTAAGTCTTTTACGTGTGATACTGTCTGCTGGTGTATCTACTCTTATCTTGTGTGATACTGTCTGCTGGTGTATCTAATTCTTTTACGTGTGATACTGTCTGCTGGTGTATCTACTCTTATCTTGTGTGATACTGTCTGCTGGTGTATCTAAGTCTTTTACGTGTGATACTGTCTGCTGGTGTATCTACTCTTATCTTGTGTGATACTGTCTGCTGGTGTATCTACTCTTATCTTGTGTGATACTGTCTGCTGGTGTATCTAAGTCTTTTACGTGTGATACTGTCGGCTGAGCTGCTGTATCTACTCTTATCTTGTGTGATACTGTCTGCTGGTGTATCTAAGTCTTTCATGTGTGATACTGTAGGCTGAGCTGCTGTATCTACTCTTATCATGTGTGATACTGTCTGCTGGTGTATCTAAGTCTTTCATGTGTGATACTGTAGGCTGAGCTGCTGTATCTACTCTTATCTTGTGTGATACTGTCTGCTGGTGTATCTACTCTTATCATGTGTGATACTGTCAGCTGGTGTATCTACTCTTATCTTGTGTGATACTGTCTGCTGGTGTATCTACTCTTATCTTGTGTGATACTGTCTGCTGGTGTATCTACTCTTATCATGTGTGATACTGTCTGCTGGTGTATCTACTCTTATCATGTGTGATACTGTCTGCTGGTGTATCTACTCTTATCTTGTGTGATACTGTCTGCTGGTGTATCTACTCTTATCTTGTGTGATACTGTCTGCTGGTGTATCTAAGTCTTTTACGTGTGATACTGTCTGCTGGTGTATCTACTCTTATCTTGTGTGATACTGTCTGCTGGTGTATCTACTCTTATCATGTGTGATACTGTCTGCTGGTGTATCTAAGTCTTTTACGTGTGATACTGTCTGCTGGTGTATCTACTCTTATCATGTGTGATACTGTCTGCTGATGTATCTACTCTTATCTTGTGTGATACTGTCTGCTGGTGTATCTACTCTTATCATGTGTGATACTGTCATCTGGTGTATCTACTCTTATCATGTGTGATACTGTCTGCTGGTGTATCTACTCTTATCATGTGTGATACTGTCTGCTGGTGTATCTACTCTTATCATGTGTGATACTGTCTGCTGGTGTATCTACTCTTATCATGTGTGATACTGTCTGCTGATGTATCTACTCTTATCATGTGTGATACTGTCTGCTGATGTATCTACTCTTATCATGTGTGATACTGTCTGCTGGTGTATCTACTCTTATCATGTGTGATACTGTCTGCTGGTGTATCTACTCTTATCATGTGTGATACTGTCTGCTGATGTATCTACTCTTATCATGTGTGATACTGTCTGCTGGTGTATCTACTCTTATCATGTGTGATACTGTCTGCTGGTGTATCTACTCTTATCATGTGTGATACTGTCTGCTGATGTATCTACTCTTATCTTGTGTGATACTGTCTGCTGGTGTATCTACTCTTATCATGTGTGATACTGTCTGCTGGTGTATCTACTCTTATCATGTGTGATACTGTCTTCTGGTGTATCTATTCTTATCATGTGTGATACTGTCTGCTGGTGTATCTACTCTTATCATGTGTGATACTGTCGGCTGGTGTATCTACTCTTATCTTGTGTGATACTGTCTGCTGGTGTATCTACTCTTATCTTGTGTGATACTGTCTGCTGGTGTATCTAAGCCTATCATGTGTGATACTGTCTGCTGGTGTATCTACTCTTATCATGTGTGATACTGTCTGCTGGTGTATCTAAGCCTATCATGTGTGATACTATCTGCTGGTGTATCTACTCTTATCATGTGTGATACTGTCTGCTGGTGTATCTACTCTTATCATGTGTGATACTGTCGGCTGGTGTATCTACTCTTATCTTGTGTGATACTGTCTGCTGGTGTATCTACTCTTATCATGTGTGATACTGTCTGCTGGTGTATCTACTCTTATCATGTGTGATACTGTCTGCTGGTGTATCTACTCTTATCTTGTGTGATACTGTCTGCTGGTGTATCTACTCTTATCATGTGTGATACTGTCTGCTGGTGTATCTACTCTTATCATGTGTGATACTGTCTGCTGGTGTATCTAAGTCTTTCACGTGTGATACTGTCGGCTGAGCTGCTGTATCTACTCTTATCTTGTGTGATACTGTCTGCTGGTGTATCTACTCTTATCATGTGTGATACTGTCGGCTGGTGTATCTACTCTTATCTTGTGTGATACTGTCTGCTGGTGTATCTACTCTTATCTTGTGTGATACTGTCTGCTGGTGTATCTACTCTTATCATGTGTGATACTGTCTGCTGGTGTATCTAAGTCTTATCTTGTGTGATACTGTCTGCTGGTGTATCTACTCTTATCATGTGTGATACTGTCTGCTGGTGTATCTAAGTCTTATCTTGTGTGATACCATCACGAGGACTTTACTCCCTTCTCATATGTTTGGATTCTATTATTATACAATCCATCTGTCTCCAGTAAATGTTTATGATGATTGGTCGGTTCTCTATTAATAATAACTCCTTATATAAGATAAGAGCGGGAAGCGGGCACCGGGGGAGGGGCGATCACCCTTCTCCGCATTCACCTTTCTTTCACTTTCTATATGAGTCTTCATAGTGTAACGGCGACCGGGAGGGAACCAGGACAATATACGTGAAGAGAGGTGAGAGCCCGATAATATATCCTGTATACAATGTATATCATCTATATATATCCTGTATACAATATATACCATCTGTATATACTGCATATAATGTCTCTTATATATATACTATATCCTGTATACAATGTATATCATCTATATATACTGTATATAATGTCTTATATATACTATATCCTGTATACAATGTATACCATCTATATATATACTGTATATAATGTCTCTTATATATACTATATCCTGTATACAATGTATATCATCTATATATACTGTATATAATGTCTCTTATATATACTATATCCTGTATACAATGTATATCATCTATATATACTGCATATAATGTCTCTTATATATACTATATCCTGTATACAATGTATACCATCTATATATACTGCATATAATGTCTCTTATATATACTATATCCTATATACAATGTATACCATCTATATATATACTGTATATAATGTCTCTTATATATACTATATCCTGTATACAATGTATATCATCTATATATACTGTATATAATGTCTCTTATATATACTATATCCTGTATACAATGTATACCATCTATATATACTGTATATAATGTCTTATATATACTATATCCTGTATACAATGTATAATACCATCTATATATACTGTATATAATGTCTCTTATATATACTATATCCTGTATACAATGTATACCATCTATATATACTGTATATAATGTCTCTTATATATACTATATCCTGTATACAATGTATATCATCTATATATACTGTATATAATGTCTCTTATATATACTATATCCTGTATACAATGTATATCATCTATATATACTGCATATAATGTCTCTTATATATACTATATCCTGTATACAATGTATACCATCTATATATACTGTATATAATGTCTTATATATACTATATCCTGTATACAATGTATATCATCTATATATACTGCATATAATGTCTCTTATATATACTATATCCTGTATACAATGTATACCATCTATATATACTGTATATAATGTCTCTTATATATACTATATCCTGTATACAATGTATATCATCTATATATACTGCATATAATGTCTCTTATATATACTATATCCTGTATACAATGTATACCATCTATATATACTGTATATAATGTCTCTTATATATACTATATCCTGTATACAATGTATATCATCTATATATACTGCATATAATGTCTCTTATATATACTATATCCTGTATACAATGTATACCATCTATATATACTGTATATAATGTCTCTTATATATACTATATCCTGTATACAATGTATATCATCTATATATACTGCATATAATGTCTCTTATATATACTATATCCTGTATACAATGTATACCATCTATATATACTGTATATAATGTCTTATATATACTATATCCTGTATACAATGTATATCATCTATATATACTGCATATAATGTCTCTTATATATACTATATCCTGTATACAATGTATACCATCTATATATACTGTATATAATGTCTCTTATATATACTATATCCTGTATACAATGTATATCATCTATATATATACTGTATATAATGTCTTATATATACTATATCCTGTATACAATGTATATCATCTATATATACTGCATATAATGTCTTATATATACTATATCCTGTATACAATGTATACCATCTATATATACTGTATATAATGTCTCTTATATATACTATATCCTGTATACAATGTATACCATCTATATATACTGTATATAATGTCTCTTATATATACTATATCCTATATACAATGTATATCATCTATATATACTGCATATAATGTCTCTTATATATACTATATCCTGTATACAATGTATACCATCTATATATACTGTATATAATGTCTCTTATATATACTATATCCTGTATACAATGTATATCATCTATATATACTGCATATAATGTCTCTTATATATACTATATCCTATATACAATGTATACCATCTATATATATACTGTATATAATGTCTTATATATACTATATCCTGTATACAATGTATACCATCTATATATACTGTATATAATGTCTCTTATATATACTATATCCTGTATACAATGTATACCATCTATATATACTGTATATAATGTCTCTTATATATACTATATCCTGTATACAATGTATACCATCTATATATACTGTATATAATGTCTCTTATATATACTATATTCTGTATACAATGTATACCATCTATATATACTGTATATAATGTCTCTTATATATACTATATCCTGTATACAATGTATACCATCTATATATATACTGTATATAATGTCTCTTATATATACTATATCCTATATACAATGTATACCATCTATATATACTGTATATAATGTCTCTTATATATACTATATCCTGTATACAATGTATATCATCTATATATACTGCATATAATGTCTCTTATATATACTATATCCTGTATACAATGTATATCATCTATATATACTGCATATAATGTCTCTTATATATACTATATCCTGTATACAATGTATATCATCTATATATACTGTATATAATGTCTCTTATATATACTATATCCTGTATACAATGTATACCATCTATATATACTGTATATAATGTCTCTTATATATACTATATCCTGTATACAATGTATATCATCTATATATACTGTATATAATGTCTCTTATATATACTATATCCTGTATACAATGTATACCATCTATATATACTGTATATAATGTCTCTTATATATACTATATCCTGTATACAATGTATACCATCTATATATATACTGTATATAATGTCTCTTATATATACTATATCCTATATACAATGTATACCATCTATATATATACTGTATATAATGTCTCTTATATATACTATATCCTGTATACAATGTATATCATCTATATATACTGCATATAATGTCTCTTATATATACTATATCCTGTATACAATGTATATCATCTATATATACTGCATATAATGTCTCTTATATATACTATATCCTGTATACAATGTATATCATCTATATATACTGCATATAATGTCTCTTATATATACTATATCCTGTATACAATGTATATCATCTATATATACTGCATATAATGTCTCTTATATATACTATATCCTGTATACAATGTATACCATCTATATATACTGTATATAATGTCTCTTATATATACTATATCCTGTATACAATGTGTACCATCTATATATACTGCATATAATGTCTCTTATATATACTATATCCTATATACAATGTATATCATCTATATATACTGTATATAATGTCTTATATATACTATATCCTGTATACAATGTATACCATCTATATATACTGCATATAATGTCTCATATATACTATATCCTGTATACAATGCATACCATCTATATATACTGTATATAATGTCTCTTTTATATACTATATCCTGTATACAATATATACCATCTATATATACTGTATATAATGTCTCTTATATATACTATATCCTGTATACAATGTATACCATCTATATATACTGTATATAATGTCTTATATATACTATATCCTATATACAATGCATACCATCTATATATATACTGTATATAATGTCTCTTATATATACTATATCCTGTGTACAATGTATACCATCTATACATATACTGTATATAATGTCTCTTATATATACTATATCCTGTATACAATGTATACCATCTATATATACTGTATATAATGTCTTATATATACTATATCCTATATACAATGTATACCATCTATATATACTGCATATAATGTCTCTTATATATACTATATCCTGTATACAATGTATACCATCTATATATACTGTATATAATGTCTCTTATATATACTATATCCTGTATACATTGTATACCATCTATATATACTGTATATAATGTCTTATATATACTATATCCTGTATACAATGTATAATACCATCTATATATACTGTATATAATGTCTCTTATATATACTATATCCTGTATACAATGTATACCATCTATATATACTGTATATAATGTCTTATATATACTATATCCTGTATACAATGTATACCATCTATATATATATACTGTATATAATGTCTCTTATATATACTATATCCTGTATACAATGCATACCATCTATATATACTGTATATAATGTCTCTTATATATACTATATCCTGTATACAATGTATACCATCTATATATACTGTATATAATGTCTCTTATATATACTATATCCTGTATACAATGTATACCATCTATATATATACTGTATATAATGTCTCTTATATATACTATATCCTATATACAATGTATACCATCTATATATACTGTATATAATGTCTCTTATATATACTATATCCTGTATACAATGTATATCATCTATATATACTGCATATAATGTCTCTTATATATACTATATCCTGTATACAATGTATACCATCTATATATACTGTATATAATGTCTCTTATATATACTATATCCTATATACAATGTATACCATCTATATATACTGTATATAATGTCTCTTATATATACTATATCCTATATACAATGTATACCATCTATATATACTGTATATAATGTCTCTTATATATACTATATCCTATATACAATGTATACCATCTATATATATACTGTATATAATGTCTCTTATATATACTATATCCTGTATACAATGTATACCATCTATATATATACTGTATATAATGTCTCTTATATATACTATATCCTGTATACAATGTATACCATCTATATATACTGTATATAATGTCTCTTATATATACTATATCCTGTATACAATGTATACCATCTATATATATACTGTATATATTGTCTTATATATACTATATCCTGTGTACAATGTATACCATCTATACATATACTGTATATAATGTCTCTTATATATACTATATCCTGTATACAATGTATACCATCTATATATACTGTATATAATGTCTTATATATACTATATCCTATATACAATGTATACCATCTATATATACTGCATATAATGTCTCTTATATATACTATATCCTGTATACAATGTATACCATCTATATATACTGTATATAATGTCTCTTATATATACTATATCCTGTATACATTGTATACCATCTATATATACTGTATATAATGTCTTATATATACTATATCCTGTATACAATGTATAATACCATCTATATATACTGTATATAATGTCTCTTATATATACTATATCCTGTATACAATGTATACCATCTATATATACTGTATATAATGTCTTATATATACTATATCCTGTATACAATGTATACCATCTATATATATATACTGTATATAATGTCTCTTATATATACTATATCCTGTATACAATGCATACCATCTATATATACTGTATATAATGTCTCTTATATATACTATATCCTGTATACAATGTATACCATCTATATATACTGTATATAATGTCTCTTATATATACTATATCCTGTATACAATGTATACCATCTATATATATACTGTATATAATGTCTCTTATATATACTATATCCTATATACAATGTATACCATCTATATATACTGTATATAATGTCTCTTATATATACTATATCCTGTATACAATGTATACCATCTATATATATACTGTATATAATGTCTCTTATATATACTATATCCTATATACAATGTATACCATCTATATATACTGTATATAATGTCTCTTATATATACTATATCCTGTATACAATGTATATAATCTATATATACTGCATATAATGTCTCTTATATATACTATATCCTGTATACAATGTATACCATCTATATATATACTGTATATAATGTCTCTTATATATACTATATCCTGTATACAATGTATACCATCTATATATATACTGTATATAATGTCTCTTATATATACTATATCCTGTATACAATGTATACCATCTATATATACTGTATATAATGTCTCTTATATATACTATATCCTGTATACAATGTATACCATCTATATATATATACTGTATATAATGTCTTATATATACTATATCCTGTATACAATGTATACCATCTATATATACTGTATATAATGTCTCTTATATATACTATATCCTGTATACAATGTATATCATCTATATATACTGCATATAATGTCTCTTATATATAATATGTCCTGTATACAATGTATACCATCTATATATATACTGTATATAATGTGTCTTATATATACTATATCCTGTATACAATGTTTACAATCTATATATACAGTATATAATGTCTCTTATATATACTATATCCTGTATACAATGTATACCATCTATATATACTGTATATAATGTGTCTTATATATACTATATCCTATATACAATGTATACCATCTATATATACTGTATATAATGTCTTATATATACTATATCCTATATACAATGCATACCATCTATATATACTGTATATAATGTCTCTTATATATACTATATCCTGTATACAATGTATATCATCTATATATACTGTATATAATGTCTCTTATATATACTATATCCTGTATACAATGTATACCATCTATATATACTGTATATAATGTCTTATATATACTATATCCTGTGTACAATGTATACCATCTATACATATACTGTATATAATGTCTCTTATATATACTATATCCTGTATACAATGTATACCATCTATATATACTGTATATAATGTCTTATATATACTATATCCTATATACAATGTATACCATCTATATATACTGTATATAATGTCTCTTATATATACTATATCCTGTATACAATGTATACCATCTATATATATACTGTATATAATGTCTCTTATATATACTATATCCTATATACAATGTATACCATCTATATATACTGTATATAATGTCTCTTATATATACTATATCCTGTATACAATGTATATCATCTATATATACTGTATATAATGTCTCTTATATATACTATATCCTGTATACAATGTATACATCTATATATACTGTATATAATGTCTCTTATATATACTATATCCTGTATACAATGTATACCATCTATATATATACTGTATATAATGTCTCTTATATATACTATATCCTGTATACAATGTATACCATCTATATATACTGTATATAATGTCTCTTATATATACTATATCCTGTATACAATGTATACCATCTATATATACTGTATATAATGTCTCTTATATATACTATATCCTGTATACAATGTATACCATCTATATATATACTGTATATAATGTCTCTTATATATACTATATCCTGTATACAATGTATACCATCTATATATATACTGTATATAATGTCTCTTATATATACTATATCCTGTATACAATGTATACCATCTATATATACTGTATATAATGTCTCTTATATATACTATATCCTGTATACAATGTATACCATCTATATATACTGTATATAATGTCTTATATATACGATATCCTCTATACAATGTATACCATCTATATATACTGTATATAATGTCTCTTATATATACTATATCCTGTATACAATGTATACCATCTATATATACTGTATATAATGTCTCTTATATATACTATATCCTGTATACAATGTATACCATCTATATATATACTGTATATAATGTCTCTTATATATACTATATCCTGTATACAATGTATACCATCTATATATACTATATCCTATATACAATGTATACCATCTATATATACTGTATATAATGTCTCATATATACTATATCCTGTATACAATGTATACCATCTATATATACTGTATATAATGTATCTTATATATACTATATCCTATATACAATGTATACCATCTATATATACTGTATATAATGTCTCTTATATATACTATATCCTGTATACAATGTATACCATCTATATATACTGTATATAATGTCTCATATATACTATATCCTGTATACAATGTATATCATCTATATATACTGTATATAATGTCTCTTATATATACTATATCCTGTATACTATGTATACCATCTATATATACTGTATATAATGTCTTATATATACTATATCCTATATACAATATATACCATCTATATATACTGTATATAATGTCTCTTATATATACTATATCCTGTATACAATGTATATCATCTATATATCCTGTATATAATGTCTCTTATATATACTATATCCTGTATACAGAAGATGTCCTATATACAATGTATACCATCTATATATACTGTATCCTATATACAATGTATACCATCTATATATACTGTATCCTATATACAATGTATACCATCTATATATACTGTATCCTATATACAATGTATACCATCTATATATACTATATCCTATATACAATGTATACCATCTATATATACTGTATATAATGTCTCTTATATATACTATATCCTGTATACAATGTATACCATCTATATATATACTGTATATAATGTCTTATATATACTATATCCTGTATACAATGTATACCATCTATATATACTGTATCCTATATACAATGTATACCATCTATATATACTATATCCTATATACAATGTATACCATCTATATATACTGTATATAATGTCTCTTATATATACTATATCCTGTATACAATGTATACCATCTATATATACTGTATATAATGTCTTATATATACTATATCCTGTATACAATGTATACCATCTATATATACTGTATATAATGTCTCTTATATATACTATATCCTGTATACAATGTATACCATCTATATATACTGTATATAATGTCTCTTATATATACTATATCCTGTATACAATGTATACCATCTATATATACTGTATATAATGTCTCTTATATATACTATATCCTGTATACAATGTATACCATCTATATATACTGTATATAATGTCTCTTATATATACTATATCCTGTATACAATGTATACCATCTATATATACTGTATATAATGTCTCTTATATATACTATATCCTGTATACAATGTATACCATCTATATATACTGTATATAATGTCTCTTATATACTATATCCTGTATACAATGTATACCATCTATATATACTGTATATAATGTCTCTTATATATACTATATCCTGTATACAATGTATACCATCTATATATACTGTATATAATGTCTCTTATATATACTATATCCTGTATACAATGTATACCATCTATATATACTGTATATAATGTCTTATATATACTATATCCTGTATACAATGTATACCATCTATATATACTGTATATAATGTCTCTTATATATACTATATCCTGTATACAATGTATACCATCTATATATACTGTATATAATGTCTCTTATATATACTATATCCTGTATACACAATGGCCGGCATTTATCATTGTCTTTAGACAGTTTTTTGTGTGGGGTCCCGACACCGTATTTCATACTTTGCCTTAGTTATCATTCCCCAAAGTTAGAGTCCCTAGGACTATCGGGGTTCGCTTCCCCAATTAACCCCTAGTCATCCCTTAGTAACTTAATATTTATGAATATTATCTATATAAATATATGTATATCGTGTTACTTACTTGTTTTAGCGTCGCAGGACCTGCGGGTCATGTGACCGGGTTTCTAAAGGACCTTTGGTGGTTCTAGTCAGGTGATCACCCACAATGCAATGTAACGGTGAGTGACAGCTGATATGGACCAATCCAAAACGGCCAGCCCCTGCCTATATAAGGGAGCTGCGCCATTTTATATCTCTTTTGGGTTGCTGACTCTGGATGAGGTAGGACCTCCGCAGCTTACAAGACAAATTACTAGGCCAAAGCCTTGCGGCCTCGGCCTGCGCTAGAGACGGATAGTTCTTACAATTCCCCGCTATCTCCGCAAGATCTCCGGACCTAATCTACCCCCTAAATCCAGCGGATCTATGCAAATACAATCCTCATAATCTAAAGAGAACTTTCCGGTCCTAAGCAGCTGTCAGTCACTGCTGTGCTGTCTATATAGACTCTGTTATCTGGACTGTTACCGATACTGCATGTACAGAAAATCTTCAGTAAAGTTCCTGCAAGTTTTATGTTCAGCACTGCTGTGGACAATCCATTTATTTTACACTCACCTATCGCTCTTGGGAAGGGTGGCGATAGGCCCAGCATCACTACAGAGTTTTTACCCTCACTCTGGCGTCACAAGTGACAAGGGTTAACAGCGCCCTTTATTATACAGAACCGCAACACCCCTACTACCCTATATACTCCCTAGGCAACCGCATTTGTGTCTAGAAAAGGTGCAAAAAAGGCCCAAGCAGGGTTTATTTGCGCCTTTTTTGCTTCTTTTGGTTTACACATTTCTGCTGATTTTGAGTTGCAATCCACAGATTTTGGCAATACACACGATATGGACGGGTTTTATGAACTGCGCCTTTTTGTGAAAAGGCGCAAAAAAGGCAAAAAGCCAGTGAAATGTCTCCAAAACTACACCAGCCCAGCACACCAAATTAGGCTGCATTCACATCTCGTTTTTGCAATATGGTTGCCGTATCCGGTTTCAGAAAAAAAAACGTATTGAACCGTATTCCAAATTGTATGCATAGACATTACATTGACAACCGTATGACAACCATAGCATCCGGTTGCGTACGTTTTGCTTCATTTACGGTTGTATGCGGTTTTTTTCTGCGCACAAAATCGTAGTCTACTACGGTTTGAAGTCCCGTTGAAAAACCGTATCCAACCTGTATACGGCTATTTTAAAATGGAGTTCTATGGGAACCGTATTGAACCGTATGTGCGTACGTTTACATCCGTTTTTTCTTTTTTGGGGGGGAAATTCAATAAAAAAATAAGAACTTTATTTAAAATCTTGACAAACATAAAACTGTATCCGTTTTTTTTTTTCTCAAGGAAAACGTATTAAAACGTATGCAAACGGACATCCGTTTTCAAACCGTATACGGTTTAAAAACGTGAGGAGCCATATACGGGTGCATACGTTTCGGTCCGGTTTGGAGACATAAGTTTTTTGTACAGAAACGGGATACGGGACCCGTATTGAAAAAACGAGATGTGAATGCATCCTTAACCCCTTAAGGACCAGACCAATTTTATTTTTGCATTTTCGTTTTTTCCTCCTCGCCTTCTAAAAATCATAACTCTCTCATATTTCAATCCACAGACCCGTATGAGGGCTTGTTTTTTGCGTCACCAATTGTACTTTGTAATGAGATCACTTATTTTACCATAAAATGTACCGCACAAGCAAACAAATATTATTTATGAGGGAAAATTGAAAAGAAAAATGCAATTTAGCAAATTTTGGAAGGTTTTGTTTTCACACTGTACACTTTTCGGTAAAAATGACGTTTTCTTTATTCTGTGGGTCAACACGATTAAAATGATTCCCATGATTATATTCTTTTCTATAATTGTACCGCTTAAAAAAAATCTCAAACCATTTTAACAAAATTAGTATGTTTGAAATTGCCCTATTTTGACTACCTATAACATTCTCATTTTTCCGTATATGGGGCGATATGAGGGCTAATTTTTTGCGCCATGATCTTTAGCTTTTATCAGTATCACTTTTGCTTAGGTTTTACTTTTTATTAATGTTTATAAAAATTTTTTGGGGAATAAAATGTGACAAAAAAGCAGCAATTTTGGACTTTTTAAATTTTTTTACGTTTACGCCGTTAACTGTACGGGATGATTACCAATATATTTTAATAGTTCATACTTTTACGCAAGCAGCGATACCAAATATGTGTATTCATTTTTTTTACGCTTTTTTGGGGGTAAAATGGGAAAACGGACGTTTTACTTTTTTATTGGGGGAGGGGATTTTTCTAATTTTTTTACTTTTTTATTTTAAATGTTTTTACTTTTATTTTTACACTTTTTATGTCCCCATAGGGGACTATCTATAGCAATCCTTTGATTGCTAATACTGTGCAGTGCTATGCATAGGACACAGCACTGATCAGTATTATCGGTTGCTCGATCTCAGAACAGAGCAGAAGACCCCGCGAGACGGCCGGAGCCAGGTGAGGGGACCTCCGGCTGCCATGCTGGATGATCGGATCCCCGCC
Source organism: Hyla sarda (assembly GCF_029499605.1). Lineage (NCBI taxonomy): Eukaryota > Metazoa > Chordata > Amphibia > Anura > Hylidae > Hyla > Hyla sarda. Next base: position 231,234,740 of record NC_079196.1, read on the forward strand.
ACAGCGCTGCGGGCGATCCGATCATCCGTGCAAAGTACCGCAATGCCGCAGATGCCGTGATCTGTATTGATCCCGGCATCGGAGGGGTTATTGGCGGACATCTGCGCGATCGCGGGTGTCTGCCATTACCGGCAGGTCCCTTGCTGCTGATAGCAGCTGGGACCTGCCGGGCATGACACGAGCACCGTACATTAAGTTACGTCCATTGTCGTTAAGGGGTTAAAGGTGTAGAAAAATGCTTCACTTACACCTACAATGATAAATGCCGGCCTATTATAGGTGTAAGTGAAGAATTTTTCTGCACTTTTTTTTTTGCGTGTTGGTAACGTGCAGGAGTGCCACATTTAAAGGGGTATTCCAGGACAAAAACTTTTTTTCTTATATGAACTGGCTCCAGAAAGTTAAACAGATTTATAAATTACTTCTATTTAAAAAAATCTTAATCCTTTCAATAATTATCAGCTGCTGAAGTTGAGTTTTTCTTTTCTGTCTGGCAACAGTGCTCTCTGCTGATATCTCTGCTTGTCTTGGGAACTATACAGAGTAGAAGAGGTTTGCTATGGGGATTTGCTTCTACTCTGGACATTTCCCGAGACACTTGTCATCAGAGAGCACTGAGACAGAACAACTCAACTTCAGCAGCTCATAAGTACTGAAAGGATTAAGATTTTTTTTACTAGAAGTAATTTACAAATCTGTTTAACTTTCTGGAGCCAGTTGATATATAAAAAAAAGTTTTTTCCTGGATAACCCCTTTAATAAATGGTCGCAGAGCATTTTAAAAATTTTGCGCAGGTCACATTTTCTGAAATTTCTCTCTTCACATATTCCATAAAGGTAAGTCTGGGCTGGTGTACCGTAGGTTTTTGGTGGTTTTGTGCCTTTCTGGTAGTTTTTGTGCCTTTTCACAAAAAGGCGCAGTTGATAAAACCCTTTCATATCGTGTGTATTGCCAAAATCAGTGGATTGCAACTCAAAATCAGCAGAAATGTGTAAACCAAAAGGCGAAAAAAAGGCACAAATGAACCCTGCTTGCCCCTTTTTTGTGCCTTTTGTAGACACAAAACACAGTCTAAAGACAATGATAAATGTGTAACGGTGCTGGATGTGGATCCACTGACCTGAGTGGCTGATGACTCGGACTGTACATAAGGTGCCGCAGGTCTTCACCAGAGCCTGCTGCAAGGCAGGATGTGCTTACTGCGGCAGGCGACACCCAGGTCGCTACCCCTGACACGGCTCAACCACACAGGTAGCTGGGCAAGGTGATGTATAGGAGGATAAGGCAGTAGCGTAGTCAAATGTAGTAGAAGGTCAAGGCAGGCGGCAAAGGAGCAGAGTCAAATAACGTAGCAGAAGGTCTGGATACACGGGTAAGGCAACAGGCTATAAGGAACGCTTAATCTCAGGCTAGGGGCACTGAAGATCCGGCAGGGAAGTGTGGGAGGTGCAGGGACTTTATAATGTAGTGTCAGATGCAACAGTTATTATGGGCGTACTGGCCCTTTAAATTTCAGAGCTCCGGCGCGTGCCCTAGGAGACGGGGACGCACGCGCTGGAGCTGAGACACAGAGCGACAGGCCGGAATTCACATGTGGGCGCCTCCCGTGATGCGAATCCCGGCCCCGCCGGCAGACTGGGACACAGGGACTCTGCGCTCCAGGCCAGTGCTTGCGGCCAGAGCACAGAGTGTAACAAAATGTCAGCCGATATGTCCTATATACATTGTATTCCATACATATATCATTTTGCCCCCACTATCATCCGGGCACCACAGTCATCTTAATCCTTATGATAATATTTGTGTTCTCCCCTTTATGTTGTCACTATGGCGTTCACCATCTGAGGTGTGAATTTTCCCAAGCTAATGGTCAATTCCAAATTTAAAAGGAAAAAAAAAATCGTGTAGCTCGCTTCAACATAGAAAAATGGGAACGCAAGGTCACTCCTGTTGACTATCCCCACAAAATGGGCCAAAAAATCTAAAGTTCCAAGAAAAAAAGAAGAAAGAGCACAATCCTCTAGGATGCTTATGTACAGAGAAAAAGTGAGGATAAACACAATAACCATAACAATATTTAATATAGAAAATCTAAAAAATATTATTAAAAAAATTATCTAAAAAATAAAAAAAATATAATAAAAAAATAAAAAATAAAAATAAAAGCAAAACAAGGCATTTGGTAAATACTATGTTATGTTATTAGTAGAACATAAATGTCTTCCGCAGGGCCCTTGCACTATCCATAAAGCTCAGTCAGAGTTATACAAATTCTTATAAAGTTACTATAACATTTTGGCTACATATGGGAAGTCCACATATTTGTACGTTTTAATATTTGTAGGACAGTGTCTACACTATGGGGGGAGATTTATCAAAACCTGTGCAGAGGAAAAGTTGCCCAGTTGCCCATAGCAACCAATCAGATCACTTCTAACCCTCCAAATAAGAGACATGAAATAGCAGCACTCACCTAACTTTGTTGATCTTCTTCGATGTATCAAGATACTCATAAAAATACAGGGGGGGGGGTACAGACATCTGTAGACGTCAGGGGTGTACAGACGAACAGAGGCTACAGCTGTTTCACACCTCTTAATGCTTCAACAAGCCTCTAGCATATGTAGAATGCATATTTTTTAGCATAATTGATGTTTAGATAGGTTACAAATTCCTGGAACTGATTTTTTGTCCCTGTCCATACAATTGGGAAATCATCCACACTGGAGTTCCCATTGGGGTTTCTGATGCCCTGCTTGTCTGTGAAAGTGCTATAAGATTGAAAGCCAAGGGCATCAGCCAAGAAATGTTGGGTGCTTTGAAGGAACTCAAAGACTGCCTGCACACCCATTGAAGCACTAAGAGGTATGAAACAGCTGTAGCCTCCATTCGGCTTTTAACCCTTGCTGTGTACAGATTTCTTCAACCTCCTGTATTTTTATTTGGCTATTTTAATATATTAAAGAAGGTCAACGAAAATCGGTGAGGGCTGTTATTTAAATGTTTTTGCTTGAATTTTGACATGGACTCTTTAGTATAACAGAGCACCGCTAGACGTTGCCACAGGAATCCGCACCATCGTTGGATGTAAGGCTGAATGCATAAAGAGAGGTTGTGCTCGACATTTATGCTGTTTCTCCCATATTGGACGATCTTTTTATAACCCTGTTTATATACCTGTTTGTCCTCTAGGGTGGGGCCCTCCTGGATCAGCCTCACTGATCACTAATGTCCTCCTGACAGTTCTTTAGGGAACATCCAATCAGTCAAGGTTAAAGGGGTACTCCAGTGGAAAACATTTTTTTTTTTAATCTACTGGTGCCAGAAAGTAAAACAGAGTTGTAAATTACTGCTATTTAAAAACCTTAATCCTTCCAGTACTTATCAGCTGCTGTTTGCTCCACAGGAAGTTCTTTTATTTTTGAATTTCTTTTCAGTCTAACAATAGTGCTCTCTACTGTCACCTCTGTCCATGTCATGGACAGTTTCTGTAGTGGAGAAGGCTTCGGTGTAGGTGCGGGCTTCAGAATGGTGCAGGACACAGGATACCGACAGGTAAGTTAAAAGTGGAGGTAGTTTATTCTCCCAACATGCAACGCGTTTCATTGCTACAGCAGCTTCATCAGGCATAACAAGAAACATATGGGTGGTGAATTTATACAGGTAGTGGGAGGGCACATCGGAGCGGTAAGGCCCCGACAGTCCAATCACCACCCGGTAAATTACACCATACAAATATATGTTATAAAAATACAAAATGAATAGAGGTTATCATACAATGAAAAGGAAAAGACGAAGAGGAGAGGAACGAGAGAATAGAGGACGGTCGCATGTCCAAGCACCGGTCCAATATCAAGAACAAATTCACCCTTCATAGTTTGTCCCGTCATTTTACTTTTGTTCATGAAAATGACATATCATCTTTACGTTTAATAATTTTAGAATCCATTCCCCCTACTAAACCCAACCGTTTTCAATATTTAATTAATCGAGAATCATATTGGATTTTCACTCTTTCCACATTAATACTGCATGGTCTGAACGAGACCATAGAGAACGCTCGTTGACCATACGACCGTCCTCTATTCTCTCGTTCCTCTCCTCTTTGTCTTTTCCTTTCCATTGTATGATAACCTCTATACATTTTGCATTCATTTTGTATTTTTATAACATATATTTGTACAGTGTAATTTCCCGAGTGGTTATTGGACTGTCGGGGCCTTACCGCTCCGATGTGCCCTCCCACTACCTGTATAAATTCACCACCCATATGTCTCTTGTTATGCCTAATGAAGCTGCTGTAGCAGTGAAACGCGTTGCATGTTGGGAGAATAAACTACCTCCACTTTTAACTTACCTGTCGGTATCCTGTGTCTTGCGCCATTCTAAAGCCCGTACCTACACCGAAGCCTTCTCCACTACATTCCCATTTAGACGGCTGGCTGCGGACACCATTACATTATGTGCTCACCATTGTTGTGTATGTGGCTACACAACACTTCCAGGTAAGCTGCTATTTTGGCATACATCATTACCTTACAGGTCTCTCTTTTAATGCACTATGGAGCGCTGTATTTTCTCTTTTTTATTTCTCTTTTTTATAGCTGGACTGTTTGTGACATGGACAGAGGTGTCAGCAGAGAGCACTGTGGTCAGACTGAAAAAAAATTCAAAAAGTAAATAACTTCCTCTGCAGTATACAGCAGCTTATAAGTACTGGAAGGATTTTTTAATAGAAGTAATTTTCAAATCTGCTTAACTTTCTCGCACCAGTTGATTAAAAAAAATGCAACATTTCCACTGGAGTACCCCTTTAAGGTCTCATGAGTGACATCACCAGCTGTAGAGTGGATGTTGTCTATGATCAGCATTTAGTTGGAATTAACCTCTGGTTTGGGGGTTCTGTCCTATTTCAGAGTTGTCTGCAGATCGAGGTGACTATGAAGCTGGTCGGAATCTTCTCTAGAGAGGATGAATCTTGTTATCGATGGTTGGTCAATAGGGTTGTGTCATGGAAGAACGTGAGGGACGTCCGCTCTGTGTCCATCACAAACAACAATGAAAAATTCCGGGAAGAGACTTCAAAGTGTCAGTTTGGCATTCTCTACCACTCGAAGAAGAGAGGAAGGATCAATGTCATCGACGTCATCGACTCCCTGTACGATTATGAGCTGCAGCATCTCAACACGATATACGGTGAGAATAATCCGAAACCAGGTCAATGTGGTTACAAACAGGATGCAAAACAATTTGCCTCCATGTCCTGCCTCATTTTATGTATAGTTATCTACATATGATATGCTGCCCGTATCTAGCTTTAATTGGTGGGGGTCCAGCCGCCGGGATGGATTGATCATGCGCACTGCTGCTCCAATCACACAGAAGACTTTTGACCTCCGTTCTCATGATCGGTTAGGATCCAGTGGTTGAACCTTAACCCTTAAAAGGGTACTCCAACCTCAGACTTCTGATCCCCTTTACTCCTTGCCGGATGACGGGCGATGTGGGGCGGAGGCCTCCTGTCATCACGGTCAGGCCCCACTCGTGATGTCACGGCCATACCCCCTCAATGCAAGTCTATGGGAGGGGGCGTGATGGGCGTCACGCCCCCTCCCATAGACTTGCATTGAGGGTTGGTGGCAGTGATGTCACGAGCCTCTGGTGCCGCACGCGAGGCTCCTTTGGATAGGGGATAAGATGTCTAGGGGCGGAGTACCCTTTAAGTTAGTTATTTTGGCTGGGGGTAGGTGATCAATTTTAATCTAAGCATAACTCCTTTAATATGACCCTAGTGGGGGACCCGTTTTGTATCGTCACATGACTACAACTTCTACGATATTACTGAGACTCTCCATTACAGCACTATTTTGAGACCAATGATCCGCACTTCTCTCTACCGGTTACTTCTGCAGGAAAGAAGAACGTCCTTGTGGTGATCGACGATCTGGATAACAGCAGCGATGAGGAGAAATATAGAATCCTCAGCCATCAGCCGAGCATACAACTTCTGGCCCAGGATCTGTTCCTCTTCAGCGTCGCAGATAAAGCCGCACTTAATACATTGGGATATCAGGTGGCGGACGACCCCCAGAGAGCGCTGGACGAGATGAGAAAGATAATAGAAGGTAATGGGGCACTAGATGTCATGGGGCACCCGGCTGTCATGTCCCTTACAATTCAACATATTCCATGACAATACATAATATAAATGAAGAAAATTCAATGCTCAACACTACGAGACAACAAAATGAAACAAGACAATAAAACTATACAATACGGTAAGACAAGATCACAAATAAGGCTAAGGCCACATGTAGGATGCGCTGACGGCAGTCACAAGATCGAGCTCCCTGCTGCAGATGCAGCTGGATACCACTGTCTGTACACTCGTACCGCACTGTGTCTACAGAGGGAAATTCACCGCTATGAGCAAACACACAGAGCTACCCAGCTCCATCTGCAGATCTGCTTTATATGACCCTACCCTAACACTATGAGACGATAAAGCAAAAAAGTACAAGAAGACAATAAAACAATATGAGAACACAATACTTTAGAACAACTAAAAGGACAATACAGTACTAAAAGACTGTACTAAAACACACTACTGAGACAGTAGTATAATACAATATTAGAAAACAACAATATGAGACAATGCAACAATATAAAATGAGATAGAATGAGACAATACTAAAAAACTGTAGAATACATCACAATAAGAACACAATGAGACAATGCAACAAGACAATATTATGTAACAATATAATAAGACAATGCAACAAGACAATATTATATAACAATATAATAAGACAATGCAACAAGACAATATTATATAACAATATAATAAGGCAATGCAACAAGACAATATTATGTAACAATATAATAAGACAATGCAACAAGGCAATATTATGTAACAATAAAATAAGGCAATGCAACAAGACAATATTATGTAACAATATAATAAAGCAATGCAACAAGACAATATTATGTAACAATATAATAAGACAATGCAACAAGACATTATTATGTAACAGTATAATAAGGCAATGCAACAAGACAATATTATGTAACAATATAATAAGGCAATGCAACAAGACAATATTATGTAACAATATAATAAGACAATGCAACAAGACAATATTATATAACAATATAATAAGGCAATGCAACAAGACAATTGTTACGCCGAGCGCTCCGGGTCCCCGCTCCTCCCCGGAGCGCTCGCTACACTCTCCTCACTGCAGCGCTCCGGTCGGTTCCACGGACCCGGGGCGCTGCGATACCGCCTCCGGCCGAGATGCGATTCGCGATGCGGGTAGCGCCCGCTCGCGATGCGCACCCCGGCTCCCGTACCTGACTCGCTCTCCGTCAGTTCTGTCCCGGCGCGCGCGGCCCCGCTCCCTAGGGCGCGCGCGCGCCGGGTCTTTGCGATTTAAAGGGCCACTGCGCCGCTGATTGGCGCAGTGGTTCCAATTAGTGTTTACACCTGTGCACTTCCCTATATCACCTCACTTCCCCTTCACTCCCTCGCCGGATCTTGTTGCCATCGTGCCAGTGAAAGCGTTTCCTTGTGTGTTCCTAGCCTGTGTTCCAGACCTCCTGCCGTTGCCCCTGACTACGATCCTTGCTGCCTGCCCCGACCTTCTGCTACGTCCGACCTTGCTTCTGTCTACTCCCTTGTACCGCGCCTATCTTCAGCAGCCAGAGAGGTTGAGCCGTTGCTAGGGGATACGACCTGGTCACTACCGCCGCAGCAAGACCATCCCGCTTTGCGGCGGGCTCTGGTGAAAACCAGTAGTGACTTAGAACCGATCCTCTAGCACGGTCCACGCCAATCCCTCTCTGGCACAGAGGATCCACTACCTGCCAGCCGGCATCGTGACAGTAGATCCGGCCATGGATCCCGCTGAAGTTCCTCTGCCAGTTGTCGCTGACCTCACCACGGTGGTCGCCCAGCAGTCACAACAGATAGCGCAACAAGGCCAACAGCTGTCTCAACTGACTGTTATGCTACAACAGTTACTACCACAGCTCCAGCAATCATCTCCTCCGCCAGCTCCTGCACCTCCTCCGCAGCGAGTGGCCGCTTCTGGACTACGACTATCCTTGCCGGATAAATTTGATGGGGACTCAAAGTTTTGCCGTGGCTTTCTTTCCCAATGTTCATTACACTTGGAGATGATGTCGGACCAGTTCCCCACTGAAAGGTCTAAGGTGGCTTTCGTAGTCAGCCTGCTGTCTGGAAAAGCCCTGGCTTGGGCCACACCGCTCTGGGACCGCAATGACCTCGTCACTGCCTCTGTACACTCCTTCTTCTCGGAAATTCGAAGTGTCTTTGAGGAACCTGCCCGAGCCTCTTCTGCCGAGACTGCCCTGTTGAACCTGGTCCAAGGTAATTCTTCCGTTGGCGAGTATGCCGTACAATTCCGTACTCTTGCTTCAGAATTATCCTGGAATAATGAGGCACTCTGCGCGACCTTTAAAAAAGGCCTATCCAGCAACATTAAAGATGTTCTGGCCGCACGAGAAATCCCTGCTAATCTACATGAACTCATTCACCTAGCCACTCGCATTGACATGCGTTTTTCCGAAAGGCGTCAGGAGCTCCGCCAGGATATGGACTCTGTTCGCACGAGGCGTTTCTTCTCCCCGGCTCCTCTCTCCTCTGGTCCCCTGCAATCTGTTCCTGTGCCTTCCGCCGTGGAGGCTATGCAGGTCGACCGGTCTCGCCTGACACCTCAAGAGAGGACACGACGCCGCATGGAGAATCTCTGCCTGTACTGTGCTAGTACCGAACACTTCCTGAAGGATTGTCCTATCCGTCCTCCCCGCCTGGAAAGACGTACGCTGACTCCGCACAAAGGTGAGACAGTCCTTGATGTCTACTCTGCTTCTCCACGTCTTACTGTGCCTGTGCGGATGTCTGCCTCTGCCTTCTCCTTCTCTGCTGTGGCCTTCTTGGACTCTGGATCTGCAGGAAATTTTATTTTGGCCTCTCTCGTCAACAGGTTCAACATCCCAGTGACCAGTCTCGCCAGACCCCTCTACATCAATTGTGTAAACAATGAAAGATTGGACTGTACTATACGTTTCCGCACGGAGCCCCTCCTAATGTGCATCGGACCTCATCACGAGAGGATTGAACTTTTGGTCCTCCCCAATTGCACTTCTGAAATTCTCCTTGGACTTCCCTGGCTTCAACTCCATTCCCCAACCCTGGATTGGTCCACTGGGGAGATCAAGAGTTGGGGGCCCTCTTGTTCCAAGGACTGCCTAAAACCGGTTCCCAGTAACCCTTGCCGTGACTCTGTGGTACCTCCTGTAACCGGTCTCCCTAAGGCTTATATGGACTTTGCGGACGTTTTTTGCAAAAAACAAGCTGAGACTCTACCTCCCCACAGGCCTTATGATTGTCCTATTGACCTCCTCCCGGGCACTACTCCACCCCGGGGCAGAATCTATCCTCTGTCCGTCCCAGAGACTCTTGCTATGTCTGAATACGTCCAGGAAAATTTAAAAAAGGGCTTTATCCGTAAATCCTCCTCTCCTGCCGGAGCCGGATTTTTCTTTGTGTCTAAAAAAGATGGCTCTCTACGTCCTTGCATTGACTACCGCGGTCTTAATAAAATCACGGTTAAGAACCGCTACCCCCTACCCCTCATCTCTGAACTCTTTGATCGTCTCCAAGGTGCCCATATTTTTACCAAACTGGACTTAAGAGGTGCTTATAATATCATCCGCATCAGAGAGGGGGATGAATGGAAAACGGCATTTAACACCAGAGATGGACACTTTGAGTATCTGGTCATGCCCTTTGGCCTGTGCAACGCCCCTGCCGTCTTCCAAGACTTTGTTAATGAAATCTTTCGTGATCTCCTATACTCCTGTGTTGTTGTATATCTAGACGATATCCTGATTTTTTCTGCCAATCTAGAAGAACACCGCCAGCATGTCCGTATGGTTCTTCAGCGACTTCGTGACAATCAACTCTATGCCAAAATAGAGAAATGTCTGTTTGAATGCCAATCTCTTCCTTTTCTAGGATACTTGGTCTCTGGCCAGGGACTACAAATGGACCCAGATAAACTCTCTGCCGTCTTAGATTGGCCACGCCCCTCCGGACTCCGTGCCATCCAACGTTTTTTGGGGTTCGCCAATTATTACAGGCAGTTTATTCCACATTTTTCTACCATTGTGGCTCCTATTGTGGCTTTAACCAAAAAAAATGCCGATCCCAAGTCTTGGCCTCCTCAAGCGGAAGACGCCTTTAAACAACTCAAGTCTGCCTTTTCTTCGGCTCCCGTGCTCTCCAGACCTGACCCATCTAAACCCTTCCTATTGGAGGTTGATGCCTCCTCAGTGGGAGCTGGAGCTGTCCTTCTACAAAAAAACTCCTCCGGGCACGCTGTTACTTGTGGTTTTTTTTCTAGGACCTTCTCTCCGGCAGAGAGGAACTACTCCATCGGGGATCGAGAGCTTCTAGCCATTAAATTAGCACTTGAGGAATGGAGGCATCTGCTGGAAGGATCAAGATTTCCAGTTATTATTTACACCGATCACAAGAACCTCTCCTACCTCCAGTCTGCCCAACGGCTGAATCCTCGTCAGGCCAGGTGGTCTCTGTTCTTTGCCCGATTTAATTTTGAAATTCACTTTCGGCCTGCTGATAAGAACATTAGGGCCGATGCTCTCTCTCGTTCCTCAGATGCTTCTGAAATTGAACCTTCTCTTCAACACATCATTCCTCCTGACTGCCTGATTTCCACTTCTCCAGCCTCCATCAGGCAAACTCCTCCAGGAAAGACCTTTGTTTCTCCACGCCAACGCCTTGGGATCCTCAAATGGGGTCACTCCTCCCATCTCGCAGGTCATGCGGGCATCAAGAAATCTGTGCAACTCATCTCTCGCTTCTATTGGTGGCCGACTCTAGAGACTGATGTGGTGGACTTTGTGCGAGCCTGCACTATCTGTGCCCGGGATAAGACTCCTCGCCAGAAGCCCGCTGGTTTTCTTCATCCTCTACCTGTCCCCGAACAACCTTGGTCTCTGATTGGTATGGATTTTATTACTGACTTACCCCCATCCCATGGCAACACTGTTATTTGGGTGGTCGTTGATCGATTCTCCAAAATGGCACATTTCATCCCTCTTCCTGGTCTTCCTTCAGCGCCTCAGTTGGCTAAACAATTTTTTGTACACATTTTTCGTCTTCACGGGTTGCCTACACAGATCGTCTCGGATAGAGGCGTCCAATTTGTGTCTAAATTCTGGAGGGCTCTCTGTAAACAACTCAAGATTAAATTAAATTTTTCTTCTGCATACCATCCTCAATCCAATGGACAAGTAGAGAGAATTAACCAGATCTTGGGTGACTATTTACGACATTTTGTTTCCTCCCGCCAGGATGACTGGGCAGATCTTCTACCTTGGGCCGAATTCTCGTATAATTTCAGAATCTCTGAATCTTCCTCTAAATCTCCGTTTTTCGTGGTGTACGGCCGTCACCCTCTTCCCCCCCTCCCTACCCCCTTGCCCTCTGGTCTGCCCGCTGTGGATGAAATTTCTCGTGATCTTTCCATCATATGGAGAGAGACCCAAAATTCTCTCTTACAGGCTTCTTCACGCATGAAGAGATTCGCGGATAAGAAAAGAAGAGCTCCTCCCATTTTTTCCCCTGGAGACAAGGTATGGCTCTCCGCTAAATATGTCCGCTTCCGTGTCCCTAGCTATAAGTTGGGACCACGCTATCTTGGTCCTTTCAAAGTTTTGTGTCAAATTAATCCTGTCTCTTACAAACTTCTTCTTCCTCCTTCTCTTCGTATCCCTAATGCCTTTCACGTCTCTCTTCTTAAACCTCTCATCCTCAACCGTTTTTCTCCCAAATCTGTTCCTCCCACTCCTGTTTCCGGCTCCTCGGACATCTTCTCTGTCAAAGAGATCTTAGCCTCTAAAAAGGTCAGAGGAAAAACTTTTTTTTTAGTGGATTGGGAGGGTTGTGGTCCAGAAGAGAGGTCCTGGGAACCTGAGGACAATATCCTGGACAAAAGTCTGATCCTAAGGTTCTCAGGCCCCAAGAAGAGGGGGAGACCCAAGGGGGGGGTACTGTTACGCCGAGCGCTCCGGGTCCCCGCTCCTCCCCGGAGCGCTCGCTACACTCTCCTCACTGCAGCGCTCCGGTCGGTTCCACGGACCCGGGGCGCTGCGATACCGCCTCCGGCCGAGATGCGATTCGCGATGCGGGTAGCGCCCGCTCGCGATGCGCACCCCGGCTCCCGTACCTGACTCGCTCTCCGTCAGTTCTGTCCCGGCGCGCGCGGCCCCGCTCCCTAGGGCGCGCGCGCGCCGGGTCTTTGCGATTTAAAGGGCCACTGCGCCGCTGATTGGCGCAGTGGTTCCAATTAGTGTTTACACCTGTGCACTTCCCTATATCACCTCACTTCCCCTTCACTCCCTCGCCGGATCTTGTTGCCATCGTGCCAGTGAAAGCGTTTCCTTGTGTGTTCCTAGCCTGTGTTCCAGACCTCCTGCCGTTGCCCCTGACTACGATCCTTGCTGCCTGCCCCGACCTTCTGCTACGTCCGACCTTGCTTCTGTCTACTCCCTTGTACCGCGCCTATCTTCAGCAGCCAGAGAGGTTGAGCCGTTGCTAGGGGATACGACCTGGTCACTACCGCCGCAGCAAGACCATCCCGCTTTGCGGCGGGCTCTGGTGAAAACCAGTAGTGACTTAGAACCGATCCTCTAGCACGGTCCACGCCAATCCCTCTCTGGCACAGAGGATCCACTACCTGCCAGCCGGCATCGTGACAACAATATTATGTAACAATATAATAAGACAATGCAACAAGACAATATTATGTAACAATATAATAAGACAATGCAACAAGACAATATTATGTAACAATATAATAAAGCAATGCAACAAGACAATATTATATAACAATATAATAAGGCAATGCAACAAGACAATATTATGTAACAATATAATAAGACAATGCAACAAGACAATATTATGTAACAATATAATAAGACAATGCAACAAGACAATATTATGTAACAATATAATAAAGCAATGCAACAAGACAATGTTATGTAACAATATAATAAGACAATGCAACAAGACAATATTATGTAACAATATAATAAGGCAATGCAACAAGACAATATTATGTAACAATATAATAAGACAATGCAACAAGACAATATTATGTAACAATATAATAAGACAATGCAACAAGACAATGTTATGTAACAATATAATAAGGCAATGCAACAAGGCAATATTATATAACAATATAATAAGGCAATGCAACAAGACAATATTATATAACAATATAATAAGACAATGAAACAAGACAATATTATGTAACAATATAATAAGGCAATGCAACAAGACAATATTATATAACAATATAATAAGGCAATGCAACAAGACAATGTTATGTAACAATATAATAAGGCAATGCAACAAGACAATATTATGTAACAATATAATAAGGCAATGCAACAAGACAATATTATATAACAATATAATAAGACAATGAAACAAGACAATATTATGTAACAATATAATAAGGCAATGCAACAAGACAATATTATATTACAATATAATAAAGCAATGCAACAAGACATTATTATGTAACAATATAATAAGGCAATGCAACAAGACATTATTATGTAACAATATAATAAGACAATGCAACAAGACAATATTATATAACAATATAATAAGGCAATGCAACAAGACAATGTTATGTAACAATATAATAAGACAATGCAACAAGACAATATTATATAACAATATAATAAGACAATGCAACAAGACAATATTATATTACAATATAATAAGGCAATGCAACAAGACAATATTATGTAACAATATAATAAGGCAATGCAACAAGACAATATTATGTAACAATATAATAAGGCAATGCAACAAGACAATATTATATAACAATATAATAAGACAATGCAACAAGACATTATTATGTAACAATATAATAAGGCAATGCAACAAGACAATATTATGTAACAATATAATAAAGCAATGCAACAAGACATTATTATGTAACAATATAATAAGGCAATGCAACAAGACAATTTTATGTAACAATATAATAAAGCAATGCAACAAGACATTATTATGTAACAATATAATAAGGCAATTCAACAAGACAATATTATGTAACAATATAATAAGGCAATGCAACAAGACAATATTATTTAACAATATAATAAGGCAATGCAACAAGACAATATTATGTAACAATATAATAAGGCAATTCAACAAGACATTATTATGTAACAATATAATAAGACAATGCAACAAGACAATATTATATAACAATATAATAAGACAATGCAACAAGACATTATTATGTAACAATATAATAAGGCAATGCAACAAGACATTATTATGTAACAATATAATAAGGCAATGCAACAAGACAATATTATGTAACAATATAATAAGGCAATGCAACAAGACAATATTATATAACAATATAATAAGACAATGCAACAAGACATTATTATGTAACAATATAATAAGGCAATGCAACAAGACATTATTATGTAACAATATAATAAGGCAATGCAACAAGACAATATTATGTAACAATATAATAAGGCAATGCAGCAAGACAATATTATGTAACAATATAATAAGACAATGCAACAAGACAATATTATGTAACAATATAATGAAGCAATGCAACAAGACAATATTATGTAACAATATAATAAGGCAATGCAACAAGACAATATTATGTAACAATATAATAAGACAATGCAACAAGACAATATTATGTAACAATATAATAAGACAATGAAACAAGACAATATTATGTAACAATATAATAAGACAATGCAACAAGGCATTATTATGTAACAATATAATAAGGCAATGCAACAAGACAATATTATATAACAATATAATAAGGCAATGCAACAAGATAATATTATGTAACAATATAATAAGGCAATGCAACAAGACAATATTATGTAACAATATAATAAGGCAATGCAACAAGACAATATTATATAACAATATAATAAGGCAATGCAACAAGATAATATTATGTAACAATATAATAAGGCAATGCAACAAGACAATATTATGTAACAATATAATAAGGCAATGCAACAAGACAATATTATGTAACAATATAATAAGGCAATGCAACAAGACAATATTATGTAACAATATAATAAGGCAATGCAACAAGACAATATTATGTAACAATATAATAAGGCAATGCAACAAGACAATATTATGTAACAATATAATAAGGCAATGCAACAAGACAATATTATGTAACAATATAATAAAGCAATGCAACAAGATAATATTATGTAACAATATAATAAGGCAATGCAACAAGACAATGTTATGTAACAATATAATAAAGCAATGCAACAAGAGAATGTTATGTAACAATATAATAAGGCAATGCAACAAGACAATGTTATGTAACAATATAATAAGGCAATGCAACAAGACAATATTATGTAACAATATAATAAGGCAATGCAACAAGACAATATTATGTAACAATATAATAAAGCAATGCATCAAGACAATATTATGTAACAATATAATAAGGCAATGCAACAAGACAATATTATGTAACAATATAATAAGACAATGCAACAAGACAATATTATGTAACAATATAATAAGGCAATGCAACAAGACAATATTATATAACAATATAATAAGGCAATGCAACAAGACAATATTATGTAACAATATAATAAGGCAATGCAACAAGACAATATTATGTAACAATATAATAAGGCAATGCAACAAGACAATATTATATAACAATATAATAAGACAATGCAACAAGACATTATTATGTAACAATATAATGAAGCAATGCAACAAGACAATATTATGTAACAATATAATAAGACAATGCAACAAGACAATATTATATAACAATATAATAAGACAATGCAACAAGACATTATTATGTAACAATATAATGAAGCAATGCAACAAGACAATATTATGTAACAATATAATGAAGCAATGCAACAAGACAATATTATGTAACAATATAATAAGACAATGCAACAAGACAATATTATGTAACAATATAATGAAGCAATGCAACAAGACAATATTATGTAACAATATAATAAGGCAATGCAACAAGACAATATTAACAGAAAAAAAATATTGCACCCAGACAGAAATGTTGGGCTTTATAGTTTACAGGGAAAAAATCCTTTTTAGAATGATATATGTATATACTATATGTATCACACATTACACATGAGTTTACTGTCTATGATAGCTCGCTGTGTGCAGTGTAGAGAAAGTCAATAGGCTGATGTAGGTCAGAGGTCAGAACGAGAGCCTAACTCTCTGCAGAGATCTGCTAAGCTGAGGAAAGGGAGGGGGACTTATTAAGGCTGCACTAGTGGGAGACTTCTTACAGTATTTCCATCCACAGTCCCATATGAGGGCTTATTTTTTTGCATGACCAATTGTACTTTGTAATTACACCTTTTATTTTACCATAAAATGTATGGCAAAAAAAAATAAATAAAATAAAAAAAATATATATATATATATTATTTGTGTGGGAAAATTTTAATAAAAACTGCAGATTTGCACATTTTGCTTTTACGCTGTACACTTTATGATAAAATTGACATGTCTCCTTTATTCTGATGGTCAATACATTTAAAATGATATCCATGATTACATACTTTTCTATAACTTTTTTTTTTTTTTTACAAAAAAGTATGTTTAAAATTGCCATATTTTGACCACCTATCACATTCTCATTTTTCCATATAGGGGGATGTTTGGGGCAAATTTTTTTTGCCATGATCTTTAGTTTTTATTGGTATCACGTTTGCGTATATGCGATATAAGATTATTTTTGTATAGATTTTTTTTGGAACATAATGTGAGACCACGATTAAACTCAGGTACAGACACTATATTATAGACTACACTAACTTCACAGCCCCTGTAGTACAGTCAAATAAAAAAATCCTGCAATACCCCTTTAGGGTAACACTAGGGGGGGGGGGACTTCTTAAGACAAAACAAGTAAGAAACTTTTTATGGTGACACTAGAGGGAGACTTCTTATGGTGGCACTAGAGGGAGACTTCTTAAGGTGGCACTAGAGGGAGACTTCTTAAGGTGACACTAGAGGGAGACTTCTTATGGTGACACTAGAGGGAGACTTCTTATGGTGACACTGGAGGAGACTTCTTATGGTGACACTAGAGGGAGACTTCTTATGGTGGCACTAGAGGGAGACTTCTTAAGGTGACACTGGAGGGAGACTTCTTATGGTGGCACTAGAGGGAGACTTCTTAAAGTGGCACTAGAGGGAGACTTCTTAAGGTGACACTAGAGGGAGACTTCTTATGGTGACACTAGAGGGAGACTTCTTAAGGTGGCACTAGAGGGAGACTTCTTAAGGTGACACTAGAGGGAGACTTCTTATGGTGGCACTAGAGGGAGACTTCTTAAGGTGACACTGGAGGGAGACTTCTTATGGTGGCACTAGAGGGAGACTTCTTATGGTGACACTAGAGGGAGACTTATTAAGGTGGCACTAGAGGGAGACTTCTTATGGTGGCACTAGAGGGAGACTTCTTATGGTGACACTAGAGGGAGACTTCTTATGGTGACACTAGAGGGAGACTTCTTATGGTGACACTAGAGGGAGACTTCTTATGGTGGCACTAGAGGGAGACTTCTTATGGTGGCACTAGAGGGAGACTTCTTAAGGTGACACTAGAGGGAGACTTCTTATGGTGACACTAGAGGGAGACTTCTTATGGTGGCACTAGAGGGAGACTTCTTAAGGTGACACTAGAGGGAGACTTCTTATGGTGACACTAGAGGGAGACTTCTTATGGTGGCACTAGAGGGAGACTTCTTAAGGTGGCACTAGAGGGAGACTTCTTATGGTGACACTAGAGGGAGACTTCTTATGGTGGCACTAGAGGGAGACTTCTTATGGTGGCACTAGAGGGAGACTTCTTAAGGTGACACTAGAGGGAGACTTTTTATGGTGACACTAGAGGGAGACTTCTTATGGTGACACTAGAGGGAGACTTATTAAGGTGGCACTAGAGGGAGACTTATTAAGGTGGCACTAGAGGGAGACTTCCGTAAGTGACACTAGAGGGAGACTTCTTATGGTGACACTAGAGGGAGACTTCTTCTGGTGACACTAGAGGGAGACTTCTTATGGTGACACTAGAGGGAGACTACTTATGGTGACACTAGAGGGAGACTTCTTATGGTGACACTAGAGGGAGACTTCTTCTGGTGACACTAGAGGGAGACTTCTTAAGGTGACACTAGAGGGAGACTTCTTATGGTGACACTGGAGGGAGACTTCTTATGGTGACACTAGAGGGAGACTTCTTATGGTGGCACTAGAGGGAGACTTCTTATGGTGACACTAGAGGGAGACTTCTTATGGTGACACTGGAGGGAGACTTCTTATGGTGACACTAGAGGGAGACTTCTTATGGTGGCACTAGAGGGAGACTTCTTAAGGTGACACTGGAGGGAGACTTCTTATGGTGGCACTAGAGGGAGACTTCTTAAAGTGGCACTAGAGGGAGACTTCTTAAGGTGACACTAGAGGGAGACTTCTTATGGTGACACTAGAGGGAGACTTCTTAAGGTGGCACTAGAGGGAGACTTCTTAAGGTGACACTAGAGGGAGACTTCTTATGGTGGCACTAGAGGGAGACTTCTTAAGGTGACACTGGAGGGAGACTTCTTATGGTGGCACTAGAGGGAGACTTCTTATGGTGACACTAGAGGGAGACTTCTTATGGTGGCACTAGAGGGAGACTTCTTATGGTGGCACTAGAGGGAGACTTCTTAAGGTGACACTAGAGGGAGACTTCTTATGGTGACACTAGAGGGAGACTTCTTATGGTGGCACTAGAGGGAGACTTCTTAAGGTGACACTAGAGGGAGACTTCTTATGGTGACACTAGAGGGAGACTTCTTATGGTGGCACTAGAGGGAGACTTCTTAAGGTGGCACTAGAGGGAGACTTCTTATGGTGACACTAGAGGGAGACTTCTTATGGTGGCACTAGAGGGAGACTTCTTATGGTGTCACTAGAGGGAGACTTCTTAAGGTGACACTAGAGGGAGACTTCTTATGGTGACACTAGAGGGAGACTTATTAAGGTGGCACTAGAGGGAGACTTATTAAGGTGGCACTAGAGGGAGACTTCCGTAAGTGACACTAGAGGGAGACTTCTTATGGTGACACTAGAGGGAGACTTCTTCTGGTGACACTAGAGGGAGACTTCTTATGGTGACACTAGAGGGAGACTACTTATGGTGACACTAGAGGGAGACTTCTTAAGGTGGCACTAGAGGGAGACTTCTTATGGTGACACTAAAGGGAGACTTCTTATGGTGACACTAGAGATAGACTTCTTATGGTGACACTGGAGGGAGATTTCTTATGGTGACACTAGAGGGAGACTTCTTAAGGTGGCACTAGAGGGAGACTTCTTATGGTGACACTAGAGGGAGACTTATTAAGGTGGCACTAGAGGGAGACTTCCGTAAGTGACACTAGAGGGAGACTTCTTATGGTGACACTAGAGGGAGACTTCTTCTGGTGACACTAGAGGGATACTTCTTATGGTGACACTAGAGGGAGACTTCTTATGGTGACACTAAAGGGAGACTTCTTATGGTGACACTAGAGATAGACTTCTTATGGTGACACTGGAGGGAGATTTCTTATGGTGGCACTAGAGGGAGACTTCTTAGTGAAATATCACTTTTGTAAAGTGTAGGCTCCTGGCCTAGACAACAAGCATTACAACAGCTGCAGGGGGCCCTCTTAGGGATGGTGGCCCTGAGAAAATGTCTGGTTTGCCTCTCCTTTAGGGCCAGCCATGATCTAACTTGGTAATAAAAAAGATGTCCCTTTTTTATTCACTTTTGAAGTAAAATGCTAATTTTACAGTTCAATAAAAAGTATGAACACAACTTAAAGCAAAATAATATGCAGCATGACACAATTATTTTTGGGATATGAGGTAGGAGGTGATATAGTATGTGGGTTGGTGGGGTTTTTGTGGCCGGGCAGCTTTATAGTGCCAGTCTGGCCCTACATACGAGTCTGCAGGATTTACAGGCCCAGTTGCAAAATGTATGGGCAATTGTGCTGCCGAATACAATACGTAACCTGCATTCTTCCATGTGCCCCAATTGTATCCCATCTGGTATCCAGACTAGAGGTGCCCAACAGTGTACTAGAACCTTGTTAGTCCCCAAACAGTAATATGCCTCCTTGGTGTCCCACACAGTACTATTGGGTAGGTAAGTAGGTCGCCCATTAGGTTTCCCATTATGTCTTCCACAGCAGTTAGATAGTTCCCCCATTAGGTATGTATGTCTGTAGGCAGGTATGTTTTCCCCATTATGCAGATAGCCCTCCCCATTAGGTCAGGCTCCACTCTGGATGTAGGCCGCAGCCTAAAGCTGACTATTAACTACATCAACAAGTTTTAACTACTTGTGTATACAGTTAAAAGTGAAAGGTTGATGGCCTGTGGATCCAGTGCAAGGGTCGGGGTTAGTGAGCATATTATAATGTGGGTGATTTGGACGGCCGCCTAAACCACCCACAATATAAACTGCGGGGTTGTGGTGGGTTAGGGGGTGGGGCCATTTGGTCCCTGACTGCCTGCACTGTACACAGGGCCCCATAGAAGTGACACACCCTGTGGTTTATACGCCACTGAATAGTACTACAAGGCAATAACTTGATAATATTACTTTAAGACAAATACAGAAAAACAATAATTGTATAATCTGAATTTTTTTTTCTCACAGGTGATAAGAATTGGAGTTTCCCTGTAAGTATCACCCCAAAGACGTCACACCCGCCACACAGTAACGCTGTACGTATCCGCACAACTGTTTTATGCCTTTACTGTAATCCTGAGGTTTAATGATCACCAATGAGGCAGTAACCTTGTGTTATGTTGTATATGAGTGATAACCACCACAAAGGTTACCAGGAAGATCCGGTACTCGCACGCCCGGAGTGTCAAAAATGGTGCTCCTGGGCCTAGGTGGTACCAGGCTGCCATTATTTAGGATGGGGAGGGCCAATTACAATAGTCCTCGCCCGCCCTGGTAACATCAGGCTGATGCTGTTTGGTGGCTGAAATTTTTTACATTAATTTATTTATTAAAAAAATGTGTAGTTCCCCATATTTTTATTCTCATACTGACACCAACCACGCAAAACCAGCCTGACCCTATGTGGTTGGGTACCAGGGTACTTATTGGGGTTTTTATGACAAACGCTAAGCCCGGCTTAGTAATGTCTATAAGATGGCTTCTACTAAGCATGAAAATTCTATTAAAAAAAACACAACACAAAGAATAAAAAAAGTTATGAAAAAAAACCTCCTCCACAAGCCCTTGTTAGCCCTTTTATTTGAAAAAATAAAAAAATAAAACCCTTGTCATATCAAAGTAGTCCAACAAATTCAAAGTCAAAGTCAACCGCTTACATGTATCTGAAACTAAAGGAAAAATAAAACACAAAAAATGGGTTTGTACATTTAGAGCATTCTCCCCTGGGAGAGAACGTCCATAAACCAGTGTGTTCCCAAACATATTGGGGTTCCTAAACTACAACAACCCCCATCATTCCCAAACAGCCACTGTCAGAAGAAGAACACTGCCTGTTTGGCAAACACTTACCAGGAAGGGGCTGTTCACACTATATGTCTTAACATGCCTTATTTAAAAAAAATAAAAATCATGCTAAAAAAAAGCTAAATGCATAATGAGAACAGACCCTTACTTACAAACCTTGTTCGAGACTGTGATATGAGTCTGTAGCTCTTCCTCTAGTGATGTCATCACTAGAGGTGGGGCTACACAGAAAAAGGCCGCAGCAAGAACAAGGTGGGGTAAGTGCTCCTCTGTATATATTAAAACAAAATCTAAATAGATGGCTGTATACTGTATACCTCCTACCAAGGGGTTAACTAGTGCTGCTTAGTGGCACTAGTTAACTGTTTTCTTTACAGGCCATAATGCTCATCCCAGCAAGATTTTACACTAAAGCAGCAATCTGTACAGATGACTGTATTGTCAAGTTTGCGCGGGCCAAAGAAGTTGTTGAGTGGCTGAGAAATCCGTCTTCTAACTGCTTAAATCAATGTGAGAAGTATTGTGAGTTCTCTTGTATCACCATTTCTGTGTGTTGCATTGTCATTGTAGAATACCCCAAGGTATTCAGAGAGTTAAAGGGTTAATGGGGTTGTCCCTGCCTAGCTTTTACGGGTTTGTTGGCTCCTCCGGTTTGTTCTCAGTGGCCAGAAAAGCCAAAGCAGGGAGGTGACCCAACTTGTGTAACTACCATTGAATTTATATGGAGTTGTGCAAACAGTGTAGCCCTATGAACTACTCTGAATCCCAAAGTTACGAATACGTACACGAGTATCCATTGTGACATAAAAATATATCACCTCATTACAGGACACAGAGAATCCCAGACGTGGAGACCTGAGATCTTCATCCGGGAGGTGCAGGTGGTCTGTAAGTAGTCATGGTCCATTGTACATCATCCCCTGCCTCCTCCCACTCTGTCTACATCACTGTTCACACAAGTTATGGATCAGATGTTTTCCTGCAGAAATGTGACCATAACTGTGTGACCGTAACTGTGTGACCGTAACTGTGTGACCATAACTGTGTGACCGCAACTGTGTGACCATAACTGTGTGACCGTAACTGTGTGACCGTAACTGTGTGACCGTAACTGTGTGACCGTCACTGTGTGACCGTCACTGTGTGACCGTAACTGTGTGACCGTAACTGTGTGACCGTAACTGTGTGACCGTAACTGTGTGACCGTAACTGTGTGACCGTCAATGTGTGACCGTCACTGTGTGACCGTAACTGTGTGACCGTAACTGTGTGACCGTAACTGTGTGACCGTAACTGTGTGACCGTAACTGTGTGACCGTAACTGTGTGACCGTAACTGTGTGACCGTAACTGTGTGACCGTAACTGTGTGACCGTCACTGTGTGACCGTCACTGTGTGACCGTCACTGTGTGACCGTCACTGTGTGACCGTCACTGTGTGACCGTCACTGTGTGACCGTAACTGTGTGACCGTCACTGTGTGACCGTCACTGTGTGACCGTAACTGTGTGACCGTAACTGTGTGACCGTAACTGTGTGACTATGCTGTTCTCTTTTTCAGACTCGCCCCTGCATGGTTCTCATCATTGCTGTTATAGTCATTGTTGTCATCGTTCTGATCTCGGTTCTTCTTACCACATGACACCGATCCCATCAGTCACATGACCAGCGCAGGTTCATCCGGATGGATCACTCCCATTGTCCACCACTAGTCACTTTATCTATAATTATCTGATGTAAGCCCCGCCTACTCTGAGTGATGTCATCAGCTGCTGACAGGTTGTCCGGCCCCAGCGGACCATCTACTCATTTCCAGATTTCTCCTTTTCATTTTTTTTTTGTCCCAAAACTTCCTGTTGTGTTTTGTGATATTCTGTGATTTTCACCTCCTTTATTCTCCCACAATGCTCTATAAATGTTCACAAATAAACGTGTGTTCTGGTGACAGCGTCTGATAATGTGAGGGGGGTTGGCTGTACTACACACAATGTCTGCTCTATATCCCTCCACCAGGGGGCTGTACTACACACAATGTCTGCTCTATATCCCTCCACCAGGGGACTGTACTACACACAATGTCTGCTCTATATCCCTCCACCAGGGGACTGTACTACACACAATGTCTGCTCTATATCCCTCCACCAGGGGACTGTACTACACACAATGTCTGCTCTATATCCCTCCACCAGGGGGCTGTACTACATACAATGTCTGCTCTATATCCCTCCATCAGGGGACTGTACTACACACAATGTCTGCTCTATATCCCTCCACCAGGGGACTGTACTACACACAATGTCTGCTCTATATCCCTCCACCAGGGGGCTGTACTACATACAATGTCTGCTCTATATCCCTCCATCAGGGGACTGTACTACACACAATGTCTGCTCTATAACCCTCCACCAGGGGACTGTACTACATACAATGTCTGCTCTATATCCCTCCACCAGGGGACTGTACTACACACAATGTCTGCTCTATATCCCTCCACCAGGGGACTGTACTACACACAATGTCTGCTCTATATCCCTCCACCAGGGGGCTGTACTACACACAATGTCTGCTCTATATCCCTCCACCAGGGGGCTGTACTACATACAATGTCTGCTCTATATCCCTCCACCAGGGGACTGTACTACACACAATGTCTGCTCTATATCCCTCCACCAGGGGGCTGTACTACATACAATGTCTGCTCTATAACCCTCCACCAGGGGGCTGTACTACATACAATGTCTGCTCTATATCCCTCCACCAGGGGGCTGTACTACACACAATGTCTGCTCTATATCCCTCCACCAGGGGGCTGTACTACACACAATGTCTGCTCTATATCCCTCCACCAGGGGGCTGTACTACACACAATGTCTGCTCTATATCCCTCCACCAGGGGGCTGTACTACACACAATGTCTGCTCTATATCCCTCCACCAGGGGGCTGTACTACATACAATGTCTGCTCTATATCCCTCCACCAGGGGGCTGTACTACACACAATGTCTGCTCTATATCCCTCCACCAGGGGGCTGTACTACACACAATGTCTGCTCTATATCCCTCCACCAGGGGGCTGTACTACACACAATGTCTGCTCTATATCCCTCCACCAGGGGGCTGTACTACACACAATGTCTGCTCTATATCCCTCCACCAGGGGGCTGTACTACACACAATGTCTGCTCTATATCCCTCCACCAGGGGACTGTACTACACACAATGTCTGTTCTATATCCCTCCACCAGGGGGCTGTACTACATACAATGTCTGCTCTATATCCCTCCATCAGGGGGCTGTACTACATACAATGTCTGCTCTATATCCCTCCATCAGGGGACTGTACTACATACAATGTCTGCTCTATATCCCTCCACCAGGGGGCTGTACTACATACAATGTCTGTTCTATATCTCTCCACCCAGGGGACTGTACTACATACAATGTCTGCTCTATATCCCTCCACCAGGGGACTATACTACACACAATGTCTGCTCTATATCCCTCCACCAGGGGGCTGTACTACACACAATGTCTGCTCTATATCCCTCCACCCAGGGGACTGTACTACACACAATGTCTGCTCTATATCCCTCCACCAGGGGACTGTACTACACACAATGTCTGCTCTATAACCCTCCACCAGGGGGCTGTACTACACACAATGTCTGCTCTATATCCCTCCACCAGGGGACTGTACTACACACAATGTCTGCTCTATATCCCTCCACCAGGGGACTGTACTACACACAATGTCTGCTCTATATCCCTCCACCAGGGGGCTGTACTACACACAATGTCTGTTCTATATCCCTCCACCAGGGGACTGTACTACATACAATGTCTGCTCTATATCCCTCCACCAGGGGACTGTACTACATACAATGTCTGCTCTATATCCCTCCACCAGGGGGCTGTACTACATACAATGTCTGCTCTATATCCCTCCATCAGGGGGCTGTACTACACACAATGTCTGCTCTATATCCCTCCACCAGGGGACTGTACTACACACAATGTCTGCTCTATATCCCTCCACCAGGGAACTGTACTACATACAATGTCTGCTCTATAACCCTCCACCAGGGGGCTGTACTACATACAATGTCTGCTCTATATCTCTCCACCCAGGGGACTGTACTACACACAATGTCTGCTCTATATCCCTCCACCCAGGGGACTGTACTACATACAATGTCTGCTCTATATCTCTCCACCCAGGGGACTGTACTACACACAATGTCTGCTCTATATCCCTCCACCAGGGGGCTGTACTACACACAATGTCTGCTCTATATCCCTCCATCAGGGGGCTGTACTACATACAATGTCTGCTCTATATCCCTCCACCAGGGGGCTGTACTACATACAATGTCTGCTCTATATCCCTCCACCCAGGGGACTGTACTACACACAATGTCTGTTCTATATCCCTCCACCAGGGGACTGTACTACATACAATGTCTGTTCTATAACCCTCCACCAGGGGACTGTACTACACACAATGTCTGCTCTATAACCCTCCACCAGGGGGCTGTACTACACAACAATGGCTACTCTTGTACGATCCTTAAATGGACACTGTCAGATACAATAAGTTGTTATATGTTTTACAATTGCTTTCATCAAAAAAGTTTCAGTATTTCATACTGTAAAAGCCAGTCAAAAAAGTGACCACTAGGGGTGCCCCTGCCTCTATGGATACATATCAGTCCTGCCGTGTCCAGTGGTCATCAACATGTCATGGACACCATAAGTGATTGACAGGGCTGCAGGCAGGTCCAGGGCCCTCTGTGAGTCAGAGCACAGTGAGAGAGGGGGAGGAGTCATCACAGTGAGTAGACGAGAGGGACACACCCCATCCCTCTGCATGAGCAGAAATCTCACTGAGCAAATGATGGCAGATAAATACAGGTCATTCTGAGAGAAATATAGGTCGTAGACACATAAACATTAAATGTACATGATCAGGATGAGGTATTGTGCAATATAGAACAGTTTTTTTTTTTTTGGGAGGATCCGATAGGTACGGTTTAAAGAGCCCTTTGAGTGATATAGAGGTGCAGGATGGCGAGGCAGTTTGCTAGGTGATAGATAGAAGAAGGGGTGGGGGAGGGAAGTGCCAGGGAGGCTAGTCTTGATCTGGAGGGGTAGAGGGATAAGTGCTAGGAGGCTAGTCCTGATCTGGTGCGGTAGAGGGATAAGTGTTAGGAGGCTAGTGCTGATGTGGAGGGGAAGAGGCAGAAGTGTCAGTGAGGCTAGTCCTGTTCTTACACACCCCAACAAATTTGCCCGGTTGATGGATGAGGGGGTGCAAGTTCAGAGCTAGAAGTGCTGAAGCATTACACTGTATAACAAGGGGACATTTGCTCCAGTAAGAGGGGCACAATGCAGGTAAGACAGGTGCTAGCAATGGGGCATAGTGATGAGCGGCAGGGTCCATATTCGAATTTGCGATATTTCACGAATATATGGACCAATATTCGTCCTGTTTGTAAAATTTGCAATATTCCCTATGTTTTTTTTTTTTTCATGCGAAAATTTGTAATGAAATACATATAGTGTGCATGCAAAATTATATCTTTCACCTAAAAGAAGGGAGGGATCAGTGTCTGGAAGTGGTGATATTTGCATAAAAATTTGCATTAAAAAAATTGCATAAAAAATTTGTATAAAAAAACTAATATTCGTCATTATGAACATATATCACTATATTCTAAATATTCCCAAAATTGCGAAGTGCCGATATTTGCAGAAAAAAATAGCATTTTGAATATTTTCACTCAACACTAATGGGGGACTTAATTATTAGGGGCAAAAAGGGTATCACTGGGATTATTGGACAGTATGTTGTCCTCCTGGGGTGAATTGAGTTGACAGATTACTGGGAGGAGCTGGTGGGAGGGAAACCTGGTGGTCATGGTGCACAATGACTCTAGAGATGAGCGAATCGAAGCTGATAAATCCGAATTTGTTACAAATTTCATGAAAAATGGAGGTGGCACCATCAGCATTAGACCATATGGTGGCACAATGACAGAGCAGGGAGGCGGTAGCATCAGCATAAGGAGACCATAGAGCAGCACAATGAGAGAGCCTGTAGGTGGCAGCATCAGCATGAGGAGACAATAGAGTAGCACAATTAGAGAGCCTGGAGGTGGAAGCATCAGCATGAGGAGACCATATGGCGGCACGATGACAGAGTCTGGAGGTGGTAGCATCAGCATGAGGAGACCATATGGTGGCACAATGACAAAGCGTGGAGGGTGTAGCATTAGCCTGAGGAGACCATAGAGCAGAATGAGAGAGTCAGGAGGTGGTAGCATCAGCACGAGGAGACCATATTGCAACACAATGACAGAGCCTGGAAGTGGTGGCATTAGCATGAGGAGACCATAGAGAAGCAACATGACAAAGCCTGGAGGTGGCAGCAGCAGCATGAGGGCCATGCCAACTGAGGGTTGAGTCTGAGGAACCCCCCAACTGTTGACTGGGGGTGTCAGATGTCACTTGGGATGAAGTGGATGACCGAGTGAACCGATCAATCACGGCTGCTGGGTTGCTGGTCAAGACACGACCGGTAGCTGACACCGGGAGCTCAGACCTCTCGCTGCGACTCCTGCTGCCACACGCCCCTACTCTGCTGCAACCTCTGCCTGCACCTGATAAATTTAGGCCTCTGCCACTATTCTGTGCACGTCCTGGCAATACTCTGCCTGATATACTTATTGCGTTTATGAGGGGAGTACAATACGCTTCACTACGCTTAAAACAGTATTTGTCTGTCCTTTCACAGTAACTAGGCCCTTGACAGATTAACTGGTACAAAATAGTACACTACTTAGATTTACGTATGTGGTATGCACTTATGAGGGCAGAAAAATTCACTACAGAACACTTTAAAAAAATTATTCCTGCCTCCTCTGCTAAGGTTTATGAAGTTGAGGCAGCTTGTTGAAATGTATGAGACAACACACAGCTCTCTGCCCCTTTCTGTAATACAATGCTGAAGAAAGTGATTGGGAGGTTAATGGCTGCAGTAAAAATCCTTTTCATTAAAAAAAAAATTCTCTTTGTCCACCAGAATGCTGATGTGACTAGGAGGTGAAAGACTGCTGGAAAAAGCTTCTGTGTAACACACGCACAGCGATATCCGTCCTCTTTCTCTACAGTGTAATGAATTAAATGACTGGCCGCAATATGGCTGCCAATTATATAGGGCTGTGACATCACAGGGGTGACTGGCTGCTGATAGGCTGCATCCTGCATGTGATTCAGGGTCATCCTGCCTACCCGCCTTCCTGCCTTGCCTTCCAGCCTTCCCAGGATTCCTTGCCCCATGTCCTCACATGTGGATCCACCATTTTAGATGTCTTGGAGCCTGGATCGCACTAAATGGAGTTTAATGTAACAATTTTTAATTAATCCAATTTTTCATGAAATTCATAACGAATTCGGATTTGTCAGCTTCAATACGCTCATCTCTAGTATCGCTAGCTACAGTAAATCTTCCATTTAAATTTAAATATTCATCTTTTAATCTTAGGGATTGTGAGGCCTATGGTCTCCTCATGTTGCTGCGAGCTGCAGGCTGTGTCATTCAGCCACTATGTGGTCTCCTCTTGCTTCCGCCAATTCCAGGCTGTGTCATTCTGCCAGATTATGTTCTCCTCATGCTGCTGCCACCTCTATGCTCTGCGGGAAATGGAGACAGAAATGTAAGTTTGGCATGGCGCTGCTGGAGACTTCGTAAAAGGAGGAAGAATTCGGTAAGTTTCAAACATTTATTGCAACACACGCAACACGTTTCTGGGTATGACAAAAACAAAAAAATACTATCTTTTTCCTGTAAATTTCTGTTTTTGTCATGCCTGATGAAAGGGTTGTTAATACCTAGAAATGCGTTGCGTGTGTTGCAATAAATGTTTGAAACTTACCAAATTCTTCCTCCTTTTACGAAGTCTCCAGCAGCCTGACGCCAAGCTTCCATTTCTGTCTCTGTTTCCCGCATTCTACACACGTTGGTGATCCAGCATGAGAAGCCGCTGCAGCTGTAGCTCCAGGTTTATTCATCTTGCCCTGGATTTTGCACAACTGCACCAGGTGAGTACGTTTTTGTCACTCTCATACTGTCACGCTCACCACCAGGATTCTTCACAAGGAAGCTTATTTGTATGTAACCTCTAGGCTCTGTCACTGTTCTGCCATGTGACTCCTTGTTAGTTTGGGTTACAGTATTAGTTCAAAGTAAACACCGGGACTTTAACTTGGGAATCTAATATAAATCTTAAATTTAAATTTAAAAAAATCAATGTAATCTTTACAAGACTGAGGCCTTATGGTCGTCGCCTTCATATTACCTGTGGAATTATCACAAGAATCCAATGAAACAGCTTCGAGCGATAACAATGAACCATAAGTGGAGGTTAGCTGAAACCGTTATCCTAATTTGTGGGAGGAGACTGGTCTTTATAAACCCACCTGATCCACACAGGTGCTGTCGCCAGCATGCAAGATGTCTTTGCACCGGATGCTGTGGTTTTGGCGGGAGGTTTGATTGCATATGTTGCAGAGAGGCACTGTCCGCTATCCTAACTATGATGCAAGGAATACGGTAATGCGTTAAGTTACCTTTCATGCTGCAGGCTGTGAAGTAGCTACATCTTGCTCCTACAATATGCAGTAAACATGCAGTAAGCACATGTAGCTGTGCAGGCTCCAGCCCTGGCCTGCTGGCCGTGAGGTAATTTGCATATTTCAGCTTGAGGTTAACTCTTTCCTGCCTCAGTCTCTTAGTCTGCAAAGATCACTCATAGGAGGTCACCGCTGTGGCTTATACAAATAATTGACTGCAGCAGGAGGATGTGTTTGGGCTGACAGAGCAGCACAGGCTGCTGAATCTCCAGGTGTTGGGGGGCCTCCATATTTCGGTGTTGTTTTGACTGTTCTTACATTTACGAGATTATTTTTCTTTCATATGTGACCTGGTGTAATCCAGTTTCATGCTCACAACCGCTCTCCATTCTGTCCCCTCGCTGGAGTCTCTCCTGCTGCGTCTCCCCATCTGTACGCTCTTTTATGCTGCAGCCCAGGTCCAATCTCTATCTCAGACATGTCATCCATTATAGGCCATGTATACATTGTCATTATACATTGTACTGTTATACATCACCAGTGCATTTATTTACTGTGTTTGTCAGTTACATGTACACCACGTATACATCCCTTAGTATATACCATGTAAGTTGCCATCAGTATACTGTTATATGTCACCGTGGTTATGTCACTTGTCGTAGATACATCATATGTCTCTATTATACTGTTTTATGTTACCATTCATATAACTTGTATAGTTTATAAATACACACACGTAGTCATGTATGGGTCATGTCCCCATAGAATATACTGTGCGCCCACCTGCTACGTCAGCGGATGTTTCATAGCTTTATTGTCACATTTGTCTTGGTTTTTAGTTATGTCACGTTAGGCTTCATTAATGTATGCAGGGCAGGTTTTTCAAGCTGTCACAACATGACTCTCATGGTTCTCAGGTCTAGTATGTTAGGCTGTTATCATGGCATTGCTGTTACTTTTACTCATGTGGGAGGTCAGGTGTGATAGGATGTCCTTGCTGACATTACCAAATGGTTCTCCACACTTATGTTTCCTTACAGCGTTCTGTGTTTCGTTACCATACACGCCATGTTTTCCTGCATTTATCACGCATACGGTTCACGCAAGATAACACGTATTCATTTCAACCAGGTACTGACATCACTTGGCTTCCTTTGTCATGGCTACATTCTACACAACTACACCACCATGATTGCGTTTCCACTTGGTTGCAACAGCAGGTAACAAGCAAAACCGCGTACTGCCATACGTTCCCACGCAGTATACTACGCCTACCTTCCACATAGTGTTCCTTACTGATATCCCACACAGTATACCACGCCTACCTTCCACATAGTGTTCCTTACTGATATCCCACACAGTATACCACGCCTACCTTCCACATAGTGTTCCATGCTTATATCCCACACAGTATACCACGCCTACCTTCCACATAGTGTTCCTTACTGATATCCCACACAGTATACCACGCCTACCTTCCACATAGTGTTCCATGCTGATATCCCACACAGTATACTACGCCTACCTTCCACATAGTGTTCCTTACTGATATCCCACACAGTATACCACGTCTACCTTCCACATAGTGTTCCATGCTTATATCCCACACAGTATACCACGCCTACCTTCCACATAGTGTTCCTTACTGATATCCCACACAGTATACCACGCCTACCTTCCACATAGTGTTCATTGCTGATATCCCACACAGTATACCACGCCTACCTTCCACATAGTGTTCCTTGCTGATATCCCACACAGTATACCACGCCTACCTTCCACATAGTGTTCCTTACTGATATCCCACACAGTATACCACGCCTACCTTCCACATAGTGTTCCTTGCTGATATCCCACACAGTATACCACGCCTACCTTCCACATAGTGTTCCATGCTGATATTCCACACAGTATACCACGCCTACCTTCCACATAGTGTTCCTTACTGATACCCCACACAGTATACTACGCCTACCTTCCACATAGTGTTCCATGCTGATATCCCACACAGTATACCACGCCTACCTTCCACATAGTGTTCCATGCTTATATCCCACACAGTATACCACGCCTACCTTCCACATAGTGTTCCTTGCTGATATCCCACACAGTATACCACGCCTACCTTCCACATAGTGTTCCTTGCTGATATCCCACACAGTATACCACGCCTACCTTCCACATAGTGTTCCATGCTGATATCCCACACAGTATACCACGCCTACCTTCCACATAGTGTTCCATGCTTATATCCCACACAGTATACCACGCCTACCTTCCACATAGTGTTCCTTGCTGATATCCCACACAGTATACCACGCCTACCTTCCACATAGTGTTCCATGCTTATATCCCACACAGTATACCACGCCTACCTTCCACATAGTGTTCCATGCTTATATCCCACACAGTATACCACGCCTACCTTCCACATAGTGTTGAGCGGCATAGGCCATATTCGAATTCGCGAATATTCGCGAATATATGGACGAATATTCGTCATATATTCGCGAATATTCGCATATTCGTTACATTCTCGTTTTATTTTCGCGTATGCGAAAATACGCGCATGCGAAAATTAGCATATGTGGAAATTCGCATATGCGAAAATTAGCATATGCGAATTTTCGCATATGCGAATTTTCGCACGCCAGTCTCACACAGTAGTATTACAGCCTTCTTTACACCACACAAGCTGGAAGCAGAGAGGGGTGATCACTGTGATGTGTACTGTGAAGAAAAAAAAAAAAAAAAAAACGAATATTCGTAATTACGAATATATAGCGCTATATTCGCGAAATTCGCGAATTCGCGAATATGCGATATTCGCGAATAATATTCGAATTGCGAATATTCGCGAGCAACACTACTTCCACATAGTGTTCCTTGCTGATATCCCACACAGTATACCACGCCTACCTTCCACATAGTGTTCCATGCTTATATCCCACACAGTATACCACGCCTACCTTCCACATAGTGTTCCTTGCTGATATCCCACACAGTATACCACGCCTACCTTCCACATAGTGTTCCATGCTGATATCCCACACAGTATACCACGCCTACCTTCCACATAGTGTTCCATGCTGATATCCCACACAGTATACCACGCCTACCTTCCACATAGTGTTCCATGCTGATATCCCATACAGTATACCACGCCTACCTTCCACATAGTGTTCCTTACTGATATCCCACACAGTATACCACGCCTACCTTCCACATAGTGTTCCTTGCTGATATCCCACACAGTATACCACGCCTACCTTCCACATAGTGTTCCTTACTGATATCCCACACAGTATACCACGTCTACCTTCCACATAGTGTTCCATGCTTATATCCCACACAGTATACCACGCCTACCTTCCACATAGTGTTCCTTGCTGATATCCCACACAGTATACTACGCCTACCTTCCACATAGTGTTCCTTGCTGATATCCCACACAGTATACCACGCCTACCTTCCACATAGTGTTCCTTACTGATATCCCAACCAGTATACCACGCCTACCTTCCACATAGTGTTCCATGCTGATATCCCATACAGTATACCACGCCTACCTTCCACATAGTGTTCCATGCTTATATCCCATACAGTATACCACGCCTACCTTCCACATAGTGTTCCTTGCTGATATCCCACACAGTATACCACGCCTACCTTCCACATAGTGTTCCTTACTGATATCCCAACCAGTATACCACGCCTACCTTCCACATAGTGTTCCATGCTGATATCCCACACAGTATACCACGCCTACCTTCCACATAGTGTTCCATGCTGATATCCCACACAGTATACTACGCCTACCTTCCACATAGTGTTCCTTACTGATATCCCACACAGTATACCACGCCTACCTTCCACATAGTGTTCCTTACTGATATCCCAACCAGTATACCACGCCTACCTTCCACATAGTGTTCCATGCTGATATCCCATACAGTATACCACGCCTACCTTCCACATAGTGTTCCATGCTTATATCCCATACAGTATACCACGCCTACCTTCCACATAGTGTTCCTTGCTGATATCCCACACAGTATACCACGCCTACCTTCCACATAGTGTTCCTTACTGATATCCCAACCAGTATACCACGCCTACCTTCCACATAGTGTTCCATGCTGATATCCCATACAGTATACTACGCCTACCTTCCACATAGTGTTCCATGCTTATATCCCACACAGTATACCACGCCTACCTTCCACATAGTGTTCCTTACTGATATCCCACACAGTATACCACGCCTACCTTCCACATAGTGTTCCATGCTTATATCCCATACAGTATACCACGCCTACCTTCCACATAGTGTTCCTTGCTGATATCCCACACAGTATACCACGCCTACCTTCCACATAGTGTTCCTTGCTGATATCCCACACAGTATACCACGCCTACCTTCCACATAGTGTTCCTTGCTGATATCCCACACAGTATACTACGCCTACCTTCCACATAGTGTTCCTTACTGATATCCCAACCAGTATACCACGCCTACCTTCCACATAGTGTTCCATGCTGATATCCCACACAGTATACCACGCCTACCTTCCACATAGTGTTCCATGCTTATATCCCATACAGTATACCACGCCTACCTTCCACATAGTGTTCCTTGCTGATATCCCACACAGTATACCACGCCTACCTTCCACATAGTGTTCCTTGCTGATATCCCACACAGTATACCACGCCTACCTTCCACATAGTGTTCCTTGCTGATATCCCACACAGTATACCACGCCTACCTTCCACATAGTGTTCCTTACTGATATCCCAACCAGTATACCACGCCTACCTTCCACATAGTGTTCCATGCTGATATCCCACACAGTATACCACGCCTACCTTCCACATAGTGTTCCATGCTGATATCCCACACAGTATACTACGCCTACCTTCCACATAGTGTTCCTTACTGATATCCCACACAGTATACCACGCCTACCTTCCACATAGTGTTCCTTACTGATATCCCAACCAGTACACCACGCCTACCTTCCACATAGTGTTCCTTGCTGATATCCCACACAGTATACCACGCCTACCTTCCACATAGTGTTCCATGCTGATATCCCACACAGTATACCACGCCTACCTTCCACATAGTGTTCCATGCTTATATCCCACACAGTATACCACGCCTACCTTCCACATAGTGTTCCATGCTGATATCCCACACAGTATACCACGCCTACCTTCCACATAGTGTTCCTTGCTGATATCCCACACAGTATACCACGCCTACCTTCCACATAGTGTTCCATGCTGATATCCCACACAGTATACCACGCCTACCTTCCACATAGTGTTCCATGCTGATATCCCACACAGTATACCACGCCTACCTTCCACATAGTGTTCCATGCTTATATCCCACACAGTATACCACGCCTACCTTCCACATAGTGTTCCTTACTGATATCCCAACCAGTATACCACGCCTACCTTCCACATAGTGTTCCATGCTGATATCCCATACAGTATACCACGCCTACCTTCCACATAGTGTTCCATGCTTATATCCCATACAGTATACCACGCCTGCCTTCCACATAGTGTTCCTTGCTTATATCCCACACAGTATACCACGCCTACCTTCCACATAGTGTTCCTTGCTTATATCCCACACAGTATACCACGCCTACCTTCCACATAGTGTTCCTTGCTGATATCCCACACAGTATACCACGCCTACCTTCCACATAGTGTTCCTTGCTGATATCCCACACAGTATACCACGCCTACCTTCCACATAGTGTTCCTTGCTGATATCCCACACAGTATACCACGCCTGCATTCAACAGTGTATTGCTCAGGTTCCTACTCGGTGTACGTGTTTATGTTTCCCTAGCGGTGTAACATGTACATCTTCCTTCAATGTGACCCGCATATGTTTCTTACAGTATTGTTTTCATGGCTTGCGGTTACGTTTTTCATGTTCAGCGCTGTCATGCTACTCTTATGTTTCTCATTGAACATGATTCATTCTACCCCATAACGTTCACACTACGCAAATATTCCTATAGCAGGCACATTACGCATAAAATTATGTATACCTTTCTGGAGCGGTCACATTGTACATACATGACTGTGACATTTATGCTACAATAGTTCCGGTGGCATGTGTTACCTGAGCTGATACCATGCTTCACGTTATATTGGTTTGCAGTACCAGACGTTTATACCATAGCATATGTACTGTGCTCGTTTGGTATAGTTGATTTACTGGGCTTTGTGCTAATATAGCCGATGCTGTGTTACGTTTCCATAGCTGTCATGTGGTGCATTAATGTCCCTATTGTGGTCATACGGTGCTTATGTTACTATAGCTGATAATTTGCATTACATAACAAGTGTCTATATGCTATGCGTTTAATTAACTGATATACGTACTGTAGCAGATATACTGGGCATTTTACATTATTTTAGCTGACATATGGGCCTATGTTTTATTGCTGGTAATTGCGTTTTACTGTGGCTTATATATACTGTGTATTAGTGGTTAATTTAGCTGTTCTGCTGAACATTAATGTTGTTCAGGGTTTACACTACTTTAAGCTTATATACAGGGCTTTGTGGTTTTCGGAGATGTTATACGGTGCTTACATTACTCCAAGTGATATACCATGCTTCAACGTTAACGGTTCTCTTCAGTGTCACATACATACGGTTACCTTCAGTGTCACATACATACGGTTACCTTCAGTGTCACATACATACGGTTCTCTTCAGTGTCACATACATACGGTTCTCTTCAGTGTCACATACATACGGTTACCTGCAGTGTCACATACATACGGTTACCTGCAGTGTCACATACATACGGTTCTCTTCAGTGTCACATACATACGGTTCTCTTCAGTGTCACATACATACGGTTCTCTTCAGTGTCACATACATACGGTTACCTTCAGTGTCACATACATACGGTTACCTGCAGTGTCACATACATACGGTTACCTGCAGTGTCACATACATACGGTTACCTTCAGTGTCACATACATACGGTTACCTTCAGTGTCACATACATACGGTTACCTTCAGTGTCACATACATACGGTTACCTTCAGTGTCACATACATACGGTTACCTTCAGTGTCACATACATACGGTTACCTTCAGTGTCACATGCATACGGTTACCTGCAGTGTCACATACATACGGTTACCTTCAGTGTCACATACATACGGTTACCTTCAGTGTCACATACATACGGTTACCTGCAGTGTCACATACATACGGTTACCTTCAGTGTCACATACATATGGTTACCTTCAGTGTCACATACATACGGTTCTCTTCAGTGTCACATACATACGGTTCTCTTCAGTGTCACATACATACGGTTACCTTCAGTGTCACATACATACGGTTACCTTCAGTGTCACATACATACGGTTACCTGCAGTGTCACATACATACGGTTACCTTCAGTGTCACATACATACGGTTACCTTCAGTGTCACATACATACGGTTACCTGCAGTGTCACATACATACGGTTACCTTCAGTGTCACATACATACGGTTACCTTCAGTGTCACATACATACGGTTCTCTTCAGTGTCACATACATACGGTTCTCTTCAGTGTCACATACATACGGTTACCTTCAGTGTCACATACATACGGTTACCTTCAGTGTCACATACATACGGTTACCTGCAGTGTCACATACATACGGTTACCTTCAGTGTCACATACATACGGTTACCTTCAGTGTCACATACATACGGTTACCTGCAGTGTCACATACATACGGTTACCTTCAGTGTCACATACATACGGTTCTCTTCAGTGTCACATATATACGGTTACCTTCAGTGTCACATACATACGGTTACCTTCAGTGTCACATACATACGGTTACCTTCAGTGTCACATACATACGGTTCTCTTCAGTGTCACATACATACGGTTACCTTCAGTGTCACATACATACGGTTACCTTCAGTGTCACATACATACGGTTCTCTTCAGTGTCACATACATACGGTTACCTTCAGTGTCACATACATACGGTTACCTTCAGTGTCACATACATACGGTTACCTTCAGTGTCACATACATACGGTTACCTTCAGTGTCACATACATACGGTTACCTTCAGTGTCACATACATACGGTTACCTGCAGTGTCACATACATACGGTTACCTGCAGTGTCACATACATACGGTTCTCTTCAGTGTCACATACATACGGTTCTCTTCAGTGTCACATACATACGGTTCTCTTCAGTGTCACATACATACGGTTACCTTCAGTGTCACATACATACGGTTCTCTTCAGTGTCACATACATACGGTTACCTTCAGTGTCATATACATACGGTTACATTCAGTGTGACATACATACGGTTCTCTTCAGTGTCACATATATACGGTTACCTTCAGTGTCACATACATACGGTTACCTGCAGTGTCACATACATACGGTTACCTGCAGTGTCGCATACATACGGTTACCTGCAGTGTGACATGCATACATTTCCCTACAGGGTAATACGCATACAGTTCCTTACAGTATACGTTTCATAGTTATTCTCCCATCCTTTTGTTTCAGCTGTCACGTTGTGTACGCTTGGTTGTTTTACCTCTTAGCGCCATACGTTCAGTGTGGTTGAAGGCTGATTGCTATCGTCAATCCGTAAAGCCTCATCTTTATAGTTTAGTTTCTGGTCATTATACACGCCTTGTTACAGCCAGGTTGACCTCACCGTTCCAGGTAAGCTTTAAGTCGTCACTTTACATGCCTTTTGCACGTCACACGCTCCCGTGAGAGAGAAGTCTCGTATCGTTGTCATTCCTTTGTATATTATAAATGTTCTCATTTGGGGCAGATTGTATCGTCAATCCACGAGCCTCTTGTTGTCTTTTGTCCGTACGTTACACACGCCCCTGTTAGAGGCAGATAGCTCATGTTATACGGTGCTTACGTTACTTCAAGGGATATACCATACGTCAACGTTAACGGTTCCCTACAGTGGGACATATATATGGTTCCCTACAGGGTAATACACATACAGTTCCTTACAGTGTACGTCTCCTAGTTTATTGTCCCCTTCTGTTGTTTCAGCTCTTTTGTTTCATCTTACTTTATGTACGCTAGGTTGCTTTAAGTCTTAGCGCTATGTGTTCGATGTGGTTGGAGGCTAAATGCTGTTGTGAATCTGTAAAGCTTCATCTTTATAGTTTCCTTTTTGGTCATTACACACTCCTTGTTACAGCCAGTTTGACCTCGCCATTCCAGGTAAGCTTTAAGTCATCACTTTACATGCCTTTCGTACGTCACACGCTCCCGTGAGAGAGAGGCTGCTCGACAATCCTCGAGCCTCATATCGTTGTCATTCCTTTGTACATTAGAAATGTTCTCATTGGGGGCAGATTGTATCATCAATCCACGAGCCTCTTGTCGTCTTTTGTTTTGTACGTTACATATGCCCTTTTAGAGGCAGATTGCTTATGTTATACAGTGCTTATGTTACTTCAAGTGATATACCATGTTTCAACGTTAACGGTTCCCTATAGTGTGATATACATATGGTTACCTACAGGGTAATTAATACGCATACAGTTCCTTACAGTGTAAGTTTCATATTTTGTTGTCCCCTTCTGTTTCAGCTCTTTTGTTTCAGCTTATGTTATGTACTCTAGGTTGTTTACCGCTTAGCGCTATGCATTCAGTGTGGTTGAAGGCTGATTGCTGTCGTCAATCCGTAAAGCTTCATCTTTATAGTTTCCTTTTTGGTCATTACATACGCCTTGTTACAGTCAGTGTTAAGCTGTCTCTTTGCATGCCTTTCGTACGTCACATGTCCCTGTGAGAGATAGGCTGCCCGACAATCCTCGAGCCTTCGTATTGCTGTCATTCCTTTGTACATTACAAACGTTCTTGTTTGGGGCAGATTGTATCATCAATCCACGAGCCTCTTGTCATTTGTTTTTGTACGTTACTTACGCCCCTGTTAGAGGCAGATTGCTTGACAATCAACGAGCCTCATGTTGTTTCCGTTTCTATGTTCCATGAGCTTTTGTCAGAGGCAGATTGGACTGTCAGTCCATGAGCCTCATGTTTTTTTCCATTTCTGCGTTTCATATGATTCTGTCCGAGGCAGATTGGACTGTCAGTCCACGATCCTCATGTTGTTTCCGTTTCTATGTTCCATGAGCTTTTGTCAGAGGCAGATTGGACTGTCAGTCCACGAGCCTCATGTTTTTCCATTTCTGCGTTTCATACGATTCTGTCCGAGGCAGATTGCACTGTCAGTCCACGATCCTCATGTTGTTTCCGTTTCTGCGTTTCATATGATTCTGTCTGAGGCAGATTCAGTCCACGAGCCTCATGTTGTTGCCATCTCTATCTTGCTCTTATGTATGTTACTATGTGTCTGATTGTGGTCTTAGTTGTACACGTCTTAGTGTTAAGTTCTTTGATGTGGGTTCAGCTTGTTCATGTCTTGTCGTGTGTACCTGTTGGGAAATTTCCCTTATCGGTCTTTGTAACCTGCTGGTCATGTATATTTTCTTCTGCAATAAGCCTCAGGGTGTAGCAGTAATAATCTTCTTTACACCTGCAAGTATGTGGAGACTACCTTACTGGAAACCTCAGGATAAGTATGTTATATACTTTTATGTTTTTTCTATGTGGGTCTGTTGTTGTCACTTTATGTATGGCATGGTTCAATAGGATTACTTATATGTGTAGCTCGGGACACTTTTCAAATCTTCCTCTTCTGGCACTACCTATCTAAATACCTACTAACGTTTGTGTTTTGGCCACTTTTCTAACCGACTCATTGTACCTTCTGTCTATCTAGCACTTCGA
This sequence comes from Hyla sarda, assembly GCF_029499605.1. Lineage (NCBI taxonomy): Eukaryota > Metazoa > Chordata > Amphibia > Anura > Hylidae > Hyla > Hyla sarda. The sequence goes on from NC_079196.1 coordinate 231,275,920, forward strand.
CATTTTCTATATTTGACACTTGGGTTACCTCTATCCATGCGCACCCTGGTAATACCATCCTGGTAGGTGCTATGGGTCTAGTAGTGCCAAGTGGTATATCTAGAAATTTATCTTGGCTTCGGCTCCATAACAGCTGCGCCAGCTTCTGGGTAGGGGCTTCTCTTTGTCAGTTATCACTTAGATATTAAGTAAGTTAAGGGCACTGTTATCGCTCTGTTTCATTGACACGTTCCAACCTCCGGCTGTTAACTGGAGTATTTTGTCTGTTATCTTGGGTTCATATGACGTAGGTTATGCTTAACCATTAATTCATGTATTACCTAACTGAAGTATTTTTGCCCCCTTCTCTAGAATACCCTTCACGGCCGGCCAGGCACACCCCAGGCCTAATTATTCATGCAAGTGGTGCCCTACTTACAGTACATATAAGAATCCGACCACATGTGGAGGTTAGCTGAAACAGTTAACCTAATTTGTGGGAGGATTCTGGTCTTTATATACCCACCTGATCCACACAGGTGCTGTCACCAGCATGCAAGATGTCCCCACCCTCCCTTCTCCTTTTTTTTCTACAGTCACTCTCGGGGTATCCCCCTTCTCTAGGATACCCTTCACGACCACCCAGGCACACCCCAGGCCTAATTATTCATGCAAGTGGTACCCTACTTACGGTACATATAAGAATCTGACCATAACTGATTAAATGAAACATTCACACTTTCATAGTCAGGGGGGCGCTGAGAGGTCGGGGCAGGAACAGGTGGTACCTCGCATGGCAGAGGACCGCCAGCTTGATTCTAAGATACAAGTATGAGCTTTTTCACTGCAGCCACTTCTAGCTTTATGCACCCACTCATCCAATGGCACAGTAGCTGAATTTGTTCCTGTTCAAGTAGCTGGTACTGCAGTCCCTCCCTTTTCAAGTGGACACTCAGAGTATGGGGGTGCGCTGAGAGGCAGGGGCTGGAACAGGTATTAGCTTGCCTCTCGGCAGACCGCCAGCTCGATGCTCACCAGAATGAGTAATCAAAAAATTTAAATAAATTCTAATTAAATAAAATAAAAATTACATAAAAAATCTGCCACATTCAGACGCTCTGAATGCAATGCATGTAATCTGCATGTCATACTGAATAACAATATTATTACACTACCCCAGCACACTCCATATGCGTGTTAGAACAAAGCAAAGTGTTCTGTACCTCTATAGACTTGACTGATGATCTCTATAGACATGACTGGATGATGATGATCTCTATAGACATGACTGGATGATGATCTCTATAGACATGACTGGATGATGATCTCTATAGACATGACTGGATGATGATCTCTATAGACATGACTGGATGATGATCTCTATAGACATGACTGGATGATGATCTCTATAGATGTGACTGGAAGATGATCTCTATAGACATGAGTGGATAATGATCTCTATAGACATGACAGGATGATGATCTCTATAGACATGACTGGATGATGATCTCTATAGACATGACTGGATGATGATCTCTATAGACATGACTGGATGATGATGATCTCTATAGACATGACTGGATGATCTCTATAGACATGACTGGAGGATGATCTCTATAGACATGACTGGATGATGATCTCTATAGACATGACTGGATGATGATCTCTATAGACATGACTGGATGATGATCTCTATTGACATGACTGGATGATGATCTCTATAGACATGACTGGATGATGATGATCTCCATAGACATGACTGGATGATGATGATCTCTATAGACATGACTGGATGATGATCTCTATAGAAATGACTGGATGATCTCTATAGACATGACTGGATGATGATCTCTATAGACATGACTGGATGATGATGATCTCTATAGACATGACTGGATGATGATCTCTATTGACATGACTGGATGATGATCTCTATAGACATGACTGGATGATGATGATCTCTATAGACATGACTGGATGATGATGATCTCTATAGACATGACTGGATGATGATCTCTATAGACATGACTGGATGATGATCTCTATAGATGTGACTGGAAGATGATCTCTATAGACATGAGTGGATAATGATCTCTATAGACATGGCAGGATGATGATCTCTATAGACATGACTGGATGATGATCTCTATAGACATGACTGGATGATGATCTCTATTGACATGACTGGATGATGATCTCTATAGACATGACTGGATGATGATGATCTCTATAGACATAACTGGATGATGATCTCTATAGAAATGACTGGATGATCTCTATAGACATGACTGGATGATGATCTCTATAGACATGACTGGATGATGATGATCTCTATAGACATGACTGGATGATGATCTCTATAGACATGACTGGATGATGATGATCTCTATAGACATGACTGAATGATGATGATCTCTATAGACATGACTGGATGATGATCTCTATAGACATGACTGGATGATGATCTTTATAGACATGACTGGATGATGATCTTTATAGACATGACTGGATGATGATCTTTATAGACATGACTGGATGATGATCTCTATAGACATGACTGGATGATGATCTCTATAGACATGACTGGATGATGATGATCTCTATAGACATGACTGGATGATGATGATCTCTATAGACATGACTGGATGATCTCTATAGACATGACTGGAGGATGATCTCTATAGACATGACTGGAGGATGATCTCTATAGACATGACTGGATGATGATGATCTCTATAGACATGACTGGATGATGATGATCTCTATAGACATGACTGGATGATGATCTCTATAGACATGACTGGATGATAATCTCTATATAAATGACTTATTAAATTTAAAATAAAAGTGATGTTTAGGGGCCCAGTTCTGTTTTCTTTTTTAAGCTATTGAAGAGATATTGGGTGATTTTGATGGACTCTTGTTTTTTTTTACCCTTATGCACTTTGTAACCATATAACTATCATCTGATGCTTTAGAATGGGACTGGCCTGGACTTTGGAGTTATAAATGGTGTCTATTAACCACAACTATCACTGGATAAACTATCTGTACATTCAACTTAACAGTTAATTATAAAAATATATAAGACAAAAACAAAAAGGTCTCCACCAATGGGTAAATGAAAAACATATATTACTGCAAACAGTCCAAAGTGTCACTGATATCCAATAGTCAAAGGTAAAGAAAATGGCGATGCTATACAGCAATACTAGTACAATTCTGTGACTCCCAAATACATCATTCCTATGACTGAGAGTAAGTGACGGTTTGGGGAAATAAAAGATTGATAACAAAAATACACACTGTCACCCGGTTGTGTCCCCATCATTACTAATCTATATATGCGGGAAAACCTTAATGTCATTATGGAGACTTAATCTTGGGGGGAAAACTTCATAACGATAAATTAGTAAAAAAAATAATGGCAGATTTATCAAACTGTGTGAGAGAAAAAGTTAATACATTTTTTCAACAGCAACCAATCACAGCTCAGATAACAAGCTCCGGTAAAGTGAAAGCTGAACTGTGATTGGTCACTGTGGGAAAATCCCTCCATTTTCTCTCTCACACAGTTTGATAAATCTGGGCCAATATTTTGCCAACCAGATGTGCCTCATTTTTCCTTATTATTATAAATATATAATCATGGGGCAGACTGGGTGTTTGCAAATGGGATTGGGAGAGGACAACCAAATATGCCTGTAATAGTGTCTAGGGCCAGGAGCTGTGTCCATTGTTAGAGTCATTATGAAGTATCTTGGAGGGAGGTAAATAGGTGTATGGTGGATCATGAATGGGATATTACTGATATATACGGCCAGGTGTAGTATACTGCATGGGGTCTGGTGGTGCTCTATATCTCTACATATAAAGCATCTGTGGAGTGACCCAACCCAAAGCCCTTTCCCCCAAAATACCCTAACACAGGGCACTGGTGACCCTTTCCGGAACCTGACCCGTTCTCTATAATAACCCCATAGGTTGAGGCTTTAGCACCGAGTGATGCTAATGCAAAACGCTTCTACATCCATGTTCCTGAGCATGGTGGCCATGAAAGATCCAGGGTGTGACAAGAAGATGGGGTTAGTTTGGAAGATAAGGGAAGAGGGTCACCAGAGGGGGGGGGGGGGGGTAAATAAAGTAGGGTCTTCATATTAATGCACAAAGGTGATACATATGATATGAAATCTGATGTTGGCGGGAAGGGCTGATACCTTTGCTGTATAATCACATTATTATTCACGAGTCCGACCAGTCACATTGGAAGAATGGGGCCTGGGGAGGGGGGGGAGATCGGGTATGCGACATGTACATTGTGTGTAGAAGGACCCCTAAGTTTCAGATGTATTAACCATCAGGATACTAAGATGCATCTACATCTGGGGTGATCTTCTGCATCAATAAACCAGAGGGTAAAACATGTGAAGTCCAGTCTGTCATTAATCCACGAGCCTCTTGTCGTCTTTTGTTTTGTACATTACATATGCCCTTTTAGAGGCAGATTGCTTATGTTATACAGTGCTTATGTTACTTCAAGTGATATACCATGTTTCAACGTTAACGGTTCCCTATAGTGTGATATACATATGGTTACCTACAGGGTAATTAATACGCATACAGTTCCTTACAGTGTAAGTTTCATATTTTGTTGTCCCCTTCTGTTTCAGCTCTTTTGTTTCAGCTTATGTTATGTACTCTAGGTTGTTTACCGCTTAGCGCTATGCATTCAGTGTGGTTGAAGGCTGATTGCTGTCGTCAATCCGTAAAGCTTCATCTTTATAGTTTCCTTTTTGGTCATTACATACGCCTTGTTACAGTCAGTGTTAAGCTGTCTCTTTGCATGCCTTTCGTACGTCACATGTCCCTGTGAGAGATAGGCTGCCCGACAATCCTCGAGCCTTCGTATTGCTGTCATTCCTTTGTACATTACAAACGTTCTTGTTTGGGGCAGATTGTATCATCAATCCACGAGCCTCTTGTCATTTGTTTTTGTACGTTACTTACGCCCCTGTTAGAGGCAGATTGCTTGACAATCAACGAGCCTCATGTTGTTTCCGTTTCTATGTTCCATGAGCTTTTGTCAGAGGCAGATTGGACTGTCAGTCCATGAGCCTCATGTTTTTTTCCATTTCTGCGTTTTATACGATTCTGTCCGAGGCAGATTGCACTGTCAGTCCACGATCCTCATGTTGTTTCCGTTTCTGCGTTTCATATGATTCTGTCTGAGGCAGATTCAGTCCACGAGCCTCATGTTGTTGCCATCTCTATCTTGCTCTTATGTATGTTACTATGTGTCTGATTGTGGTCTTAGTTGTACACGTCTTAGTGTTAAGTTCTTTGATGTGGGTTCAGCTTGTTCATGTCTTGTCGTGTGTACCTGTTGGGAAATTTCCCTTATCGGTCTTTGTAACCTGCTGGTCATGTATATTTTCTTCTGCAATAAGCCTCAGGGTGTAGCAGTAATAATCTTCTTTACACCTGCAAGTATGTGGAGACTACCTTACTGGAAACCTCAGGATAAGTATGTTATATACTTTTATGTTTTTTCTATGTGGGTCTGTTGTTGTCACTTTATGTATGGCATGGTTCAATAGGATTACTTATATGTGTAGCTCGGGACACTTTTCAAATCTTCCTCTTCTGGCACTACCTATCTAAATACCTACTGACGTTTGTGTTTTGGCCACTTTTCTAACCGACTCATTGTACCTTCTGTCTATCTAGCACTTCGACATTTTCTATATTTGACACTTGGGTTACCTCTATCCATGCGCACCCTGGTAATACCATCCTGGTAGGTGCTATGGGTCTAGTAGTGCCAAGTGGTATATCTAGAAATTTATCTTGGCTTCGGCTCCATAACAGCTGCGCCAGCTTCTGGGTAGGGGCTTCTCTTTGTCAGTTATCACTTAGATATTAAGTAAGTTAAGGGCACTGTTATTGCTCTGTTTCATTGACACGTTCCAACCTCCGGCTGTTAACTGGAGTATTTTGTCTGTTATCTTGGGTTCATATGACGTAGGTTATGCTTAACCATTAATTCATGTATTACCTAACTGAAGTATTTTTGCCCCCTTCTCTAGAATACCCTTCACGGCCGGCCAGGCACACCCCAGGCCTAATTATTCATGCAAGTGGTGCCCTACTTACAGTACATATAAGAATCCGACCACATGTGGAGGTTAGCTGAAACAGTTAACCTAATTTGTGGGAGGATTCTGGTCTTTATATACCCACCTGATCCACACAGGTGCTGTCACCAGCATGCAAGATGTCCCCACCCTCCCTTCTACTTTTTTTTCTACAGTCACTCTCGGGGTATCCCCCTTCTCTAGGATACCCTTCACGACCACCCAGGCACACCCCAGGCCTAATTATTCATGCAAGTGGTACCCTACTTACGGTACATATAAGAATCTGACCATAACTGATTAAATGAAACATTCACACTTTCATAGTCAGGGGGGCGCTGAGAGGTCGGGGCAGGAACAGGTGGTACCTCGCATGGCAGAGGACCGCCAGCTTGATTCTAAGATACAAGTATGAGCTTTTTCACTGCAGCCACTTCTAGCTTTATGCACCCACTCATCCAATGGCACAGTAGCTGAATTTGTTCCTGTTCAAGTAGCTGGTACTGCAGTCCCTCCCTTTTCAAGTGGACACTCAGAGTATGGGGGTGCGCTGAGAGGCAGGGGCTGGAACAGGTATTAGCTTGCCTCTCGGCAGACCGCCAGCTCGATGCTCACCAGAATGAGTAATCAAAAAATTTAAATAAATTCTAATTAAATAAAATAAAAATTACATAAAAAATCTGCCACATTCAGACGCTCTGAATGCAATGCATGTAATCTGCATGTCATACTGAATAACAATATTATTACACTACCCCAGCACACTCCATATGCGTGTTAGAACAAAGCAAAGTGTTCTGTACCTCTATAGACTTGACTGATGATCTCTATAGACATGACTGGAGGATGATCTCTATGTACATGACTGGATGATGATCTCTATAGACATGACTGGATGATGATCTCTATAGACATGACTGGATGATGATCTCTATAGACATGACTGGATGATGATCTTTATAGACATGACTGGATGATGATCTTTATAGACATGACTGGATGATGATCTCTATAGACATGACTGGATGATGATCTCTATAGACATGACTGGATGATGATCTCTATAGATGTGACTGGAAGATGATCTCTATAGACATGAGTGGATAATGATCTCTATAGACATGACAGGATGATGATCTCTATAGACATGACTGGATGATGATCTCTATAGACATGACTGGATGATGATCTCTATAGACATGACTGGATGATGATGATCTCTATAGACATGACTGGATGATCTCTATAGACATGACTGGAGGATGATCTCTATAGACATGACTGGATGATGATCTCTATAGACATGACTGGATGATGATCTCTATTGACATGACTGGATGATGATCTCTATAGACATGACTGGATGATGATGATCTCCATAGACATGACTGGATGATGATGATCTCTATAGACATGACTGGATGATGATCTCTATAGAAATGACTGGATGATCTCTATAGACATGACTGGATGATGATCTCTATAGACATGACTGGATGATGATGATCTCTATAGACATGACTGGATGATGATCTCTATTGACATGACTGGATGATGATCTCTATAGACATGACTGGATGATGATGATCTCTATAGACATGACTGGATGATGATGATCTCTATAGACATGACTGGATGATGATCTCTATAGACATGACTGGATGATGATCTCTATAGACATGACTGGATGATGATCTTTATAGACATGACTGGATGATGATCTTTATAGACATGACTGGATGATGATCTCTATAGACATGACTGGATGATGATCTCTATAGACATGACTGGATGATGATGATCTCTATAGACATGACTGGATGATGATCTCTATAGACATGACTGGATGATGATCTCTATAGACATGACTGGATGATGATCTCTATAGACATGACAGGATGATGATCTCTATAGACATGACTGGATGATGATCTCTATAGACATGACTGGATGATGATCTCTATTGACATGACTGGATGATGATTTCTATAGACATGACTGGATGATGATGATCTCTATAGACATGACTGGATGATGATCTCTATAGAAATGACTGGATGATCTCTATAGACATGACTGGATGATGATCTCTATAGACATGACTGGATGATGATGATCTCTATAGACATGACTGGATGATGATCTCTATAGACATGACTGGATGATGATGATCTCTATAGACATGACTGAATGATGATGATCTCTATAGACATGACTGGATGATGATCTCTATAGACATGACTGGATGATGATCTTTATAGACATGACTGGATGATGATCTTTATAGACATGACTGGATGATGATCTCTATAGACATGACTGGATGATGATCTCTATAGATGTGACTGGAAGATGATCTCTATAGACATGAGTGTATAATGATCTCTATAGACATGAGTGGATGATGATGATCTCTATAGACATGACTGGATGATCTCTATAGACATGACTGGAGGATGATCTCTATAGACATGACTGGAGGATGATCTCTATAGACATGACTGGATGATGATGATCTCCATAGACATGACTGGATGATCTCTATAGACATGACTGGAGGATGATCTCTATAGACATGACTGGATGATGATCTCTATAGACATGACTGGAGGATGATCTCTATAGACATGACTGGATGATGATCTCTATAGACATGACAGGATGATGATCTCTATAGACATGACTGGAGGATGATCTCTATAGACATGACTGGAGGATGATCTCTATAGACATGACTGGATGATGATCTCTATAGACATGACAGGATGATGATCTCTATAGACATGACTGGATGATGATCTCTATAGACATGACTGGATGATGATCTCTATAGACATGACTGGATGATGATGATCTCTATAGACATGACTGGATGATGATCTCTATAGACATGACTGGATGATAATCTCTATATAAATGACTTATTAAATTTAAAATAAAAGTGATGTTTAGGGGCCCAGTTCTGTTTTCTTTTTTAAGCTATTGAAGAGATATTGGGTGATTTTGATGGACTCTTGTTTTTTTTTACCCTTATGCACTTTGTAACCATATAACTATCATCTGATGCTTTAGAATGGGACTGGCCTGGACTTTGGAGTTATAAATGGTGTCTATTAACCACAACTATCACTGGATAAACTATCTGTACATTCAACTTAACAGTTAATTATAAAAATATATAAGACAAAAACAAAAAGGTCTCCACCAATGGGTAAATGAAAAACATATATTACTGCAAACAGTCCAAAGTGTCACTGATATCCAATAGTCAAAGGTAAAGAAAATGGCGATGCTATACAGCAATACTAGTACAATTCTGTGACTCCCAAATACATCATTCCTATGACTGAGAGTAAGTGACGGTTTGGGGAAATAAAAGTTTTGATAACAAAAATACACACTGTCACCCGGTTGTGTCCCCATCATTACTAATCTATATATGCGGGAAAACCTTAATGTCATTATGGAGACTTAATCTTGGGGGGAAAACTTCATAACGATAAATTAGTAAAAAAAATAATGGCAGATTTATCAAACTGTGTGAGAGAAAAAGTTAATACATTTTTTCAACAGCAACCAATCACAGCTCAGATAACAAGCTCCGGTAAAGTGAAAGCTGAACTGTGATTGGTCACTGTGGGAAAATCCCTCCATTTTCTCTCTCACACAGTTTGATAAATCTGGGCCAATATTTTGCCAACCAGATGTGCCTCATTTTTCCTTATTATTATAAATATATAATCATGGGGCAGACTGGGTGTTTGCAAATGGGATTGGGAGAGGACAACCAAATATGCCTGTAATAGTGTCTAGGGCCAGGAGCTGTGTCCATTGTTAGAGTCATTATGAAGTATCTTGGAGGGAGGTAAATAGGTGTATGGTGGATCATGAATGGGATATTACTGATATATACGGCCAGGTGTAGTATACTGCATGGGGTCTGGTGGTGCTCTATATCTCTACATATAAAGCATCTGTGGAGTGACCCAACCCAAAGCCCTTTCCCCCAAAATACCCTAACACAGGGCACTGGTGACCCTTTCCGGAACCTTACCCGTTCTCTATAATCACCCCATAGGTTGAGGCTTTAGCACCGAGTGATGCTAATGCAAAACGCTTCTACATCCATGTTCCTGAGCATGGTGGCCATGAAAGATCCAGGGTGTGACAAGAAGATGGGGTTAGTTTGGAAGATAAGGGAAGAGGGTCACCAGAGGGGGGGGGGTAAATAAAGTAGGGTCTTCATATTAATGCACAAAGGTGATACATATGATATGAAATCTGATGTTGGCGGGAAGGGCTGATACCTTTGCTGTATAATCACATTATTATTCACGAGTCCGACCAGTCACATTGGAAGAATGGGGCCTGGGGAGGGGGGGGAGATCGGGTATGCGACATGTACATTGTGTGTAGAAGGACCCCTAAGTTTCAGATGTATTAACCATCAGGATACTAAGATGCATCTACATCTGGGGTGATCTTCTGCATCAATAAACCAGAGGGTAAAACATGTGAAGTCCAGTCTGTCATTAAGGCCAAAATATCCACAGGGATGGTCTAATAAGTACTTATCTACTAACAATCTGTGAGCAGGGCAAAATTTACAATCATACTTAAGGACAAAATTGGTACAACAGTGATCCTATTCCCAAAACATGCTTAAAACACACTCACTGTCGCACTTGGTGCACAGAGGCACCAGAGAAATTGGCTTTTCTTCATCTCCCCTGTCCGTCCATCTCCACATCTCCCCTGTCCGTCCATCTCCACATCTCCCCTGTCCGTCCATCTCCACATCTCCCCTGTCCGTCCATCTCCACATATCCCCTGTCCGTTCATCTCCTCATCTCCCGAGTCCCTCCATCTCTTCGTCTCCGCTGTCCGTCCATCTCCTCGTCTCTCCTGTCTGTCGTTCTCCCCATTTCCCCTGTCTGTCCATCTTCTCGTCTCCCCTGTCCCTCCATCTCTTCATCTTCCCTGTCCAGTCATCTCCTCATATCCCCTGGATGTCCATCTCCTTGTCTCCCCTGTCCGTCAATCACCTCATCTCCCCTGTCAATCCATCTCCTCGTCTCCCCTGTCCTTCCATCTCCTCGTCTCTCCTGTCTGTCCATCTCCTCGTCTCTCCTGTCTGTCGTTCTCCCCATTTCCCCTGTCTGTCCATCTTCTCGTCTCCCCTGTCCCTCCATCTCTTCATCTTCCCTGTCCAGTCATCTCCTCATATCCCCTGGATGTCCATCTCCTTGTCTCCCCTGTCCGTCAATCACCTCATCTCCCCTGTCAATCCATCTCCTCGTCTCCCCTGTCCTTCCATCTCCTCGTCTCTCCTGTCCGTCCATCTCCTCATCTTCCTGTTCGTCCATCTCGTCTCCCCTGTAAGTCCATCTCCTCATCTCCCCTGTCAGGTCATCTCCTCGTCTTCCCTGTCTGTCCACCTCCTTGTCTCCCCTGTCCGTTCATCTCCTTGTCTCCCCTGTCAGTACATCTCCTTGTCTCCCCTTTCAGGTCATCTCCTCGTCTTTCATGTCTGGTCATCACCTTGTCTCCTCTTTCCGTCCATCACCTCGTCTTCCCTGTCCGACCATCTCCTAATTCCCTCTGCCCGTCCATCTCCTCGTCTCCCCTGTCCTTCCATCTCCTCGTCTCCCCTGTCCATACATCTCCTCGTCTCCTCTGTCCATCCATCTCCTCGTCTCCCCTGTCCCTCCATCTCCTCGTCTCCCCTGTCCCTCCATCTCCTCGTCTCCCCTGTCCCTCCATCTCCTCGTCTCCCCTGTCCTTCCATCCCCTCATCTCCCCAGTCCTTCCATCTCCTCGTCTCCCCTGTCCTTCCATCTCCTCGTCTCCCCTGTCCGTCCCTCTCCTCATCTCCCCTGACCGGTCAGCTCCTCGTCTGCCTTATCCCTCCATCTCCTCGTCTCCTATATCCATCCATCTCCTCGTCTCCCCTGACCGGTCGTCTCCCTTTTCCCTCCATCTCCTTGTCTCCCTTATCCCTCCATCTCCTCGTCTTCCTTATCCCTCCATCTTCTCGTCTCCCCTGTCCTTCCATCTCCTCGTCTCCCCTGTCCTTCCATCTCCTCGTCTCCCCTGTCCTTCCATCTGCTCGTCTCCCCTGTCTGTCCATCTCCTCGTCTCCCCTGTCCCTCATTCACCTCGTCTCCCCTGTGCTTCCATCTCCTCGTCTCCCCTGCCCCTCCATCTCCTTGTCTCCCCTGTCCTTCCATCTCCTTGTCACCCCTGTCCCTCCATCTCCTCGTCTCCCTTGTATTTATTAAATATATGGTATAAAAAAAATTAAAGTATCATAAAAATTACAACTAAATCCGTAGTTCCAAGGGATTAGATATCCTAGTAAAATAAAGCACTAAAATAATACTTTCTACCCCATCCTATAGTGGTTGTTTTTATTTATTTATTTATTTATTTTAAGTTATACCACAAAAATATATATATATATTTTTCTGTATATTTAATAAACACTTATTCATTTTCACTGCATATTCAAATTAGGTCTTCTTGCATTTAAGCAGGGTTCTGTACACATTAGACTGCTGCGTGGAGCGGAGGTCGGTCATTGCACCCTTTATATGCCATCCCCTTTTTAGAGTGTTGGCACTAGTGAAGTTTGTTCTGTTGTAAACGATGCTGATAACCAGACTTTAGTCATCTCCTCCGCTGCTATCTGTCCTCGTCTTATCAGTCACTAAAGACATAAACGTTTTCTTTACAGATAAACCCCCCATATAGCAGCAGTTTCTCTTTCATTTCCATCTGTATTCCGGTAAATGTTATTGCATTGTGCCATACATTATCCATCACCTTTGTCCTCAAACCTTTTTCCAGATAAACACTATCATAAACCAGTGCTTTCCCTTTCGTTTTACGTTTTCCAGTATCGGGGTTACATTGAACCAATGAAAATCAATCCATAATTGTATCTAGAAGAGACATAAAATAATCTTTAAGGAAAATATATCTTCTAGGGAGTAATGTTACCATAAGAGTTGCCACCTGCTTTTCTGCTTTCCGAGCTGCACCTAATTTACCTAAAGGCCACGCCAATGAGTGAACATGTGGCAGCTCTGGGTGCCCAGATACTTTAACCCCTTAAAGGGGTTCACTCTGTGCCGGATGACTGGCGATGCGAGGCGGAGGCTCGTGACATCATCATCACACCCCGCTTGTGACGTCATGGCAATGCCCCCTCAATGTAAGTCTATGTGAGGAGGCGTCACTCCCCCTCCCCTAGACTTGCATTGAGGGGGCGTGGGCCCTGATGTCATGAGCCTTCGGCACTGCACCTGACGCTCTAAACGAACACCGGGTGCAGCAGGGAGATGGTGGGGTCCCCAGCGGCTGGAGCCCCGCAATCAGACATCCTATTCCATATCCTTTGGATAGAGGATAAGATGTCTAGGGGCGGAGTACCCCTTTAAATAGTAATTTTTCATTTTTTGCGTTTTTATTTTTTCCTCCTCATTTTTTAAAATCCATAACTCTTCCAATTTTTCATCAATTTTCCACATAGGGCTTGTTGTTTGTGGCACTTATTGTACTTTGTAATGACATCACTCTTTTTATCATATAATGTATGGTGAAGCAAAAAAAAAAAAAAAAAAAATTATATATATATATATATATATATATATATATATATGTATATATTAATGAGGTGTGGTAGCCCTTGGGGGGTGTATGGTAGTGGTGGTATGGTATTGGTATATGAGGGGTTTATGTTAACCCTATAGTTTGTGACGCCAGGCTGAGGGCTGGTATGCTGAGGTAATGCTCCAGCCTATCACCGCCCTTCCCAGTAACGATAGGTGCATGAAATGACTGAAGATCCACAAGGAGATTGAACTTGAACAACTTTACTTAAGTGCTTGCGATACATCCAAGGCACAGTAACAGTCTCATGCAAACACTCCTTATATCGTTCAGTGACTGACAGTTGTTGCGGACCTTGAGCTACTTAGAAAGTCTCTGAATTTAGGGTAGATATTTTCTCATCCGTCCGGATTTACGGGTTAGATTAGGTCCGGTGACGCTGCAGAGTGTTTGGGGATTGATACACTCTCTACTCTGAATTACTCAGCCGTTGCCGCAAGGCTCGGGCCTAACTCACTGTGATAGTTGCTGCGCAGATCCTTCTCGTTTGACAGGCAAGGAACAAGAGAGAGATCCTTACTGTTTGGCTGCGCAGGAACAAGAGAGCGAAAACATGGCCGCCGCTCCCTTATATGGGCAGGGGGCGGGGTGAATCCGATTGGTCCGAACATCTGGCATTCACCATTACACAGAGTAATGGGATTGTATACGTCACAGGGCCTCCAAAGGTCCTTAAGCAGAATACCATAGAGTCCACCTAATCACATGACCCGCAGGTCCTGCAACGCTATGGAACAGGTAATTACATATATATATTACTTTATTTACATCAACCTTACATAAATTACTGAACTATTAGTTGGAATAGAGGCGACAAGGGGTAGATTACATAACAGGGATCCCTACGTCCTAGGGACTCTGGCTATGGGGACCCACACATACATAGGTACCGTATAAGATGCAGTACCGGGACACCACAAACCCCCTTACTTAAGATAAGTTGGCCTCGACATCTGTCCCCTGAGACAGAGGGACTAGGACTAGAACAGGATGCTATAGAACAGGATGATCTGTACTTTTGCTATACATCCTAAGTAGACTAAACACATTTACATTCTTTTGATACATTTCCTAGTATCTGGATTAGGCAATTAGAAATATATCTAGACAATTTAATGCTATCTAGACATTTAATGCTATCTAGACATTTAAAGAAACTATATATCCTTTAGTTTCTAGCTTCCTATGCAACTTTATCAAACTTATTATACATTTTGAAGCTTACTAGACAATAAGGCAGCTATCTGACATGTAGTTGCTAGCTCCTAAGACACTTTATTAGCTCTCTATACATTTTTAGGAGGATAAACTGAACATTAGCACATACTTCTATACATAATACTAACTAGACATTAGTACAGCTTTCTACACAGTTAGCTTCAAGCTGACTAGGCATTTGTATTATCTCACACATTCTATTGACCAACAATAAGTTACCTGTTAGTTAGTACACGAAAGGTATACTGGCTAGCCGGAAGCTAGGTCACAGTAAATGTGGCTGCTAGGGTCTATCGGCTACACGCTACCTATCCCTAGAGCACTTTCAAAACAACCTACTAGTTTATTCTTAGAATTACGTGTTTATTTCTGGATTAGCAAGAGCACCTGCTGGCCAGGCAGAGCATCTCACACACGCAATAAATGAAGATGAGAAGAAGTGTACCTAACAGTGGAAGGAATTGGGTATCAACATGCTACAATTCCTAAGTGTTTTCTTAAGTGAGATATTTATTTTGATCTATGTACTAGAAAAATTTGAAGTAGTACCTTTAAGTGAGTAATCTAGGGTACTATGAGTGCAAGTACTATTTTAAGAGGGAATCCTCCCTACTATTTTTGTTGGGACAGGTGCTAGCGATGGGCGACAGCAACAATACTACCCTCGGAGAAGCCGAGGTGTCCCCTGTGAAGTTACCTACTAAACACCTTTGGCTTATTATACATTTGTATGTACAAAAATTATATATATTTTTAGTGTTGAGTGTACACGTGCAGTACATCGATATTTTCTGTGTACAGTCCTGACTTGCTTTTTGTGTACATAGACATTAGACAATTTTTTTTTCTATGTGCAAACCTTACTTACTATTTATGTACACAGGTACTGTCAGGATCCGGATACTGTGAGGATACTGGTGGTGGATCCTCTGTGTCAGTGGGGTGATGACGTGGGCCGTACAGGGGGAACGGAGTCTAAGGGGTTACTGGTTTTCACCAGAGCCCGCCGCAAAGTGGGATGTACTTGCAGCGGCAGGTAACCCCCAGGTCTTTCCACCCGATAGTGACTCAACCCCAACTGACGGCTGAGACAGGCGCGGTACAAGGGATTATGCAAGAGCAAGGTCGGATGTAGCAGAAGGTCAGGGCAGGCAGCAAGGATCGTAGTCAGGGGCAACGGCAGAGGGTCTGGAACACTGGCTTGGAACATACAAGGAATGCTTTCACTGGCACAAGGCAACAAGATCCGGCGATGCTGGGAAGGGGAATTGAGGTATTATAGGCATGGACACAGGTGTGAGCACTAATTGGGCCAGGCGCCAATCAGTGGCGCACTGGCCCTTTAAATCGCAGATAGCCGGCGCGCGCACCCTAGGGAGCGGGGCCGCGTGTGCCGGGACTGAGCCGTCGGGGAACAGGACGGGTAAGGAAACTGGGACGCGAGCCGCGAGCGGGCGCGTCCGGCTACGCGGGTCGCATCCCGCCGGTGACATTAATGCAGCGCTCCCGGTCAGCGGATCTGACCGGGGCGCTGCGAGAAGGTGAACGCCGCGAGTGCTCTGGGCAGGAGCGGGGACCCGGAGCGCTCGGCGTAACAGTACCCCCCCCCCCTTGGGTCTCCTCCTCTTTTTGGAACCCAAAAACTTGCGAATGTGCTCCTTGTCGAGGATGTTATCCTCGGGTTCCCAAGACCTCTCTTCGAGGCCACAGTTCTCCCAATCTACGAGAATTTTTTTTTTTTTACCTCTGACTATTTTGGACGCGAGGATTTCCTTAACAGCGAAGACATCGGAGGCGCCAGAGACAGGAGCTGGAGCGACAACCTTGGGAGAGAAGCGGTTAAGAACAAGAGATTTGAGAAGAGAAACATGAAAAGAGTTAGGAATACGGAGAGAAGGGGGAAGAAGAAGTTTGTAGGAGACAGGATTGATTTGACTCTTGATTTTAAAAGGTCCAAGATAGCGTGGTCCCTTATAGCTGGGAACACGGAAGCAGATATACTTGGCAGAGAGCCACACTTTGTCCCCAGGAGCGAAGACAGGAGGAGTTCTTCTCTTTTTATCGGCATGTTTCTTCATACAAGACGAGGCCAGTAGGAGCGACTTTTGAGTTTCCTTCCAGATGATAGAGAAGTCCCGGGTAACTTCATCAATGGCAGGCAACCCAGAAGAAGTGGGAATGGGGAGGGGGGGCAGAGGGTGACGGCCGTACACCACAAAGAACGGGGATTTGGCGGAGGATTCAGAGTTTTTGAAATTGTATGAGAATTCAGCCCAGGGTAGAAGGTCGACCCAATTGTCTTGGCGGGAGGAAACAAAATGTCGCAAATAGTCACCAAGGATCTGGTTAACTCTCTCTACTTGCCCATTGGATTGGGGATGATAGGAGGACGAGAAATTTAATTTAATTTTTAATCGATTACAGAGAGCTCTCCAAAATTTAGATACAAATTAGACGCCTCTATCCGAGACAATATGCGTGGGAAGCCTGTGAAGGCGAAAAATGTGCATAAAAAATTGCTTCGCCAATTGTGGCACAGAAGGAAGACCTGGAAGCGAAATGAAGTGTGCCATTTTGGAGAAACGATCAACGACCACGCAGATGACTGTGTTGCCATGGGATACAGGCAGATCTGTAATAAAATCCATGGCAATTTGAGACCATGGTTGCTCAGGAACAGGTAAAGGAAGGAGGAGTCCAGCAGGCATCTGGCGAGGGGTCTTGTCCCGGGCACAAACTGTACAGGCCTGAATGAAATCAGCGACATCACCCTCCAGCGTAGGCCACCAATATAAACGAGAAATAAGTTGGATGGACTTCTTGATGCCAGCGTGGCCAGCGAGGTGTGAGGAGTGTCCCCACTTGAGGATCTTGAGGCGCTGGTGTGGAGGGACAAAGGTCTTTTCAGGAGGAGTTTGTTTAATGGAAGCTGGAGCAGAGGAGACCAGGCACTCAGGAGGTACTATGTGTTGTAGAGGAGCTTCAGATTCGGTAGCATCAGAGGAACGTGAAAGAGCGTCAGCCCTGACGTTTTTGTCAGCAGGACGAAAGTGAATCTCGAAGTTAAAGCGGGCAAAAAACAATGACCACCTAGCCTGGCGTGGGTTCAGATGTTGGGCAGACTGGAGATACGAGAGATTCTTGTGATCTGTGTAGATGACAATGGGGTGTTTGGAACCTTCCAGTAGATGCCTCCATTCTTCGAGAGCTAGCTTCACGATCACCAATGGAGTAATTTTTTTCTGCCGGAGAGAAGGTTTTAGAAAAGAAACCACAACTAATATTATGTCCAGTAGAGGTTTTTTTTAAGGAGTACGGCTCCGGCTCCGACTGAGGAGGCGTCCACTTACAGCAAGAAGGGTTGCGATGGATCAGGTCTGGACAGTACCGGAGCAGAAGCCAGGACTTAGGGTTGGCATTCTTCCTGGTTAGGGCCACAATCGGAGCCACAATGGTGGAAAAATGAGGAATAAACTGTTGGTAGTAATTGGCAAATCCTAAGAAGCGTTGGATAGCACGGAGTCCAGAAGGGCGTGGCCAATCTAAAACCGCTGACAGTTTGTCTGGGTCCATTTGAAGTCCCTGGGCAGAGACTAGGTAACCTAGGAAGGGAAGAGATTGGCATTCAAAGAGACATTTCTCCATCTTGGCATACAGTTGATTTTTGCGGAGTCTCTGGAGCACTAGGCGGACATGACAACGGTGTTCCTCTAGAGTAGAGGAAAAAATCAAGATGTCGTCCAGGTAATCCACAACACAGGTATATAACAAGTCCCGAAATATTTCATTAACGAAGTCCTGGAAGACTGCAGGGGCGTTGCAGAGCCCAAAGGGCATAACCAGATATTCGAAGTGTCCGTCTCTGGTATTAAATGCGGTTTTCCACTAATCCCCTTTCCTGATGCGAATGAGATTATATGCGCCTCTTAAGTCCAATTTAGTGAAGATGTTGGCGCCACGAAGGCGGTCAAAGAGTTCCGGGATTAGAGGCAGGGGATAGCGGTTTTTAATGGTGATTTTATTTAAACCGCGGTAGTCAATACATGGCCGTAGGGTACCGTCTTTTTTTGAAACAAAGAAGAACCCTGCTCCGGCAGGGGATGAGGACTTGCGAATGAATCCCCTCTTTAAATTTTCCTGGATGTAGTCAGACATGGCTTGAGTCTCAGGGGCGGACAGAGGATAGATCCTGCCCCGGGGTGGAGTAGTACCAGGAAGGAGGTCAATAAGGCAGTCATAAGGCCTATGGGGTGGCAAAGTCTCTGCTTGTTCCTGGTAGGCCTTGGGAAGACCTGGTATAGGAGGAGCCACAGGGGTTTGACTGACGGGAGCTGACGTGAGGCATTGTTTGAGACAAAAAGGGCCCCAGCTCTTGATTTCCCCGGTGGTCAAGTCAAGGGTAGGAGAGTGACGTTGGAGCCATGGCAAGCCAAGGAGAATTTCAGAGGTGCAGTTGGGTAGGACAAGAAATTCAATTTTTTCGTGATTCAATCCAATGCACATTAACAGAGGTTCTGTGCGGTAACGCACAGTGCAGTCCAATTTCTCTCCATTAACTGAAGAGATGTAGAGTGGTCTGACGAGACTGGTCACTGGGATGTTGAACCTATTAACGAAAGAGGACAAAATTAAATTTCCTGCAGAACCGGAATCCAAGAAGGCCACAGCTGAGAAGGAGTTAGCAGAGGCACAGGCACAGTAAGAAGTGGAGAAGCAGAGTTCACACCTAGAGCTGTTTCACCTTTGTGCGGAATCGGAGTGCGTTTTTCCTGACGCGGAGGGCGGATAGGACAGTCTTTTAGGAAGTGTTCGGTACTAGCACAGTACAGGCATATATTCTCGTTAAGGCGGGACCGGTCCACTTGCATAGCCTCCACGGCAGAAGGCACAGGAACAGATTGCAGTGGACTTGAGAAGAGAGGAGTCGGGGAGAGAAATCGCCTGGTGCGAACAAAGTCCTTCTCTTGTCGGAGCTCCTGGCATCTTTCAGAAAAACGCATGTCATTGCGGGTGGCCAAATGGATAAGTTCATGCAGGTTAGCAGGAATTTGTCGTGCGGCCAGAACATCCTTGTTGTTGCTGGATTAGCCTTTCTTGAAGGTCGCGCAGAGAGCCTCATTGTTCCAGGATAATTCAGAAGGGAGAGTACGAAATTGGATGGCATATTCGCCCACAGAAGAACTTCCTTGGACAAGGTTCAACAAAGTCTCGGCAGAAGAGGCCCGGGCTGGTTCCTCGAAGACACTAAGACACTACGAATCTCAGCGAGGAAAGACTGGACAGTGGCAGTGACAGGATCATTGCGGTCCCAGAGCGGTGTGGCCCATGACAAGGCCTTTCCAGACAGGAGACTAACCACGAAAGCCACCTTAGACCGTTCTGTGTGAAATTGGTCTGACATCATCTCCAAGTGTAGGGAACATTGAGACAGGAAACCACGGCATAATTTAGAGTCCCCATCAAATTTGTCCGGCAGGGACAAGCGGAGGCTGGGAGCGGCCACTCGCTGTGGAGGAGGTGCAGGAGCTGGCGGAGGAGATGGTTGCTGAAGCTGTGGCAGGAGTTGTTGCAGCATGACAGTCAGTTGGGTCAGCTGTTGTCCTTGTTGCGCTATCTGTTGAGATTGCTGGGCGACCACGGTGGTCACCGTGGGCGACCTCAGCGGGATCCATCGCCGGATCTACTGTTAGGATCCGGATACTGTGAGGATACTGGTGGTGGATCCTCTGTGTCAGTGGGGTGATGACATGGGCCGTACCAGGGGAACGGAGTCTAAGGGGTTACTGGTTTTCACCAGAGCCTGCCGCAATGCGGGATGGACTTGCAGCGGAGGTAACCCCCAGGTCGTTCCACCCGATAGCGACTCAACCCCAACTGACGGCTGAGACAGGCGCGGTACAAGGGATTAGGCAAGAGCAAGGTCGGACATAGCAGAAGGTCAGGGCAGGCAGCAAGGATCGTAGTCAGGGGCAACGGCAGAGGGTCTGGAACACTGGCTTGGAACTTACAAAGAACGCTTTCACTGGCACAAGGCAACAAGATCCGGCGATGCTGGGAAGGGGAAGTGAGGTATTATAGGCATGGACACAGGTGTGAGGACTAATTGGGCCAGGAGCCAATCAGTGGAGCACTGGCCCTTTAAATCGCAGAGAGCCGGCGCGCGTGCGCCCTAGGGAGCGGGGCCGCGCATGCCGTCACTGAGCTGTCGGAACAGGATGGGTAAGGAGACTCGGATGCGAGCCGCGAGCGGGTGCGTCCCGCTACGCGGGTCGCATCCCCGCAGGTGACATTAATGCAGCGCTCCAGGTCAGCGGATCTGACCGGGGCGCTGCGAGAAGGTGAACGCCGCGAGCGCTCCGGGGAGGAGCGGGGACCCGGAGCGCTCGGCGTAACAGGTACAAGGATAGCTTTCTGTGTCCAGAACCATATACATATTTACTATACATTTTTCAACACTCCAACATGTTTCAGGTGCATTCACCTGATAATTGCAACATTTATCATAAGAGTTCTTATGAAGCTGGTGGTATATACATGAAGCAGGCGTGTAAGGATCAGCAGTCCACCTACACTATGAGTTCAAGGCAATATACAAATTGGCGTGTAAGGATCAGCAGTCCACCTACACTAGGAATTCAATTGAAAAGTGAACACGGCCTTAACCACAACTCAGCAGGGTACAGTCCTTGATGAATCTCCTACAGGCTTGGAGTCTCTTGACTTAATAGTCAGGCACAAGCTTAGTGGTTACGTTGCTGAACTTTAAACTGGAAAACTTAGCACAGTCCTGCTAGGCACAATTCTTGAACTTGGTTGCTGTAAGACAAAAATGATTAGACAGAAAACAATAAGACATTACTTTAGAGTCTCTTTAGAAGACGTTCTTCTTCACTCTTGTAGTGCCTCTCTTGGTTCCCCTATATCTGCCAACATCAGGGGCAGGGTTAGAATTAACATAGCTTTGCCACACCACATTGGTGAGGATAGAGTGGTGGAAAGCAGCTGAAAAGGTGTTATAGGCTTACTAGCCGGGATCACAGTGGGGCAATAGGTCTTGAGCACCATCTCCAAATTAGGAGCAACCCATGACCCTTTCGTTGGTACCTCATGAACTGGCAAACTCTCACTGCTCCGAGAGGGCCTAGGTACATTTGTGGGCATCGGTGGCCGCAGCTTTGGCCTACTTTCTTCACCCTGTGCAGAACTTGACTCTTGACGGTATGAAGAAGATGAAGAACTTGACTCTTTGTTGTACATAGAAGACGATGAACTTGACTCTTTGTTGTACATAGAAGATGATGAGCTTGACTCTTTAGGCTCCTCCTCCTTGGGTGCGCTGGTGGAGGCTTTAGGAGGAGACCTTTTCGGCCTCAAGTTGAAGGGATCGGACTCCCAATCCGTTGACGGGAAATACTTGAAAGGAAGCTGTGTTGGGGCTGTTGGTCTGGTGACCACTGAAGCCCACTCTCCACGAAGGCTCTGCACGGGGGTGTACTCCACAATTTCACCCACCTCCAAGGTGTAGAACTTCTTATGGAGATATGGCCTTTGCACTGCTCGCCCAGTGTGGCAGTCAAGGAGTGTCCCATAACCTCTGACCTTGTCGAACTTGGCCACAGTTACTCTTCTTCTTTCTAATGGCTCCTCCCCTTCTCGGGGGTGATCCCATTTACGGATGTACAATGCCTCCATTTCTTTGGTATTCTCTTGATACCGCACTCTTTCTTCATAAGGCAAATGTACGTGCTTTGGAGCATAGAGTTCTTTGTATATATGTACTGATTGCATATTTTCTCAAATCTGAGCTTATATAGTTAGTTAAATACTAAATAGTTGTAAATAAATTGATTTATGTGTTGGTGGTATAAGGTAAAAGAAAGAAAAGGATGTGATATATATATCCAGGTATATCACCTGAGTATATGTGTATGTAGAAAATGTGTATAAATATTAAGTAGAAATTACAATAAGTGATTGGGTGATGTGATTGGATAGTGTATGGCTGGTAAATAAGTGATTTAGGAGAATTTAATATATTTCAATATTTATTTATAATATAATGACTATCTACCCCTGCAGGACCTTTGCATAGGGTAGAATAGTACAATTGATAGTAAAATAGTTTAAAGAGCATAACTTTTAATTAAAAATAATAAAAAAATAATAAAGCTTATAAAACTTATACACATATATATATATATATACAGTTGCATATATATGGAAACCAGCTATTGTTCGCTTTCCAGGGTAAAAGACAATAGTATTGGATAACCTTGCAGTATTATAGTTTGTATCCGGTTTGTGAAGATAGTTTAGTGTTCAATTGTTAGTATCACAATGGTTGTGGTAAAACGTGGATACCGGTATCCTTAAATAAATTGTTTTTATAGCATATATTCCTATGGACGTAGTTGGTATATTGCAATTATGTATCCATATGATGGTGCACAGCACCACTTACCGATCCTCCTAGTGGTTATCCTAGGCACACAGTCAGGCTGGCGCGGCTTGCATCCGGCTCTAGGTTGGTAGATGCCTATCTGGAGGATAAGCCGCAAAGCAGCTACGTGGGTTCCCGTGATGCCGCACTGGCACGGCTGGCGTCCGGCCGATGGAAACTGTCCGGGCTGAGCGGGTGTCCACGGAAGCGGTGGTAAAATAGAGGATCAGTAGTGGATGCTGGCAATGGATACTGGCAGTGTCCTCGTGTGCTGATGCGCACGTATTGCAGTGGGCCCAAGTCCTAGGGTCTCCAGCGGTTGCAAGTCGTAAAGTGCATATATACACCTCTTCTATATGTAAATAAGGTTGTATGGGTTACACAACCTTGGCGTGAGTACTCATCTGGCAGTGAATTCCATACAATCACATTTTCGGTTGCAGCTACCTCCCTACATTTTTCATAGAGTTCTTTGTGTCGGGCCTTTAACTTTTCCATCAATTCGGCCAGCTCGGCTTCTTGACGGGCCCTTTCCCTTTCTGCGGTTGGGATTGGTGGGAGTGGTATCCCAGGTAATGGGTGAAGTACTCTGTGCATGTACTCGATCAGCTCCGGCTCATCTCCGAACACCCATTGCGGCAATTTTGGTGAGCACGGTCGTGCACTTGGCAAGCTTGATCAAGGAATGACCTCAGGTCTGGAGGAGGAAGAATAGACCGCCTCTGGCGGGGTACTCACAGCAGATTCCTCCGACGGGATCTCGGCCCACGAGCCCCAGGTCCTGTGGTGAGGGGACAATCTCACCGGTGACGCACCTCCAGGTGTCCCTGCACTGTTCGCTGGAGGTGTCTCTGGCCAATCGTTGTCATCATCAGGCAGTGGGGGAAGATTGCAGGCCCCCTCTTCGTCTAATGACAACCGCTGCAGACGGTCAGCAAGCTCTTGAAAAAGTTGGGCTGCGACTGCCACAACTTTCCGTGTTTCCAGCGCCATTGTGCCAACTTGACCACATGGAACACTGCTCTCCGCCATGTCTGTACTCTCCGGCTCTCTCTGCAGACTGAAGAGGTTGCTCTGCGTGGCGTCTTTAACCCCTTAAGGACGTAGGACGTAAATGTACGTCCTGGTGAGGTGGTACTTAACGCACCAGGACGTACATTTACGTCCTAAGCATAACCGCGGGCATCGGAGCAATGCCCGTGTCATGCGCGGCTGATCCCGGCTGCTGATCGCAGCCAGGGACCCGCCGGCAATGGCCGACGCCCGCGATCTCGCGGGCGTCCGCCATTAACCCCTCAGGTGCCGGGATCAATACAGATCCCGGCATCTGCGGGAGTTCGCGATTAAAATGAACGATCGGATCGCCCGCAGCGCTGCTGCGGGGATCCGATCATTCATAACGCCGCACGGAGGTCCCCTCACCTTCCTCCGTGCGGCTCCTGGCGTCTCCTGCTCTGGTCTGTGATCGAGCAGACCAGAGCAGGAGATCACCGAAAACACTGATCTGTTCTATGTCCTATACATAGAACAGATCAGTATTAGCAATCATGGTATTGCTATGAATAGTCCCCTATGGAGACTATTCAAGTGTAAAAAAAAATGTAAAAAAATGTAAAAGTAAAAGTAAAAAAAAAGTGAAAAATCCCCTCCCCCAATAAAAAAGTAAAACGTCCGTTTTTTTCCTATTTTACCCCCAAAAAGCGTAAAAAACATTTTTTATAGACATATTTGGTATCACCGCGTGCGTAAATGTCCGAACTATTAAAATAAAATGTTAATGATCCCGTACGGTGAACGGCGTGAACGAAAAAAAATTAAAAAAGTCCAAAATTCCTACTTTTTTAATACATTTTATTAAAAAAAAATTATAAAAAATGTATTAAAAGTTTTTTATATACAAATGTGGTATCAAAAAAATGTACAGATCATGGCGCAAAAAATGAGCCCCCATACCGCCGCTTATACGGAAAAATAAAAAAGTTATAGGTCATCAAAATAAAGGGATTATAAACGTACTAATTTGGTTAAAAAGTTTGTGATTTTTTTTAAGTGCAACAATAATATAAAAGTATATAATAATGGGTATCATTTTAATCGTATTGACCCTCAGAATAAAGAACACATGTCATTTTTACCAGAAATTGTACGGCGTGAAAACAAAACCTTCCAAAATTAGCAAAATTGCGTTTTTCGTTTTAATTTCCCCACAAAAATAGTGTTTTTTGGTTGCACCATACATTTTATGATATAATGAGTGATGTCATTACAAAGGACAACTGGTCGCGCAAAAAACAAGCCCTCATACTAGTCTGTGGATGAAAATATAAAAGAGTTATGATTTTTAGAAGGCGAGGAGGAAAAAATGAAAACGTAAAAATTAAATTGTCTGAGTCCTTAAGGCCAAAATGGGCTGAGTCCTTAAGGGGTTAATAGTAGGCTTCTCCAAAATGGCGCTGGCCAGGAAGGACTCTATCGGTGCAGCCCCGACTTCCGGTCCCTCCAGAAACGACTCCTGCATCTCTGAGTTCCCTTTCGGCTGGGATACAGCAACTTGGCGCCCACGCCCAGGCTCGGGGCGTGTCGCAGCACAGGCTTTCTTCCCGCGCTTTTACGGCAGAAGTTCGGCTCTGCCTGTGCATGAACTCATTCCGCAGTTTATACATTTCAACTGTAGACAAATCTTCGCCTCCCCCCTTACTTTTCTCTTGGCCCCCTTGTATGGTGCACCACAAGCACCATTCCTGTACACAGCAACACGGTTTGCAACACATAAATAAAGCTCGTTTTCTGGGGGGAGTACACTTTCACCAGTGGCAATAGTAGGCACACACCCGTATCCTGTTCGTGACACCAAAAAGGCTTTGTGGTAGCCCTTGGGGGGTGTATGGTAGTGGTGGTATGGTATTGGTGTTAATGTTAACCCTATAGTTTGTGACGCCAGGCTGAGGGCTGGTATGCTGAGGTAATGCTCCGGCCTATCGCCGCCCTTCCCAGTAACGATAGGTACATGAAATGACTGAAGATCCACAAGGAGATTGAACTTGAACTTGAACAACTTTACTTAAGTGCTTGCGATACATCCAAGGCACAGTAACAGTCTCATGCAAACACTCCTTATATCGCTCAGTGACTGACAGTTTTTGCGGACCTTGAGCTATTTAGAAAGTCTCTGAATTTAGGGTAGATATTTGCAGATCCGTCCGGATTTAGAGGTTAGATTAGGTCCGGTGATGCTGCAGAGTGTCTGGGGATTGATACACTCTCTATTCTGAATTACTCAGCCGTTGCCGCAAGGGTCGGGCCTAACTCACTGCGATAGTTGCTGTGCAGATCCTTCTCGTTTGACAGGCAAGGAACAAGAGAGAGATCCTTACTGTTTGGCTGCGCAGGAACAAGAGAGCGAAAACATGGCCGCCGCTCCCTTATATGGGCAGGGGGCAGGGGGCGGGGTGAATCGGATTGCATACGTAATGGCATTGCATACGTCACAGGGCCTCCAAAGGTCCTTAAGCAGAATACCATAGAATTTAGATAGTCACGTGACCCGCAGGTCCTGCAACGCTATGGAACAGGTAATTAACCATTTATTTACATATATATTACTATATTTACATCAACCTTACATAAATTACTGAACTATTATTTGGAATAGAGGTGATAAGATGCGGTACCAGGACACCCCAGAGGCAAAATTATAAAAAAAAAAAAACATGCAATTTTAGGGGATTGTTTTTTTACGTAGTACACTTTTCGGTAAAAATTACACATTATCACATTTTGTAGGTCCTTTCGATTACGACGATACCTATTTTGTATATTTTTTGTTTTATTCTTCTAGTGAATAATAAAAAATAAAAAAAAATTAGAAGACTTAAAATTGTTCTCTTCTGACAATTTTCTTTTTCCGTATATGGGGCTATATGAGGGTAATTTTTTTGCTGTGTTCTGTTTTTATCAGTGCAATTTTTGTTTTCATAGAATTTTTTTTAGCACTTTTTATGATTTTTTCTCTGATATATGAAGTGACCAAAAATGCACAATTCTGGACTTTGGTATTTTTTTCCATTAACACCGTTGACCCTGCGTTTTAATTAACATTATATTTAGTCATTTACACACAGGCGATACCATATATGTTTATTTATTTTTTTTTTTTACATTATTTTATTCATAAAATAGGAAATGGGGGTGATTAAAACTTTTGTTAGGGGGAGGGGTTGTTCACATTTATTACTTTTTTGTTTTTCTTTTAGTCCCCATAGGAGGGGCTAGAGCAACACAAAGATGATCAGACGGCACGGAGGAAGGTAGGGACCCTCCGGCCATCAGTTAAGGTAATGGGGACCAAGCGAATGCCCCACGGTGGTCCCAATCACCCTTAGCAACCAGTCAACAACATTAAGTTGCCGGATTTAGGGTTAATAGCCTCGCCACTACAGGCTATTAGCTGCAGACCCTGGCTGTTGATTCCAGCCAGGGGAACCGCGGTACAGAGCAGGATGACAGGGGTTAATGGTCTCTTGCTCAGACTGCCAACCAGCTGGTATTAAAGGAGAGCTCCAGCCACAATGAACTTATCCCTTATTCACATGATAGGGAAAAGGTAACTGATCGCCAAAACGGGACCCTGTCTCTCTCTGGTAGATGGCACCATCACCTATAGAAATCAATGAAGTGCGTGACGCCAGCAGCTTGCGCTCTTTACTGAGAACCAGGTCCCATTCCGGAGATCGCAGGTGGTCCCAGCAGTTGGATCTCAGCAATCCGCTACTTATCCCCTATCCTGTGAATAGGGGATAGGTTCATTGGCTGGAGTTCTCCTTTAACTATTTGCGCATTTTTCTCTCTAATTCCTCTAAATCTCTATATTCAACCAATGATGTCTCCTTTCCTAAGACCTTTCAAGAAGACTTATATACATACAGTAAGATGGAGGTTTAATGGCTGGGTGAAGTACCTTTGCCCTTGCCAATTCTGCAGATCATAAATTTCTTAAACACTGGGATATTTGGATGCACAGCCCACACTACTGCTGAATCCCATTCTTGCTCCCCTTGATGTCTACTGCTCCTCTATTTCCTCCTATTCACTCTTTTACCCTTATGTGTCTACCTTCCCCCTTGTCCCCGCACGACTGAGATGTCATTCAGGTAGCCGAACGAAGGGCCGTTGGTACTTAAAGGGGTACTCCGCTGGAAAACATTTTTTTTTTTTTTTTTTATCAACTGGTGCCAGAAAATTAAACAGATTTGTAAATTACTTCTATTTAAAAATCTTAATCCTTCCAGTACTTATCAGCTGGTATTTGCTCCACAGGAAGTTATTTTCTTTTTACATTACCTTTCTGTCTGACCACAGTGCTCTGGAGTTATTTTCAGTATGACCACAGTGCTCTCTGCTGACACCTCTGTCCATATCAGGAACTGTCCAGAGCAGGATAGATTTGCTATGGGGATTTGCTCCTACTCTGGACAGTTCCTGACATGGACAGAGGTGTCAGCAGAGAGCACTGTGGTCAGACAGAAAGGAAATTCAAAAAGAAGAAAACTTCCTGTGGAGCAAATAGCAGCTGATAAATACTGGAAGGATTAATATTTTTAAATAGAAGTAATTTACAAATTTGTTTAACTTTCTGGCACCAGTTGATTTAAAGAAAAAAAATTTCCAGCGGAGTACCCCTTTAATGTACACAGATATCCTATTAATACACCTGTCACTTGATTGCATCCTATCTTTGTAGACCAATCTACTTATCTAGTTTCATGTGGACGGCAGTCATTTCTCTTTAGATGCTTGAAGGACATTGCCAATGTGAAATTTGTCCTCTCGCCTATGTTTTACTTTTATTTTTGTATTACTTGTTATCCGGCGTTTGCCTTGTCAGGCATGTATCTGCCTAATTGACTTGTTGTTCCTGTTTTATGAAAACCAATAAAACAGTTAAAATAAAATTATGCCATCATCAGAATTATTGGAAATATTTTGATCTTATGAGTAGTGGGCCAAGATACCTGCAGTCTGGAGAAGACAACTTCACCTCTGAGACATCTGGAGCAGGATCTTATGAGAAGTCGGCCAAGATACCTGCAGTCTGGAGAAGACATCTTCACACCTGAGACATCTGGAGAAGGATCTTATGAGGAGTGGGCCAAGATACCTGCAGTCTGGAGAAGACATCTTCACCCCTGAGACATCTGGAGCAGGATCTTATGAGGAATGGACCAAGATACCTGCAGTCTGGAGAAGACATCTTCACCTCTGAGACATCTGGAGCAGGATCTTATGAGGAGAAGGCCAAGATACCTGCAGTCTGGAGAAGACATCTTCACCTCTGAGACATCTGGAGCAGGATCTTATGAGGAGTGGGCCAAGATACCTGCAGTCTGGAGAAGACAACTTCACCTCTGAGACATCTGGAGAAGGATCTTATAAGGAGGAGCAAAGATACCTGCAGTCTGGAGAAGACACCTTCACCTCTGAGACATCTGGAGCAGGATCTTATGAGGAGTGGGCCAAGATACCTGCAGTCTGGAGAAGACACCTTCACCCCTGAGACATCTGGAGCAGGATCTTATGAGGAGAAGGCCAAGATACCTGCAGTCTGGAGAAGACATCTTCACCTCTGAGACATCTGGAGCAGGAATTTATGAGGAATGGGCCAAGATACCTGCAGTCTGGAGAAGACACCTTCACACCTGAGACATCTGGAGCAGGATCTTATGAGGAGGAGCCAAGATACCTGCAGTCTGGAGAAGACATCTTCACCCCTGAGATATCTGGAGCAGGATCTTATAAAGAGAGAGGACCAAGATACCTGCAGTCTGGAGAAGACACCTTCACCCCTGAGACATCTGGAGCAGGATCTTATGAGGAGTGGACCAAGATACCTACAGTCTTGAGAAGACACATGAGACTTCTGGAGCAAGATATTATGAGGAGTGGGCCAAGATACCTGCAGTCTGGAGAAGAAAACTTCACCTCTGAGACATCTGGAGCAGGATCTGATGAGGAGGAGCCAAGATACCTGCAGTCTGGAGAAGACATCTTCACACCTGAGACATCTGGAGCAGGATCTTATGAGGAGTGGGCCAAGATACCTGCAGTCTGGAGAAGACATCTTCACCTCTGAGACATCTGAAGCAGGATCTTATGAGGAGTGGGCCAAGATACCTGCAGTCTGGAGAAGACACCTTCATCTCTGAGACATCTGGAGCAGGATCTTATGAGGAGGAGCCAAGATACCTGCAGTCTGGAGAAGACCTTTCACCCCTGAGACATCTGGGGCAGGATCTTATGAGGAGGAGGCCAAGATACCTGCAGTCTGGAGAAGACACCTTTACCCCTGAGACATCTGGAGCAGGATCTTATGAGTAGTGGGCCAAGATACCTGCAGTCTGGAGAAGACACCTTCACCTCTGAGACATCTGGAGCAGGATCTTATGAGGAGTGGGTCAAGATACCTGCAGTCTGGAGAAGACATCTTCACCCCTGAGACCTCTGGAGCAGGATCTTATGAGGAGGAGTCAAGATACCTGCAGTCTGGAGAAGACAACTTCATCCCTGAGACATCTGGAGCAGGATCTTATGAGGAGTGGGCCCACATACCTGCAGTCTGGAGAAAACACCTTCACACCTGAGACATCTGGAGCATGATCTTATGAGGAGGAGCCAAGATACCTGCAGTCTGGAGAAGACACCTTCAGCCCTGAGACATCTGGAGCAGGATCTTATAAAGAGAGAGGACCAAGATACCTGCAGTCTGGAGAAGACACTTTCACCCCTGAGATATCTGGAGCAGGATCTTATGAGGAGGAGCCAAGATACCTGCAGTCTGGAGAAGACACCTTCACCCCTGAGACATCTGGAGCAGGATCTTATGAGGAGGAGCCAAGATACCTGCAGTCTGGAGAAGACACCTTCATCCCTGAGATATCTGGAGCAGGATCTTATGAGGAGGAGCCAAGATATCTGCAGTCTGGAGAAGACACCTTCACCCCTGAGACATCTGGAGCAGGATCTTATGAGAAGTGGGCCAAGATACCTGCAGTCTGGAGAAGACACCTTCACCCCTGAGACATCTGGAGCAGGATCTTATGAGGAGGAGCCAAGATACCTGCAGTCTGGAGAAGACATCTTCACCCCTGAGACATCTGGAGCAGGATCTTATGAGGAGTGGCCAAGATACCTGCAGTCTGGAAAAGACACCTTCACCCCTGAGACATCTGGAGCAGGATCTTATGAGGAGGAGCCAAGATACCTGCAGTCTGGAGGAGACATCTTCACCCCTGAGACATCTGGAGCAGGATCTTATGAGGAGGAGCCAAGATACCTGCAGTCTGGAGAAGACATCTTCACCCCTGAGACATCTGGAGCAGGATCTTATGAGGAGTGGCCAAGATACCTGCAGTCTGGAAAAGACACCTTCACCCCTGAGACATCTGGAGCAGGATCTTATGAGGAGGAGCCAAGATACCTGCAGTCTGGAGGAGACATCTTCACCTCTGAGACATCTGGAGCAGGATCTTATGAGAAGTCGGCCAAGATACCTAAGGACAAGTGAAGATGTCTCATTGAAATATTGTGCAGCACAATATTATGTTCAGGGACCAATATCTCTGTCTAGGACTGGGTCATTATTTTTGTTTAAAAAAAAAAAAAAAATGTTGAATCCACCATTCAGAAGTTATGTCTTATCTCCAACAGGTAACTGTCAGTCAGTTTTAGATAAGTTTATTAGCACTGTGATTTTTATTTTTTTGTCTTTAATGGAAGAGACCGACAATTTTGTCCACATCTGTAGATGACTTTTTCTGCGCTATAGATTTACTGTATGGTTTAAAAAAAAGAAAAAAAAAATAGATACATTTTGATAATAAAAAGTTTGAGTGAGTAATAGTCTCCTGCTGGATTATGGATGTTGCCTGGGAAAGTACATGTGCCTTGCGCTGAAGCAAAAGTTGTGCAATGTTTTGTAACATTTTAAAAAAAACTTCAATGTACTCTCTTGCGCACACAAAACCCGACCCCCACAGGAAAAAAAAAAAAAAATGAACAGACCACAAGTACCATGAAAAGTCATGTAAACGACTAAATGAATAGGGCGCACAAAGGTACACTATTTTATTGAGACACACCTCAAGTATACAAGTATCCAATCAGTGGTTGCAGTTACTTCCAGTGGCTACAGGGGGCGTCCTTTCTGTTTGGATTTGTCCATTCCATGATGAATTCTTCCAGACAAATTTCATCATAGTAGAACCTGTAAACATCTTAGGCTCTTCACATTGTACTCAGCCTCCCCTGGTACCGTACACAGGTACCATAAACCTCTTCTTCTTAGGGTTTAATGTTATTTTTTTCTCTTACATGCCCCGGCCCCTCCTCCAGTTGTGGTCCCTCTCTCTTTTCCCCTTCTGGTCAGTTCTGACCAATGAGCTCCCTAGCTCCACCTTATGGTTGACCAGGTACGAGCCTTTGCTCTGTGCTTCCCGGGCTTTCTCACTGTTTCCTGTGCCATCTAGAACGTGCCCCCCTCCCCCCCCCCCAACTCTTATGTTATTATTGTGTACTATTGATGTTTTTGGACTTTGCTCTCATGTAATTTACAATCTGGGGTTTGTTAGGCTGCGCTGGCTGCTTTGTGACTTGCAGGTGTTCTGGTGGTAGCTTAATCTTGCAGGCCTCTTTGTGCCTCGTATCGATTTAAAAGATTTAATAAAAAGCTGTGTCTGACTCCCACCCATTTAAGGTTAATTTATGAGTTGTGTGCCTATTCCTGACCCATTATGGGCATGTTTCAGGGAGACTAGGTTATAGGGAGCATTATGTCACCTAAGTCTTGGACTGTCTAATTAGATCCTGTATAGAGATGAACAAGCTGAGCCCGGCGAACAAGGTCTCGCTCAAAACTTCGAGGTGACAGCAATTTGCCGATCTTTCAAACATCGTTAGGCTCTGCCCACCCAAACTGCCATAATAATAGCAAAAGGGATGAGGAACACATGGCCTTTTGGCACCTTAATGAAACTAAGAACACTGAGATGTCAGGGTAGCCCAGAATACCTTGCAGCTATCACATGACCCCAGGTTATCCAATCATTGTTTGCATTCATGTGTCATACAGCCTTCCAGGCCAATAGGACTGTGGTGTCCCTGTACCGTATGGTATACTGTACCATTTTAGAAAGTCCTCAAAGTCAGAGTTCCTTATCACCGTTAGGGTCCTCTTGGTGGGATAACCCCTAGTCGCCTCTTCTTTCTTTAATTTTGTGTGTTAAATGTACATAATGTATGAAGATATTGTTACTTGTATGGTACTTCCAGGACCTAAGTATTTTATGGTTATGGTATGCTGTAGGACCTTCCTGGTCATGTGGTGCGGTCACATGCTAATGCAGTGGCCCGGTACTGCACTGCATACCGTACCTAGTGTTTGAGGTCCCCAAAGTCAGAGTTCCTAGTAAGAGAGGGGGTCCGCCTGCTGAGTAAGTCCCCAGTCGCCTCTTTAACTTTACATTTGATGTGTTAGATGTATATATATAAATGTTGTTTACCTGTATAGCGTTGCAGGACCTTAGGTCATGTGACTTGTGTAGATTCCTCTGTGGTGTGCTAAAGGACCTTTGGAGGACCTCAGGTCACGTGTTTACCCACAACTCTTTGTAAAGACAATTGACAGTTGATAAGGACCAATGAGCTTTAGTCCAGCCCCTGCCCCTATAAGGGAGCTGAAGCCAATGATCGCTCTCTAGGGTTGCTGCTCTCGTGGATGCCAGACTATCAGGACGGATCTACGCAACTTACAAAGACAAGCTAGGCCAGAAGCCTGCCGGCCTCAGCCTGAAAATACACCGTGAGTTCAAATCTCAATCCCCGCTAAAGCTAGCCTGACTACTAGACCAAAACTAACCCCTAAATCCAGTGGGACAGTGGGAACCTTTTAAGCTCAATAGACTCACGAGGTCCCAACCACTTGTCAATCTCTAAAAGCTTCAGTAAAAGTTCTGACAAGTTTCTGCAAAACTCTGGTTGTGGACAATCAATTATTTCCTATTTCCCTATCGCTCTTGGGACGGGTGGCAGTAGGACAAGCATACAGAGAATAGCCCTCACCCTGGTGTCACGACTAGAAAGGGTTAAGCAAGCACCCTTTAGTAACCGCACAGCTACATTCCGATACCATACCCCCCAAAGCTACCACACTAACCCACAATGCTGTGTGTAAAGGACTGACAGTTGGTGGGAACCAATCAGCTCTAA